>NC_058084.1:471880647-472209837 GCF_014858855.1 Bufo gargarizans | reverse complement strand
TTTTTGGTTCTTTCTTTTTTATGTCTTATTACTCTGCTTAAGAGAGATTACACTATGGACAACCATATGAGGACTTGGATATGGACCTTTGCAGTACTTTCTATTGTGTCTGGAGATCCTGTATGGAGCCAAGGGTCTATTGTTCACACCAGGGATCAGCTGCTGGAGCTCAGGAGCAGAGCAGGCTGCATGCTAGCAGACCACACATCCCTGAAGAACTAAGGGAGAGAAGGAGACGAGGACGCAGAGCTGGAGCTCTTTGGAGGACCAGGAGGAGATGTTATAGACCTGTTCTCCTCTCCGTCATTACGGGCAACATGAGATCTCTCTGGAATAAGATGGATGAACTGGCACTGCTGACCCGGCATCATCAGAAGTTCCCGAGTGCAGCATTATGCTGTTTACAGAGACTTGGCTTAATTCTTACTCTGGACACACTCGTCTCCTTGAATGGCTTCAAACTGTTTCGGGGAGACAGGACAAGGGACAGCGGTAAGAGGAGGAGGGCTGGCGATATTCGTGAATGATAGATGGTGTAACTCCAGGGACATTGCGATTAAGGAGAAAACTTCCTGTAAGAACATTGAACTGTTAACTGTGAGCAGGAGACCATTCTATTCACCGAAGAACCATCTCAGGTCATTGTGATAACCGTGTATGTCTTCCCCTTCTGAGAATCCTGAAGCTGCCTGTGAGGTCCTGCAAGCCATGGTAAGCCAGTTGCAGACCTTGCACCCCCCCAGGCCCTCCTTGTGTCTGGAGATTGTAACCATGCTTCTCCATCATCCATGCTGTCCAGTTTCACACAGTACGTTACCTGCCACATAAAACGTATGCCAACATAAGAGAGGCATACAACTCATCAGCCCTACCACGAAGATCAGATAACAACCTGGTACACCTTCTACCTGTGTACAAACCACTTGTACATAGAGAACCAGCTGTCACCCGCACAGTGAGGATATGGTCTAAAGAGAGTGACGAGGCTTTAAGGGATTGATTCAACACAACTGCATTGGAAGAGCTGCAGGATTCCTATGGGGAGGACATGAACGGTCTCACACGCTGCATAACAGACTACACATAACACTACAGTACCCACAAGAACGGTCAGGAGCTCCTGTAATAACAAACCTTGGATTAACCCCAATATAAAAACTCTTCTCAAGGAGAAGAAAAGGGTCTTTAGGTCACGGAAAAGCTGAGGGACGTGCAAAAGGAGCCAAGGCTTGAAATCAGGGATAGGAAAGCCAGATACAAGGGGAAGATGGAGGAGCAAATGGGACAGAAAAACATGACGCAGGTAAGGGCTATCCCGCTCACTTCAGAACCTCCAATTCAACTTCCACAATTCCCCAGAATAACGACACATAGTCCAGGTTGGATTGAATTGGCCACAGCAGCCGTTTAATAATACATATTTTAACTTTCCTTAAAAAAATATAATAACCAACCCATATGCAACAGCATATGACAACACCCCCCAACATATGTATGGATAACATATATGAACACATATTAACGACGAGGGAGGTCCTCGAAGCCCCAAATAAATCATTCTTAAAACCCTACTCCACAGGGTACTCCATCTTTTTGCCACTAGCCAATGAGCGCCAGCTCGGGGGCACCATTGATGGACCTAAACCCCTTGCCCCGACATACCAACCATGGAAGTCCAGCCCCAACCATGGAAGCCTTCCATCCTCCAGAACCTGTTATTCCACCAACTCCGAGGACCTCCCGCCGCCAAGAACGCATGGCTTGATCTCTTAAGCATGTGCATCCCTCCAAATACCTAATGCAGTCTCAATGCCCCCTTGCAATCCCAGACTCCACAAATCCATACTAATCGCATTGAGATGCACCCCGGAGCCTTGATCCAACTCTGCATGCCTCACAGCTACGGCCCGTTCCTCAACATAAATCCCCCCACCACCCGATTCACCTTTATCCTTGCCTCGTTCAAGCGATCCGCTGACCTAGCCCCACGCCACACATGCCTATAGACCATCTGACCAAACGGTTACTGTTCCTGGGAATAATGACCAAATCCGCAAAATGTTAAATTTTATGTATTTTATATCGATTCCCTGAATGCCTTGCCTAGGTCATTACCACCTGCATGTAATACTAACACGTCAGACGGCCTGTCCAGATGCACCAGTAAGTGTATCTCCGGCAACACACTCCCCCAAACCATACCTCTCCTTCCCAGCCAGCGGATCACTGCAGCATCCCTTGCAAAACCTAACTGTCGCCCGTCCTGTCGTACCGCTGCTCTCAAGGCTCCCCAACAAACAAACGAGTGGCCTAGGATCCACACTAAAGCCGGTTGCGTCCTGTAAGAGAGGAAAAGGAAACCGCTAAAATATACACCCGATTCTGAACACAACTACCATTTTTTAACAACAAAACGCCCCAAAACTCCCCCTTAAGCCTTAAAGGCGAGCCGGGCGAATATATGACTAAAAACAACAATATTCCCACAGAACGATACACTTAACCACCTTATTGCCTCCCCTAAACCCAGATGCTTTAAACAGACGGAAAACCGCAAGAAACTGAAAACGGGACAAAAAGGATCCGTCTTCATGAATCAAAAGCGGCCCCAGCGACCCATTCCTAACTGCCCGGTAATCCCCCAAACATTGCAAAGGGCACATCGCGCAACCCGGAACTGCATATAGGACCACCCTATACCCCTTACCACTTTGACCGTCTGATCCAAAACTGTCTTGATAAAGGTCAACATCTTCCTGTAACAAACCCCCCCGGTCTCCGGACACTCCCACTAACTAATTCACCTAAACTCAAAGCCCCAAAGAAGGCCAATGAAAAAACGCCAACTTAAACAACACAAACGCAAAGGCAGACCTGCACACCTTCTCCACCTGTATGCCCAAGTCCACCAACAAGGCTACTGAAACCGGGCGCCTATCATCCTCATGTTGCCTTTGTCGTCTCCAGTCCTTCAATGCCTGAGCCACTAAAAAGAATTTAGTGACATCTGGCAAACCTCGTAATCGAAAACCGAAAGCTAAGCCTGCGACCACCCTGCTCACTTTCGCTACTGACCAACCTTCGTCCTTGCTGTGCCCTAAAAACAGTAACATGGGGGCCTCCAAATCACTAGCCGCACTGTCCCCATCAACGCCCAATGTGTTACACCAATTTATCCAAGTCGTCCAGCTTCTCAGATGCCAGTCGACATTCCATCCTTTCGGTATCAATAACAATACCCAGGGCCTACCGTCTTCTCAGGTGCCAGCGGAACTTCGAACCGCCTAAACAATGTTTCTAACGTATGTAACAATAATGAACAAACCGTCGAACCTGGAGGACCTATGCAAAGAAAATCATCCAGATAGAGGTCCAGCCTGCCATGTCCGCCACTGCCCATTCCAAAAAAGAACTGAAAGTCTCAAAATAAGCACAGGACAACGAGCACCCCATCGGGAGGCACCGGTCAACGAAAAAATTCCCTTCCCAGTAACATCCCAATAAGTGTCAACTGTCCGGCAACAACCGAAAAGCCGCCTTGATGTCCGTTCTTGCTAACAAAAACCCTTTTCCAAATTTTTTAACCCAGCTGAATGCAGCGTCAAATGATGTGTACACGACCGAACATAGTTCGGGATCTATCACATGATTGACAGACGAACCTTTTGGATATGACATGTGATGAATGAGCCAAAATTTATTTGGCTCCTTCTTAGGAACAACTCCCAAAGGTGACAAGCGCAAATCCCTCAC
Organism: Bufo gargarizans; assembly: GCF_014858855.1. Classification (NCBI taxonomy): domain Eukaryota; kingdom Metazoa; phylum Chordata; class Amphibia; order Anura; family Bufonidae; genus Bufo; species Bufo gargarizans. Next base: position 472,206,084 of record NC_058084.1, on the reverse strand, counting down.
CGGAGGTTCTGCGAACAGTCCCGCCATCCTACCCAGCCTCACCTCCTTATCCAGCTTCTCTGTTACTACCTTCTTGTGTTCATAGGACCAATGTAAATTATTTTTTAACAAAAACGCTTCCCCCAAAGAAATTGGATACGAAAGCTGAAACGAAACCCTTCACATAACAACTGCTCCGCTTCCCCATCCGGGTACCTACTTAGAAATGGCGCCATCTCTTCCAGCCACACCGGCGTCACCCCCTTTTTGCCTATTCCCTCTAAAACATCTATTTTCTCCATGTCTTCCCTTGCACTTCGCCCCGAACTTACACCCTCCTTCGTTGAACAAAAAACATAGTCCCCTGGCCGACGCTGCGGTAAACGAGGCCTGGCCAGGTCCCGCTGCCTCCCCCTGAAAGGACTGAACTGTTCTAACCGGCGCCGTAACTTTTAGCCACAACGCAATGTCCTCGTGGTCCCAACTAATGGTGGGACGCACGGCCTTCCGCTGGCGAAATTGTTCATCATAGCGGAGCCACACTTGTCCGCCATAAACCCGATACGCCTCATTAATAGTGTCAAGGTAGCAAAAAAGCGCAGAACAACATTCGGGAGCCTTCTCACCTATGACATTGGCTAAAATAGTAAACGCTTGCAGCTGATTAGCAAAAGTGCCCGGGATTAAACGATACCAGCGCTTTTCTTCTTCCTCTTATTTACCATCGTCCTTTCTGGCCCTATCTAAATTAAAACGTTTGAGTGGGAGAAGCGAAAAAATATCAACATACTCCCCTTTTCCAATCCGGTCTCTCACTTCTTGCTTCAAATGTGGTCCTAAAGGGCCCTCAAAGCACACGTAAACCTCCCCTTTTGAAGTGTAATCCATCCTCACGGACTCTTCCTCAACCGTACCCCCCGCCTGCGTCTGCACTGATACAGAACTCGCTCCCGATAGCCTGGCGCTCCACCCTGCGACACCGCCAAACTGGGACTGGGCTGCCCTCGCATCCACGCTATTGAACTGGCTACAACTGTACCCTGCTAAACCCCATGCCGGGAGAGGCGACCCCCCAACGGGGCGCAATCCCGCTGCTAATGACGCCCCCAATACGTTAACAAACCCCCGCCCTAACTCCCCCGAAGGTCCCTCACCCCCTCCTCCCCCAAGAGCACTGATAGTAGATAGGAAAGATCCCCAAGGGAACTCACCAGGCTTGGCGGGGGCGCTGTGCTCCCAGCAGCCGCCAGTCCGGACTCCCGTCCTGACGACACTCCTGGGACACGTCCATCCATCGATCCGGACTCCTGATGCGACACTCTGCTTCATGCGGATGGTGAAGCCCCCATGGGCCCTGAAGCAGAGGTGCTTCTGCTGAGCACTGAAGAGGAGGGGCCAGCGTCCTGCTGCCCGTTATCCCTTGCTTCTCTCCTACTGGTGATGGCACTTGTAAAGATGGGTGGGCCTGCTACCTGCTGCCCGCTCAATGGTTTAAGCCTGCCTCCCCCCCCCCCCTCCTGCTGCAGGGGGAGTTAGCCCGATCCTCCTCACTCATCCCAAGCCGGGCAGCCTTCCCTGGGACCTCCCGGGGATCCGCCGAACCTGGGCCTGTTCCCATGGGCTCACCAGCAGGGGGAGTGCTGGTTGTAAAAAGTTAAAGGAGGATCCCGGAGACAGAAAAGTCCTCTATCAGCTCTTCTTTATTGTTTCATAAACAGTACAGACAACCGTCAGGTACACGGCAGGATGACGCGTTTCGGGTGAGTACCCTTAGTCGTAACAACTAACTGAGCGTGACCCCTCCATATAAAGGGGTTGAAACCAGAAATCCTCCAATAGGAACGAACTGATTTCAAGCAACATGTTGCTACACACTCAGACACACCTTTTTTCGTTTTTTTTAAACTTTAATCAATTGGTAATTGGTATCACACTGTGCGGACATTCCTCCGACCTGTTAACCCCGGGTTGCCCCGTGTGTCCAATCCGCAAGAAAACCGCACAGTGTGAACGCTCAATTAATTCTTTAATTGCACACATATAATATAAATAAAAATAAAAATGATCACAAATACAATGGCCCTCTGCCTTTCGGCACGTAACTACTTTAATGTCATGAACCAGCAATCTTGGTTGGACTAAATCTGGCCTATTTAATATAGGTGACAGAGTAAAAATAACTCCACCATCCTAATAACGGGCTGAAAGTCCAACCACTTGCAGGTGGTACAAGCTTGATACATATATGTATCAGATGAAAGGGTTGGTTATCGATACAATCCTGGATGTATACTGTTAATAATTCTCGAGTACAACCGGGGTGACTGGAATGGAATTAATTTTGTTAAACACCGGAAGGAATCAAAAGAAAGAAAAACAGACACAAGCATGAACATGAAAACCGCCCCGTCTGGCCAACGTTCTAGTAAGTGGATGAACAGAGATGCGCGCAAATCAGGAATGCATAATCTATACATGTCATGCATCATTACTAGGAACCAGATAAACTGTCCCATCACATGCAATATAGTATGCTGTACATCTGAAACATGTCAGCCTAGATGTTATTTAATAGACACAAAATGTTGATGGGAAATATAGTGATGAACAGTCAACAATGGTGACAGCTTTCTGCTACACATGCCCAGAGTTCTACTGATAAATATATATAAGTTCTTTCTTAAGATTAAGACCCATTGGAACTCTGGTTCCCAGTCTAAAAATCCAGTAAGCCTCGCGAAGAAGAATTTTCTTTCGATGGTCACCGCCCCTTTTCGGAGCTAATACACGCTCTATGGCATAAGCCTGGAAAAATGACATCTGGCGAGAGTGTTCCTGGATAAAATGTCTTGCTATGTTTGAGATGTTTAAGATATTAGGGTTATTAATATAGTTGAGATGTTCTAATACTCGACTTTTAAACCTGCGAACTGTGCTGCCCACATACATCAAATCACACCGGGTGCATCGGATGACATAAATAACACCCTCCGTGTTGCAATTGATGTATGTACGTATTGGATAACTGCATGAATGATCTGCATTGTCAAATGATCTCATAGGGAGCACATATTCGCAGGTTTTGCAGCGACCACTACCACATCTCGTAAATCCTTTGTAGATGAGCCAACTTGACTTGACATTAGTTCCACTACCGCTGGCAGTGTAGAGAGACGGGGACAGCGAACAGGACAGTGTAGGAGCCCTTCTAGAAACAATTCTGCAACCTGATTTAAGTGCTTGATATAAGATTTCATCATCGAACAAAATAGGTAAGCATTTTTTTATAGCAGAACTGATTTTATTAAATTCAGTACTGTATGTCAAAGAAAGGGTAGGAACACTGTCCCGACAACCGTCACCTCGTGTCTCCACACTGCCAGCAGGGGTCTTGACCGGCCTCTGCTTTGATTTCCCGAACAGCATATCTTTTCTCTCCTTTTGCAATGCTATCTCTCTTCCTCTATTAATCATCCAACATGGATAGTCCCTGTCCCTCAATCTTATCTCCACCCTGTCCAGTTCCTCCTTTAATCCGTCCATTCCACTGCAATTTCTAACAGCACGGGTAAATTCACCCACAGGGATTGCTCTGACAGTGTGTATTGGATGATGACTCTTGGCGTTCAGTATAGAATTTCCTGACACCTCTTTCCTATAAGTGACGGTCTGCACCACCTTACCAGGGATCCCGCGGAGTGTCAAATCAAGGAAATTAATCCGAGACTCATGTGTAATACACGTGAACCTCAAATTATAATCATTATGGTTCAGATATGCCTGGAGGTCCGGTACGGCAGAAACACCGGCGGCCCACACCATAAGTATGTCATCGATGTAGTGCTGGTTGCCTTGCGCTGCTTGTCCGAGTCCCGCTGTGCATGTGAATTCCTCCCATTGCTGGACCGCTGAGCAGAAAACGGAACTGAACGTATTCTGTTCTGTTTCGTTGCGTTCCCATGCCGGACACAAAAACTATGCAAGCAGTGTTATTGTGTGCGTCATGGGACACTGATCAAGATGGATCTGGCATTAAAAACAATGTAACTCAATGGTGCCGGATCATTTTTCTCGGACACAAAAGAAATCCGGCGCCCATTGACTTCCAATAGTTTTAGTGCAGGATCGTCATGGCTATTTTAGAGATAATACTACCAAATGCCTTCAGAACAGAAGCAGCCAGTTGTATTATCATAACGGATCCAGCAAAAAAGTAGCCTATCTGGTGACAGACAGCCTGACTCCCAGGCAGAAGGACATAAAAATTAGGTAATGACCTCAATCTATTCTTCAATAGGTTTGATCAGACACCTGCTCCTCTCACCCCAGCATGTCATTCGATGACCTAGCCTCCTGCTGTTAGCTCTCGCCTCCAGATCAGTCTCCCAATCAGTCATCTGGCTACAGTCTGATCTTTACAAGTGCCCAAATGAGAAGGGAACTCGGAAGGATCAAAGCAGGGAAGGCCGCAGGGCCAGATGGCATCAGTGCCAGGGTACTTAAAGGGGTTCTCCGGGAATTAAGAAAATGAAAATACTTAAATATTACTTTATTATAAATATATTCTCAAATACATTTCATTAAATATAATGGCTCATTTTTTCTAGGGAGTAATCATCAGGAGAAATAAAATGGCCACCATGCTATTAGTCCACACAAAATCTGTCCTAATCTCACAGAAGGACAAGTTACTTCAGAGCACTGAGCTAAAGAGCCACCTTATCCTCCTCTCTGCTTGTCAGGGATTATGATCCTGAATACAGCTGATAACATCTTCTGCAGAATCTTTGTAGGAATGGAGTTCATGAGGAGACATGAAGTACAGAGAGAAGGGTGGGATGTAGTAATCAGCAGCAGCACTTGTATGCAGTCTCCATTACCACAGTCTGTCCTGTCCATCCTCCCTGTATATCATGTCTCCTCATGAGCTCCATTCCTACAGAGATTCAGCTGAAGATCTTATCAGCTGTATTCAGGATCAAAATCCCTGAAAGGAGGATGAGGCCTCCTAATGATTGCTCCCTGGATAAAACAAGCAACTATAAATAATGAAAGGTATTTGGGAATATATTTATAATAAAGTAATATTTCAGTATTTTCATTTTCTTAATTCCCGGAGAACCCCTTTAAGAGCTGTGGTGATCAGCTGTGTGGTATTATTACATATATGTTCAATAAGACCCTGAAGTTGGGAAAGGTACCACTACCACAACTGCGGAAATCATCTTGTGTGGTACCAGTTCTGAAGACACCTCATCCGATGGACCTCAACAGCTACAGACCGGTGGCATTGACATCTCACTTGATTAAGGTCTTGGAGAGGTTGGCACTTCTCACACATCTCCTCCCTCTAGTGAACTCATCCATGGACCCCTTCCAGTTTGCTTATTGGCCTGGCATTGGTTTGGACAACGCCATCATCCACCTTTTACACCGAGCTCTTTCTCACCTGGAGAAACCAAGGAACACTGTGAGAATAGTGTTCTCTAATTGCTTTCAACACCATACAGCCAGGGCTACTAAGAGACAAGCTGGATTTTGTGGGAGTGGACCACCATCTCTCCAATTGGATCCTAGATTACCTGACAAACCGATCTCAGTATGTGAGAGCCTGGAACTGTGTGTCAGACATGGTTATCTGTAGTACAGTTACAGTTCTTGCTCCTTTTCCTCTTCACACTGCAAACTTCAGGTACAACTCATCTAGCTGCTACTTACAGAAGTTCTCTGATGACTCGGCAATAGTAGGCCTCATCACAGAAGATGATGACATGGTGATCAGAGAATTGACCTGGGAATTTGTGGATTAGTGCCAGCAGAACCACCTTAGGATCAATGCCACAAAGACTAAGGAGATGGTGGTGGTCTTCCTCTTGAACATCCTCCTAAACCAGTGGACATCCAGGGGATGGACACAGTGATAGTCAACAATTAGAAGTACCTGAGAGTGTTCCTCAATAAAAAGCTGGACTGAGCTGATAACATGGACACACTATACTGAAAGGGCCACAGCAGGCTTTACCTGCTTAGGAGGTTGAGAGCTGTTGGACTGCAGAGGGCACTTTTCAGGGTCTTTTCCAACTCTGTGGTGGCATCAGACATCTTCTTCGGAGTGGCCTGCTAGTGTAGCATCATCTCAACCAGGGAGAGGAAGAGATTTAAACTGATTAGAAAGGCCAGCTCCGTCCTGTGGAGCCCCCTAGAACCAGCGCAGGTGGTAGGTGAAAGAAGGATACTATCCAAGCTGATTTCCATGCTGGAGAATAACTCCCATCCCATGAATGAGACAGTGATAGCATTGGGCAGTACCGTTAGTGACCGACTGCTTCACCCCGAATGTGAGAAGACGAGCTATCGGAGGTCCTCCCTCCCTGCTGCTGTCAGGCTGTACAGCCAACACCGACCCAAGCGGAGATAGACTGCACTCATCACCTACGGGTCCTGTAGATATCACTCCATCCAGAGACCGAATTCTATCAGCTGTGATGTCTACATCCCTTATTTCTTTTTATCTGTAATCTACTGTCACTGTAATGCCCTTATTTTGGAGTTGTACTCTCTGTGTGCTGTAACATTGTGAATTTAACCATGGTGGGACTATTAACGGACTACAGTATCTTATCTTTATCTTATCTTATAATCTTATAATGTATGCCAGTACAAACATAACTGACCAAATAACTGAAGTGTGAACTCAGCCCTACCTTTCAAAACAGACCCTCATATTAGACCTCTTATCAGACCCCAGTTTAAGACCTCAGATCAGACCCCCCCCCCCCAATATCACACCTCAGATCGATCCTCATTAGATCTCCATGTCAGACCCCCCATATCAGATCTCAAATCAGACCCCCTTTAGACCTCCATGTGAGACCCCCATATCAGGCCTCAGATCAGACCCTCTTTAGACCTCCATGTCAGACCTTGCGTCAGACCTCAGATCAGGACTCCATATCAGACCCATGCCTATCAGACCTCAGATCAGACCCCCTTCAGACCTGCATGTGAGACCCCCATATCAGACCTGAGATCAGACCCCCCCCTTAGATCTCCATGTCAGACTCCCGCATCAGACCTCAGATCAGGACTCCATGTCAGAGCCCCCCATAAAAAAAGCTCACCTTCTCCCTAGCTGTCACGCTCCCCACTGTAATTAGATTGCGGCAGAGCCAGCGAGAAGGAGACGCCCATTGAGAAACCCTGGTGTCTTCTCCCCCTGTAGCGATGCTCAGAATTACCATACTGAGAGGGAAAACTGCAGGGGGGGGCACAGCGGGACCTAGGAGCGATATTTAAAAAAAAAAAACAGGCAGGGTGGCAGCATCAGCAATTAGAGGGATTTTTCGAGAATAAAAAAAAAAACATGAAAGGTCCTCTTTAACACAGTGATAACTTCCTGAGTACAGATGATGTAATAGATGTCACCTGTAGTCCTATGTACTGTAACACCACAGATAATACAGTGATAACTCTCTGAGTACAGATAATTTAGTAGATGTTACCTGCAGTCCTATGTAACACCACAGATAACACAGTAATAACTCTCTGAGTACAGATGATGTAATAGATGTCACCTGTAGTCCTATGTACTGTAACACCACAGATAATACAGTGATAACTCTCTGAGTACAGATAATTTAGTAGATGTTACCTGCAGTCCTATGTAACACCACAGATAACACAGTGATAACTCTCTGAGTACAGATAATGTAGTAGGTGTTACCTGCAGTCCTATGTAACACCACAGATAACACAGTGATAAGTCTCTGAGTACAGATAATGTAGTAGATGTCACCTGCAGTCCTATGTAACACCACATTTAACACAGTGATAACTCTCTGAGAACAGATAATGTAGTAGAGGTCACCTGCAGTCCTAGGTAACACCATAGATATTACATTTATCCACAGTCCTAAGTAAGGCCTCATGCACACGACAGTTTTTTTTCACGGCCCGCAAAAATGGGGTCCGTGGGTCCGTGATCCGTGACCGTTTTTTCGTCCGTGGGTCTTCCTTGATTTTTGGAGGATCCACGGATCCAGGCTCCGCCTGGCCGTGCGGAGCCAAACGGATCTGTCCTGAATTACAATGCAAGTCTGTAAAATATCGTCCAGCATTTCTCTATTTTTCAAGAAATGCTTTAGAAGGAGCCCAACAAAATGCGCAAAGTTCGTGATGAAAGATAAAAGTTAAAAGGGTTTAATTTGCATAAAAAGAAACAGTTACAAAGTTTAGGAAGAGAAAAATATAAAGTACAGCAGAAGAATCTCAAAAGATAACAAGCAAGCAATAAACCAATTTAGAATGAGTGAAGAAAAAGTGATTCCCTTAAAGTAACGTGTATGAGTGAATGTGTGTGTGTGCAGAGAGCACAGGTGTCTTGTCAAAGAATGCTCTCCCAATGTCATGAGACAAAGCCTTTTTATAGGTTGACTCTCCATAGAGTTACATTGTATCCTAAATTTACCATTATAACAGACATATATGGTTAACTAGTAAAACCCCTTACATCATGGTTTTCTAAATTTCCTTATTTGTAAAGCTAATAATGATCTGCTGAGTTAGGAGGATTCCTAACCTTTCCAAATACTATTGTCGTCTCAAGAACTGTCAAAATTGACACGTCACACAAGTGCTGACCTTTCATGGTCCTTAAAATACCCTATCCTACTAAAAAGTGTTAATATGTTATTTTACAAAGTCAATGGGGACGGATCCGTTTGATGTTGACACAATATGGTGCAATTGCAAACGGATCCGTCCTCATTGACTTTCAATGTAAAGTCTGGAGTCCCTTTACTTTCACACTTGCGTTCATATAATGCAGACGGTGGCTCCGTTCAGAGCGGATCCGTCTGCATTATATTGTTAAAACATTTCTAAAGTGTGAAAATAGCCTCAGACGGATCCGTCCAGACTTTACATTGAAAGTCAATGGTGGACGGATCCGTTTGAAAATTGAGCCACAGTGTGTCATCTTCAAACGGATCCGTCCCCATTGACTTACATTATAAGTCTAGACGGATCCGCTTGCCTCCGCACGGCCAGGCGGACACCCGAACATAACTTGAAGCGTCCCCATCACCATGGGAACTCCTCTATGTTAGAATATACTGTCGGATATGAGCTACATCGTGAAACTCATTTCCGATAGTATATTCTAACACAGAGGCGATCCCATGGTGATGGGGACGCTTCAGGTTAGAATACACTGAAAAACTGTGTACATGACTGCCCCCTGCTGCCTGGCAGCACCCGATCTCTTACAGGGGGCCGTGATCAGCACAATTAACTCCTCAGGTGTCGCACTGTAAGAGATCAGGGCTGCCAGGCAGCAGGGGGCAGCCCCCCCCTCCCCAGTTTGAATATCGTTGGTGGCACAGTGTGTGCCCATCGCCCCCCCCCTTCCTCCCTCTATAGTTAAAAATCGTTGGTGGCACAGTGTGCGCCCACCATCGCCCCCCCCTTACTCCCTCTATAGTTAAAAATTGTTGGTGGCACAGTGTGCGCCCACCATCGCCCTCCCCCTTCCTCCCTGTATAGTTAAAAATCGTTGGTGGCACAGTGTGCGCCCACAATCGGCCCCCCCTCTCCCTATAGTAGTAACAACCATTGGTGGCAGTGTGCGGCCTCCCATCCCCCCCCCATCATTGGTGGCAGCGGAGTTCCGATCGGAGTCCCAGTTTAATCGCTGGGGCTCCGATCGGTAACCATGGCAACCAGGAAGCTACTGCATCCCTGGTTGCCATGGTTACTTAGCAATAGTACAATTGTAGAAGATTCATACTTACCTGCTTGCTGCTGCGATGTCTGTGACCGGCCGGGAGCTCCACCTACTGGTAAGTGAAAGGTCTGTGCGGCGCATTGCTAAAGAACTGTCACTTACCAGTAGGAGGAGCTCCCGGCCGGTCGGGGACATCGCAGCAGCAAGCAGGTAAGTATGAATCTTCTACTGTGGTGGGGGGGGGGAATGGGAGGCCGCACACTGCCACCAATGGTTGTTACTATTATAGAGAGAGGGGGGGCCGATGGTGGGCGCACACTGTGCCACCAACGATTTTTAACTATAGAGGGAGGAAGGGGGGGCGATGGTGGGCGCACACTGTGCCACCAACGATTTTTAACTATAGAGGGAGGAAAGGGGGGGCGATGGTGGGCGCACACTGTGCCACCAATGATTTTTAACTATAGAGGGAGGAAGGGGGGGATGGTGGTTGCACACTGTGCCACCAACGATATTCAAACTGGGGAGGGGGGGGGTCTGATCTCTTACAGGGGAATATGATAGTACAATTAACCCCTTTAGGTGCCGCACCTGAAGGGGTTAATTGTGCTATCATATCCCCCTGTAAGAGATCGGGTGCTGCCAGGCAGCAGGGGGCAGTCTTGTACAAAGTTTGCAGTGTATTCTAACTAGAAGCGTCCCCATCACCATGGGAACGCTTCTGTGTTAGAATATACTGTCGGAAATGAGTTTTCACGAAGTGAAAACTTAGATCAGAAAAAGCTTTTATGCAGACGGATCTTCGGATCCGTCTGTATGAAAGCAACCTACGGCCACGGATCACGGACACGGATGCCAATCTTGTGTGCATCCGTGTTCTTTCACGGACCCATTGACTTGAATGGGTCCGTGAACCGTTGTCCGTCAAAAAAATAGGACAGGTCATATTTTTTTGACGGACAGGATACACGGATCACGGCCTCAGCTGCAAAACGGTGCATTTTCCGGTTTTTCCATGGACCCATTGAAAGTCAATGGGTCCGCGAAAAAAAACGGAAAACGGCACAACGGCCACGGATGCACACAACGGTCGTGTGCATGAGGCCTAAAGCAAATGTCACCTGATGATATTTGGCACAGAGAGTCAGATGACATAATCAGCTCTACTACATGTGGTGATGACAATAAACTAGTGACACGCAGCTGCAGATCTGTCACAGTGTCATCCTCTCTACGAAGTACAGATGTAGATCGTCTTGGAGCTGCTGCCGCCGCCAAACACGAAGAGCAGGACACTTCCATAATCAGGAATATGTGTTGTACACCTCTCCTGTCCAATAATCCAGAATATTTCAGGTCTGGTCAGTGCCGGGACAGAGGGTCTGCAGGGGGTTGGTCTGATCCCTGAGGATTGTCCAGACTGGATGCATTGTAACAAACCTTCAGCTGTCAGATGTATCAGAACAAGTTGAGTTTTCATTCACCGACAGCAATCAGAGATGCTGGCTCCCCTAAGCCATACCCTCCTTTATAACAGCTGTGGTAATTCCTCGTTACCTGTGTCCATGTATAAGGGCTCATGCACACGACCGTATGCAAAAAAAACGGATCAGTGAAAAATACGGATGACGTCTGTGTGCATTCCGTATTTTGCGGAACGGAACAGCCGGCCCCTTATAGAACAGTCCTATCCTTGTCCGTAATGCGGACAATCAAAGGACATGTTTTATTTGTTTATGGAACGGACATGCGGATCCTTTAAAATGAATGGTTCCGCCTACGGAAAGAAACAACTGAACGGACACAGAAAGAAAATACGTTTGTGCGCATGAGCCCTTATATAGTGGGTAGTAGTAACGAGATCTGAAAATTTAACCCCTTGATGGCTGAGCCAGTTTTGGTCTTTGAGGGTGTGTAGATTTTTGCAACGGAGTGTATTATTGCTCTGTGTGAACAGCTCCTATGTGTCTCCATGGTTACAGTCTAATCTACCCTTGTTGCCTTTAGCAACTCAAATTTTCCACTGAAGTTTGGAAAGTGAAAGCTTGAATTCTGATTGGCTGCTATGGGAGAAAGAAGACACTTTATATAGAGGGAGAAACGGTCTTAATTGCCCATAGCAACCAATCAGATTTCACTTTGGAAAATGAAAGCATCAATCTGATTGGTTACTAGAGGTCACTAAGCCAGTTTTAATTTGCATCAGTTATGATAAATCTCCCCCATACACTTTTTAGATAGTTGGGACCAAAGAGTTACCTATAGCAACCAATCAGATCTTTGCTTTCAGTTTCTGAGAAAATGAAAGCAACAGTCTGATTGGCCACTATGTGTAACTCCCTCCACTTCTTCTCTGGACTTGGTTTTATCAACTTTATTAGACACATTTCTTTGCAGACAATGAACGCTCGTTGTTTAGATAACTGTGAGCAAAGCGTACTTGTCACCCCTAGCAACCAATCAGCCTTCATCTCCTGCGTTGTGACCTGAACCCTGATTGGTTACCATGGACACTTCTTCTCGGAGGCAGCGTTGGTACGTGAGGGCCGGCGCGTTGACTTTCTCGTGACTGACACTCCCTTGGACTTGTCTTGTAGTTTTTGTGCCGGATTGTTGTCGAAATGTAATAATTTGTCTTCCTACAGGTCAATATTGATCCATGTGTCGAGCGCTTACGCCGCGCCTTTCTGAAGCAGCACACGTTGGACACATCCTGCCGCCCGGTGCTGAGGCCACTGAGGTTGTCAGCCGAATTCCCGCAGTCAATGGGAGAAATATTGCTGAAAAATGTAAAAATTTGAAACAATAATTCTGTTCTGTACATAATGCCACATTATTCTGTCCTAAGTGTCAGTCTGCACTGTAGTTCTGCCATTCTATTCATAAACCGGCAAAAAAGCGCTTCTTAGTGTCAGTCAGTACTGTAGATATGGAATTCTGTTCATAATTCAGGAAGATTTGGAGATGTGAATGGTAAATGAACCCAACGATCATATCTCCCAACATTTCAGACCTCACTTGGTGAACATTTTTAAGCCCTGACCGTTTCCCAGAAACCCTTCTGTTTGGTATATTTGGATAAGCCCCACCCCTTTTAGGTCCATTTTGTGTCGAGTTTTTCACATTCACCTAAAAATAAGAAAAAATCCCACTGAATATAGTTGTCTTCTGTCCCGCTGTAAGTGAAATATATATATATTCTACCTGTTTCTTTGTCATATCTTTTGGCAGCTGACAACAACCAAAATGGCTGCCATTTACAGTTCTTAGATGGGTTGTCACCCAGCTTTCCTAAGAGTCCAGCATGGCAACCTTGATATGCACTGAAACATTCTGTGTTTCCTTATCCTTAAATTAATAAGTAGGATAGCTCCGTGACAACCTTTCAAGGAGCTGTAATGGCGGCCATCTTGGTTGTCACTAAGCTTTTCCAGAAAAACATATGAGAAAGTAAGAACTAGCTGTGTAGATCATGATAGAAGAGGATAACGCAAGGGCTTTTGCTAATTGGGGAACCTTGTGGTCTTGGATGGACATGCCCCTTAAAGGAACAGTCAGATTTTTTTATGATATCTGGCTGCACAGGCATTTACCTTAGACACCCCTGAGGACGTTGGTCAGGTCCCAATCTGTCTTTTTGCCCCAGAAATGCCCAAATAACCTGCCAAATGCCAATTTTTATGCACATGTGGGCCGCCCCTTTTAAGGTCTGGTTCTCAGGACAGTCTGGTTGGGCACCATTATCTGTTATCTATGTTCGGTTCCATAAATCAGACACTGAGTTTAGATGATACGTTCCCAGGAGGCTGTTAGGTTGGGAATATTTTTGAAACCGGGTGATAGACAGAAATATTTTTTGCTATTTTTAGTTGGTTTCATATAATCACAGTGCGATGGGGGAGGGTCCATTACTACTCTAATGCCACAGAGGTCATATAAAAGTAGAACATTAAAATGTAAGCAAAAAGTTCAAAAAATTGGGAATTAAAAAATGGTCACTCCTCTATGACGAGGCCATTTGAGACCCATTTTATGGGACTTTTTAGAAGTTACATCCGACTTCACAACCCCATTTGTTAGTGCCATTTTGGATAAAAAAAAATTATGAAGGACCTTTGAAAAGAATTAATCTTTCCTATACTTTTTTCATCTCCATGGTAACAGACTACAAACCAACCCTGTGTAGTCAGATTCTGAAGTCACACTCCCTTCTTCACGATCTGTCCCTGATGTCCTGCCAATGAACTAAAAGATGTTATGAAGAAGTGAGGACACGTAGAAGTGAGGATGACTGAGGGATCTGACTACGTAAGGTTTGTTTGTTGTCTGTTGCCATGGAGACACATAGGCTTTCTAGACACAAAATGGTAGTATGTGTCCAAGGAAGAATATAATCCAAGTGGCCTGATTTGTTTAATTTAGGTGAATTGTAGCAAGAAAAAATTTGGTTGCAAAGATGGACATCACCTTTAAGCCCTGAGCCCCATTCACCCAGGAACACGTCCTTTTTGTTTTTTGATTTTTTTGTTTTTTCAGCAAGCATCACTGCAACCAGATGTTACATGAAGCCCATTTTTGTAGTGCTTCTTTAAGACGGTTTCCTGATATGTTTTTGCCCTTTGGTGTGTTTTTTTTTTTAAATTGGAGCGTGTGGGTGTGACCCGGTTTCAGCCATTTTCTCATAGACAACAAAAATTTTGAAAAAATTTTGTGAATGAAAAATGTATTCCTAAAATGCATGAATAACTTCAAAAATTTCAAGCTCCTACATAAAAAAGTTGTAAATTGAGGTGCAAATATTTCTGACTAGTGTTGAGCGTGAATATTCGTAGTGCGAATTTTTATTGCGAATATTGGCACTTCGAGAATTTGCGAATATCTAAAATATAGTGCTATGTCTTCGTAATCGCGAATATTCTAGATTTTTTTCAACAGTACCCATGATCCCTCACTGCTTCTTGCTTGTGGGCCAATGAGAAGGCTGCAATATCTTTGACTTTAGGAGTAGTGTAATTTGCGAATATATGATGAATATTCACCCAAATATTCACGAAATATTGCAAATTCAAATATTGCCCCTGCCGCTCATCACTGTTTCTGACAGCCTTGCAACTTTTGTAACAAAAAAGTAGGTGGGGCATTGGTGGGAGGGCAAGACCAACATGCCCCCCACAGAAAACCAGTGCATGTTACACCAGAAAACTACTCCAGCTCCTTGCTGGTGTTAATTTCTCACCTCCCGAGGACGCGCCTCTTTCGAGCTTTCCTAGTAGGGTAGGTTGTATCTTTCAATGGCAATTGGTACATATAAATTACTTATTAAATTAAAATTTTAATATTTTTTTTTACCTGAGTATGGGTGTAAAATTCTGAAATTTTTCAGCTCGGCATCATAGCAGTAATATAAGAGATGCAGTACCAGTCACTGCCACACAGATGAGGGTGGCGCTGCACCATGTACTGAAATACAGCACCTTCTTGTTTGCAGAGGTCTTGAGGGAATTAGATCATATATTAATTAATGTGTTTTCTGGCAAACCCTTACAAGGTTGGTTTCAGATAAAGTTGTTTTTTTTGGAGTTTTTTTCCCCTTTCTTTTAATGCCATGGGCGCTAGCTAAAATGTAATAAGGAAATATGTAAATATATGAAATTATTTAATTTTTGGGGATTTTGTTTACTTTTGGTGTCGTTTCTGGGTGCATTTTTTTTAGACGTTTGTCCCACTGGCTTCTCTGTAGGAAAAAAACAACTAAAAAATACTATTTAAGAAACGTCCATATAAAAAAAACACCAAGAAAAATCATGGAATAATGCATGAATTTCATGGCGTTTCATGAAAAAAAAAAAAAGAGAGATGGTCAATACATGTCAGACCCACAGTATTTTCTTGTGAATTTTTCTTTACCATATTTAACATATTTAAAAAAGAAATGGAAAAACCACATGCAAAAAATGTATGAAAAAAATGCCATAAAAAACTGCATGAAACTCGTGGCCAAAAAATAAAAGAAAAAACATCACAAAAACTAGGCATGAATGAAGCTTAAGGGTGACTGCACATGGTCTAGATTTTGTGCATTTTTTTCTGTGCAAATTTTGTGCGGAAAAAACGCAGTGTAAGGGCTTATGCACACAACCGCTTTTTGTCTGCATCCGATCCATATTTTTTGGCGGTCAGATGTGGACCCATTTACTTCACAGTGTGCAGTCCGCATCCGTAATTCCATTCCGTAGCCTTGCAAATAAATAGAACAAGGATTACGTACAAGGATAGGGCTGTTCTATTAGGGTCTGGACATTCTGTTCTGCAAAATACGGAACGCACACGGCCCGTATCCGTATTTTACAGATCCGGAATTTACGGACTGCAAAAACAGCAACGTGTGCATGAGCCCTAATACAACACCACAGCAACGTGTGCATGAGCCCTAATACAACACCACAGCAACGTGTGCATGAGCCCTAATACAACACCACACAAAAAAAAAACTTGCAACAATAATTGACACGCTGCAGATTTCAAATTTCCGCACCCAAGAAAAACGCTAAGTCAGATTTGTCTGGTCTAGACAAATCTGACTTAGCGTTTTTCTTGGATGCGGAAATTTGAAATCTGCAGCGTGTCAATTATTGTTGCAAGTTTTTTTTTGTGTGGATTTCACCCTTTTCAATGGACGGGTGAGATCTGTGGAAAATCCGTATCAAATACGTGCCAAAAACTGCATCAAAACCGTACAAAAAATGAACCAAAACCCGTGATAAATAGTGCAGATTTACAGACGTGGACAAAATTGTTGGTACCCTTTGGTCAATGAAAGAAAAAGTCACAATGGTCACAGAAATAACTTTAATCTGACAAAAGTAATAATAAATTAAAATTCTATAAATGTTAACCAATGAAAGTCAGACATTGTTTTTCAACCATGCTTCAACAGAATTATGTAAAAAAATAAACTCATGAAACAGGCATGGACAAAAATGATGGTACCCCTAGAAAACACAGAACATAATGTGACCAAAGGGACATGTTAATTCAAGGTGTGTCCACTAATTAGCATCACAGGTGTCTACAACCTTGTAATCAGCCATTGGGCCTATATATATGGCTCCAGGTAATCACTGTGTTGTTTGGTGATATGGTGTGTACCACACTCGACATGGACCAGAGGAAGCAAAGGAAAGAGCTGTCTCAAGAGATCAGAAAGAAAATTATAGACAAGCATGTTAAAGGTAAAGGCTATAAGACCATCTCCAAGCAACTAGATGTTCCTGTGAGTACAGTTGCACATATTATTCATAAGTTTAAGATCCATGGGACTGTAGCCAACCTCCCTGGACGTGGCCGCAGGAGGAAAATTGATGACAAATCTAAGAGACGGATAATCCGAATGGTAACAAAAGAGCCTAGAAAGACTTCTAAAGAGATTCAAGGTGAACTTCATGCTCAAGGAACATCAGTGTCAGATCGCACCATCCGTCGTTGTTTGAGCCAAAGTGGACTACATGGGAGACGACCAAGGAGGACACCATTGTTGAAAACGAATCATAAAAAAGCAAGACTGGAATATGCCAAACTACATGTTGACAAGCCACAAAGCTTCTGGGAGAATGTCCTGTGGACAGATGAGACAAAAATCGAAGTTTTTGCCAAGGCACATCAGCTGTATGTTCACAGACGAAAAAATGAAGCATATCAAGAAAAGAACACTGTCCCTACTGTGAAACATGGAGGAGGCTCTGTTATGTTCTGGGGCTGCTTTGCTGCGTCTGGCACAGGGTGTCTTGAATCTGTGCAGGGTACAATGAAATCTCAAGACTATCAAGGAATTCTAGAGAGAAATGTACTAGCCAGTGTCAGAAAGCTTGGTCTCAGTCGCAGGTCATGGGTCTTGCAACAGGACAATGACCCAAAACACACCGCTAAAAACACCCAAGAATGGCTAAGAGGAAAAAATTGGACTATTCTAAAGTGGCCTTCTATGAGCCCTGACCTCAATCCTATTGAGCATCTTTGGAAGGAGCTGAAACATGCAGTCTGGAAAAGGCACCCTTCAAACCGGACACAACTGGAGCAGTTTGCTCATGAGGAGTGGGCCAAAATACCTGCTGAGAGGTGCAGATGTCTCATTGACAGTTACAGGAAGCGTTTGATTGCAGTGATTGCCTCAAAAGGTTGCGCAACAAAATATTAAGTTAGGGGTACCATCATTTTTGTCCATGCCTGTTTCATGAGTTTATTTTTTTACATAATTCTGTTGAAGCATGGTTGAAAAACAATGTCTGACTTTCATTGGTTAACATTTATAGAATTTTAATTTATTATTACTTTTGTCAGATTAAAGTTATTTCTGTGACCATTGTGACTTTTTCTTTCATTGACCAAAGGGTACCAACAATTTTGTCCACGTCTGTATGTATGTTTTTTGTGTGTTTTTGGCGCAGATTTCTTGCAGATTTTCTGCACGCTAACCTGCACTGTGGGAAGCCTGCAGATGTGCATGGATCCTGAGCAGTGGCCGGGCGTCCTGTTTGGCTGGCGCCGCTCAGATGGGTGTGAAGCGGAGGGTGATTTACGCGTTTATATAACGGTGTTTTCTTAGACTTAATCCTGAGAAGTGCAAACTTTGAATCGTGTCAGAACATCCGGTCGTCCTGTTCCCGGCGCCTGAACCTTTCTGTTCTCACACTTGGTAATGATTACTCGCAATGTGAATTGTCTGCGATGACCGTGTTTACTGTGAATCCGTTCATATAGATCGGCGAGGGTCACATGGGAGAGTTCATATGAGGTGGCGACTCTTTAGATGCACAGTGCACAGTATGGGGGTAGGATATGAGCACAGTATGGGGGTATGATATGAGCACAGTATGGGGGTAGGATATGAGCACAGTATGGGGGTAGGATATGAGCACTGTATGGGGGTAGGATATGAGCACAGTATGGGGGTAGGATATGAGCACTGTATGGGGGTAGGATATGAGCACTGTATGGGGGTAGGATATGAGCACAGTATGGGGGTATGATATGAGCACAGTATGGGGGTATGATATGAGCACTGTATGGGGGTATGATATGAGCACAGTATGGGGGTATGATATGAGCACAGTATGGGGGTATGATATGAGCACAGTATGGGGGTAGGATATGAGCACAGTATGGGGGTATGATATGAGCACTGTATGGGGGTATGATATGAGCACAGTATGGGGGTATGATATGAGCACTGTATGGGGGTATGATATGAGCACAGTATGGGGGTAGGATATGAGCACAGTATGGGGGTATGATATGAGCACTGTATGGGGGTATGATATGAGCACAGTATGGGGGTATGATATGAGCACAGTATGGGGGTATGATATGAGCACTGTATGGGGGTATGATATGAGCACAGTATGGGGGTATGATATGAGCACAGTATGGGGGTATGATATGAGCACTGTATGGGGGTATGATATGAGCACAGTATGGGGGTATGATATGAGCACTGTATGGGGGTATGATATGAGAACTGTATGGTGTGTGGAGACTCGCTCTGGTAGACAGGATTAGCGGGCGGAGTATAGAGGCAACAACAAGTTCTTTGGATCAAACAGTTCAGTGTTTTATTCACACTTTAGACAAGTGACAAAACAAGCAGTCATAATCAAGCAAAAAGTCACCTTGCCGTGTTGGTGGTAATTCACACAGTGCGGCAATTCTGCCTCAAAGAGTCCTTAACCATAGCAGCACCAATCTGTTTTCACGCCAAACAAGTAGCAAGCCTTCATCCAGACACAAGGCTTCCAGATCCCAACACAGAGACCTCGCTTCTGAGCCCAGCTGCCTATTTAAGGACAGCCAGGTGCTGCCAAAACCCAGACTGGCATTTAAAATCCGGTCCGGTATTTGACCTCACCTGGCTGTAAATCAGCCCAGCAGCACATGCTGTGTCACAGGTGATATGATATGAGCGCAGTATGGGGTTATGATATGAGCACTGTATGGCGATATTATTGGAGCATTGTATGATGGCATACTGCATGATATGTTATTGGAGTACTGTATGGTGTTATTACTGGAGAAATTAGTTATTAATTAAAAAAAAATATATATATATTTTTTTTTACCCCAGTATGGGTGTAAAATTCTGAAATGTTTCAGCTCGGCATCATAGCAGTAATTTAAGACACGCAGTACCAGTCACTGCCACACAGATGAGGGTGGCGCTGCACCAGGTACTGAAATACGGCACCTTCATGTTTGCAGAGGTCTTGAGGGAATTAGATCATATATTAAATAATATGTTTTCTGGCAAACCCTTACAAGGTTGGTTTCAGATAAAGTTGTTTTTTTAGAAGTTTTTTTCCCCTTTCTTTTAATGCCATGGACGTTAGCTAAAATGTAATAAGGAAATATGAAAATATATGAAATTTGTTTTTATTTTGTAGGGTTTTGCTCACTTTTGGTGTTTTTTTTTTTAGACGTTTGTCCCACTGGCTTTTCTATAGGAAAAAACAAAACAAAAAAAAACTATTTAAGAAACGTCCATATAAAAAAAACACCAAGAAAAATCATGGAATAATGCATGAAATTCATGGCATTTCACGAAAAAAATTATAAGGTTAGTACATGGACAGACCCACTGAATTTTTTTGTGAAATTTTCTTTGAATTTTTGGTATAATGTGAGCACTGTATTTTTCTATTAAGAGCCATATGGTGGTAATATTGTATTACTGTATCACAGCATTATTTGAGTATCGTAAGTTAGTATTATTTGATAACTGTGTGGAGGCTGTATTGGAGCACTGCAATGTGCTATTATTGGGGCAGCATATGCTAGTATTTGAATACTGTATGATGATATTATGTGAGCACTAGAGATAAGGGAATCGAGCGTGAATATTTGAATAGCGAATTTTAATCACGAATATCGCCACTTTGAGAATTCGCAAACATTTAGAATATAGTGCTATATATTCATATTTGCGAATAGTGTTCAATATTCTAATCGTGAATTGATCGCAAATATATTACATTGCCGATTTTTTCGCAATCAAGTAAACAATGACTGGAGATCACGAATTCTCGAATTTGCTAATTTATGGCAAAAATTTGCTAAATATCGCTAATTCGAATATTGCCCATGCCGCTCATCAAAAGTGGATTTGTTACAAATTTCACAAAAATTCATCCGCCAAACGAGTCCGAAGCTTTTGTGATTTGGTTCAGCCAGCGTCATTTTATTGTTAATATTGGTGGGGATATCCACAAGGGAGGAAAAAGGCGGAGAATTACATGATATTGGTAGGAAACTAGGGGGAGGGCTTACCCTGATGGCTGGAGGCTAGGAGGCTGAAAGACAGCCAGGATCATCCAATGAGGGGGGCAGTAGGCAGATAGATTCCTATGCTGACTGAGAAGAAGCACCATACTGTGATCAGCTTCTGACCTGGAAAGAGTGTATCTGGCAGTGTCTGCAAAAAAAACAATTATCGACACCTGCTACTAATGTAGTGTGATGGAGGCACAATCATGAGAGATAGATAATTGTGTGGATTTTAGGGAATATGATCAGGGAACGCTATGCAGAAGTGAGTGTCACGGAAGGTGTACAGGAAACTAGAAGACACAAAATGAATATCCGACTCACTGGATCCAAAACTAAGGAACAAAAGGGAGAGCCCTGCATCAGACCTGGCTCTCTCCCTGACTGCTCAGCCTATGCGAAAATCCCAATGGTAGATGATCGCATATCCTCGTACCTCGACTGTATAACACCTGAACACCCTATAATAGTGAGGGGACACGGCCACCGGCTCCCTACACTTGATACAGAGGGAGTCAGGGTCACCTGGGATCCAGCAAACAGAAAAACAAAACTTATCTGAAGAAGACTCAGAAGTAGGATCAGCATGCACACACTCCTGGAAGGAATATAAACCGCAAAGTGAAGCAGTCTGGGAAGGGATTTAAAGGGATGCAATCAGTGCAACTACATGACAGCTGAGAGAGGCTAACGAGATGAGAAAATGAAAGCAAAACAAAAGGAAGCTCAAGGAGGAGGTTCTGAAAGACATCTGTCAGAGCTTCTCAGATGTCTGGTGGTGACAGTACCCCTCCTTCTACAAGTGGACTCCGGACACTCAGAGGCCACCTTCTCAGGATGGGACCTATGGAAAGCCCTGATGAGACGAGTGGCCTTAATGTCCGTGACTAGGACCCACATCCTCTCCTCAGGACCATAACCCTCCCAATGACTGAGGTACTGGAGAGAACCGCGGACAACACGAGAATCCACTATCCTAGAGACCTGAAATTCAAGATTACCATCAACCACAATCGGAGGAGGAGGCAAAGACGAGGGTACAATGGGTTGGACATAAGGTTTTAATAAGGACTTATGAAAAACATTATGGATCTTCCAAGTCTGAGGAAGATCAAGACGATAGGCAACAGGATTGATGACGGACAAGATTTTGTAAGGCCCAATAAACTTAGGACCCAACTTCCAGGAGGGAACCTTCAATTTGATATTCTTAGTAGACAACCACACCAGATCACCAACATTCAGGTCCGGACCAGGCACACGTCTCTTATCCGCCACACGCTTATATCTCTCACTCATGCTCTTTAGATTATCCTGAATCTTTTGCCAAATAGATGACAACGACGAGGAGAATCTGTCCTCATCGGGTAAACCAGAAGACCCCTCTCCAGAGAATGTCCCAAACTGCGGATGAAACCCATATGCACCAAAAAATGGTGACTTATCAGAGGACTCCTGACGACGGTTATTTAAAGCAAACTCAGCAAGGGACAAAAAAGAACACCAATCCTCCTGATTCTCCGCCACAAAACAGCACAGATATGTCTTCAGATTCTGATTGACGCGCTCTGTCTGGCCATTCGACTGCGGGTGGAAAGCAGAAGAGAATGACAACCGAACCCCCAAGCGAGAACAGAAAGCCTTCCAGAATCTGGAAACAAACTGCGTGCCCCTATCAGAGACTATGTCTGAAGGAATACCATGCAATTTAACAATGTGATCAATAAATGCCTGCGCCAGCGTCTTAGCATTGGGCAAGCCAGGAAAAGGAATGAAATGCACCATTTTGCTAAAACGGTCCACCACCACCAGAATCACAGTCTTCACCGAGGAACGAGGCAGGTCCGTAATGAAGTCCATGGACAGATGTGTCCAAGGATGGGAAGGAATGGGTAAGGGAAGGAGAGGACCTGATGGCCGTGAATCAGGGACTTTTGCACGAGCGCAGGTCTCGAAGGCTGCCACAAAACCCTCAACCGACTTACGGAACGCCGGCCACCAGAATCTCCGAGTGATGAGATCCACTGTGGCTCTTGCCCCCGGGTGCCCAGCAAGGACAGTATTGTGGTGTTCCTTAAAAATCTTGTGTCTTAAAGCGAGAGGCACAAACAACCTCCCAGGAGGACAAAGATCAGGAGCCTCTGACTGGGCTACCTGAACCTCTGCCTCCAATTCAGGATAAAGAGCAGAGACCACCACACCTTCAGCAAAAATGGGACCCGGGTCTTCAAAATTCCCACCTCCCAGGAAAACAACATGACAGGGCATCCGCTTTCACATTCTTAACCCCAGGGCGGAACGTGACAACAAAATTAAACCTGGAAAAGAACAAAGACCATCGGGCCTGTCTCGGGTTCAGACGCTTGGCTGACTCCAAGTAGGCCAGATTCTTATGGTCAGTAAACACAGTAATAGGGTGTCTGGCTCCCTCTAGCCAATGGCGCCATTCCTCAAAAGCCAACTTGATGGCCAACAACTCCCTATCTCCCACATCGTAATTTCTCTCTGCGAAGGAGAGTTTCTTCGAGAAAAAAGCACACGGTCGCCATTGGGCAGGAGAGGGACCCTGAGACAAGACCGCACCCACACCCACCTCAGAAGCATCAACCTCAACTATGAAGGGTAGAGAAATATCAGGTTGTACCAAGATGGGAGCGGAAGCAAAACTCGCCTTGATATTAGAAAAGGCCTTACGCGCCTCTACCGACCAGGAGGAAAAATCTACCCCCTTTCTAGTCATATCAGTGAGTGGTTTAACAACAGAGGAATAATTCAAAATAAACTTCCTGTAATAATTGGCAAAGCCCAAAAAACGCATCAGCGCCTTCTGATTCTCAGGAAGCTCCCACTCAAGCACAGCGCGGACCTTCTCGGGGTCCATGCGAAAACCAGAAGCGAAGAGAAGAAACCCCAGAAATTGAATTTCTGGAACCGCAAACACACATTTTTCCAGTTTAGCGTACAATTTATTCTCCCACAGGATGAGCAAGACCTGACGTAAATGTTCCTTATGAGTTTTGAAATCAGGAGAAAAAATCAAAATGTCATCTAGATACACTAATACAAATTTCCCCATTAAATGATAAAAAATGCTGTTCACAAAATGCTGAAAGACGGCTGGAGCATTCATCAAACCAAAAGGCATAACCAAATTCTCAAAATGGCCCTCAGGGGTATTGAAGGCCGTCTTCCATTCGTCTACTTCTCTGACCCTGACCAGGTTGTATGCCCCTCTTAGATCCAACTTGGAAAAAACTTTAGCCCCAACAATCTGGTTAAACAGGTCCGGGATCAGAGGAAGCGGATAAGGGTCACGAATTGTGATACTGTTCAGCTCCCTGAAATCCAGACATGGTCTTAAAGAACCATCTTTTTTCTTAACAAAGAAAAAACCAGCGGCAACAGGTGACTTCGAGGGTCGTATGTGTCCCTTTCTCAGACTCTCAGAGATATAAGCACGCATAGCAACACTTTCAGGTTGGGAGAGATTGTATAAACAAGATTTAGGCAGCTTGGAGCCTGGGGTGAGATTAATAGGGCAATCATACTCCCTGTGCGGGGGCAAGTCCTGAACACCACTCTCAGAGAAGACATCCGAAAATTCAGAGAGAAAAGATGGTACAGTTTTAGTAGAAACCTCAGAAACATATGTCGTGAGGCAATTCTCTCTGCAAAAGTCACTCCAACCATTTATTTGCCTCGCTTGCCAATTAATGGTGGGGTTATGTTTAGTGAGCCAGGGTAGCCCCAACACATCCTCAACATGAGCATCACTCACAATCAAACGGATATTGTGAACTATGCCCTTTAACGATTTCTGAGAAAGTGGAGCGGAATCAATAGCAAAAACAGGAATATCCTTTCCCAAAGTGCATACATTGAAACCATGTGTTATAGCAAATTGATTATCAATAAGATTGACAGCTGCTCCACTATCTACAAAAATCTCACTAAAAATGTTCTTGCTCTCTAGCGCCACCCAGGCAGGCAGGACAAAACGGGAACTACAAGCAAACGGAAAACCTTCAATTTCCGCATTAACCTTGCCAATGGTAACAGATGGAACATTTTTAAAGGTTTTTTTTCTTTTAGTTTCTTTATTACTCTCAAAAGACTGTCTAAATCTCCTAGAGAGACAAACATTTGCCAAATGATTTATACCCCCACAACAGAAACAAACCTTCCTATGAGGACTGAATCTTCCACTGTCAGAGGCAATCAAACCGAGCTGCATCGGCTCCTGCTCAGAAGGGATTGAGAGCGACTGAGACCCCTGTGCACTGAATGAGACCGCCGCACTGTCCTGGGACTGAGTATGACAGAAAGGAGTGATCTCTCCTCTCTCTCTAAGACGCCTGTCAATACGAACGGCCCGAGACATGGCAGAGTTCAAGGAGGTAGGTCTCTCATGAAAGGCAAATGCATCTTTCAATCCCTCTGAAAGACCATGGCAAAATTGACTTCGGAGTGCAGCATCATTTCAACCAGTATCAGCTGCCCATCTCCGAAATTCTGAGCAGTATATCTCTGCGGAGTGTTTACTCTGACATAAAAGACGTAGTCTAGACTCAGCCAGAGCAATTCGATCCGGATCATCATATATCTGACCCAGGGCTAAAAAGAATTCATCCACTGAACGGAGGGGCCGTGCCCCCACCGGCAGCGAAAAGGCCCAGGACTGAGCGTTATCCCTGAGCAGCGAGATGATGATCCCCACCCTCCGTTCCTCATCACCAGAGGAATGGGGAAGTAGGCGAAAATGGAGTTTGCAAGCCTCTCTAAAACGAACAAAATTCTCACTACCCCCGGAGAACGTATCCGGGAGCGAGATCTTAGGCTCAGAACAAACTCCATGAACGCAAGCTGAACCGGTCACTTGAAACTGAAAAAGAGTCTTATGGAGATCTGCTACCTCCAATGAAAGACCCTGCATGCGTTCAGTCAAAAGTGAAACCGGATCCATGCTTGAGACGGTTTTGGCGGTTTATAATGTCACGGAAGGTGTACAGGAAACTAGAAGACACAAAATGAATATTCGACTCACTGGATCCAAAACTAAGGAACAAAAGGGAGAGCCCTGCATCAGACCTGGCTCTCTCCCTGACTGCTCAGCCTATGCGAAAATTCCAATGGTAGATGATCGCATATCCTCGTACCTCGACTGTATAACACCTGAACACCCTATAATAGTGAGGGGACACGGCCACCGGCTCCCTACACTTGATACGGAGGGAGTCAGGGTCACCTGGGATCCAGCAAACAGAAAAACACAAATGAATGAACAAAACTTATCTCTAGAAGACTCAGAAGTAGGATCAGCATGCACACACTCCAGGAAGGAATATAAACTGCAAAGTGAAGCAGTCTGGGAAGGGATTTAAAGGGATGCAATCAGTGCAACTGCATGACAGCTAAGAGAGGCTAACGAGATGAGAAAATGAAAGCAAAACAAAAGGAAGCTCAAGGAGGAGGTTCTGAAAGACATCTGTCAGAGCTTCTCAGATGTCTGGTGGTGACAGTGAGGGGCTGCTCCCACTGTGCTTAATACAGCTGCTTGCTGCTGCAGCAACTCAGCCTCGCAGTTCTACATTACACAACCTCCTGCAAAATAAACTCTTTTTTTTTCTGTATACGAACAGAGGGAGCTATTTTCCCCCAAAACCTCTAGTTTATACATAGACTTATTGCCAGCACAGCACCGCAATAGCGTTCTGCTGAAAATGCTGAGCAATTGCAAATTTTTTCTTTTGTTGCGTTATAACCAAGTTATGAAACACGTTGCATTATAGTAAAAACATTTTATAGCAACAATGTCACTTTTATACTAGTGAAATTAAATGCATAGTTCAAACACATTTCACTGCAAACACGTCCATGTTAGCGGCCACATTACTGCATCAGATCATGTGTTTGATAAAAAATTTAGTACAGAAATGTCATGTTCATGTTGAACCAGTGATATTAAACGCATAGTTCAAAGACATTTCTCAGCTAACACTGCATTATTCCTAAAGTAAATTGTCAATACCAGTGTGCAGTGTGTTTGTAGAAGGGAAGGACATTAAATTGTGCCTCTGTCATTAAATTATAGAAAAAACACTTGAAGTTTTGCTAGTACTATTATCAGTGTTGTATCAGTCTAGTATCAGTGTGTACCAAACCCGTGACTTTTCATTTATAGACCTTTTAATAAAATGTTTGGAAAACAGAAGAGTGCAAGACAAAATACCCAGGTCTCATCCTTCCACAATCAGAATATGGGTAGTAGCATCACCAACCATCCTGCCAGTAGTAGTAGTAGCAGCAGTGGTAGAAGTAGCAGTAGTAGTAATAGTAGTAGAAGACCACAGTTCTCCCTGGCTTCCAAAAGGCACAACATTATCATTGAGGATAAAGAGGATGAGACTGGCTCAGTCCTCCTCTCAGCTGTAGCAGGATGATGTGGAAGTAAGTTTAGAGTCTGACATCGTGCCATGGAGCCAGGGATCACAGCATTCCTCCTGCTCCTCCTCCTTGCAGCCCCAGAGAAGGCTTGAGTCCTCTCTGTCTTCACTGCCCCTTCCTAGTGGGGCACCTTCTTTTTTCCTAAGAAAAATCAAAACCCCACCACGCCCTACGGTATATAGTGAAGAGAGTCTCCCTGTTAATGAGTTGTGTGAGAACAGCCATCATTTGGACTGCCATGAGGAGGAGGTTCAAGGGGAGGCTGCAGAACTCATGCATAGCCGTGCTGGTGTTAGTGGTGATGGCACTTGTAGCCACGGTATTGATGGGGGACAGTTGTAGCAACAGTGGCACTCAGGGCAAATACAGAGCAGAGAATTAGGAGGGGGGCCAAGGAGCCCACAATTACATACCACAGTCTGATAAAAGTGTCGGGGAAGGTGAAGACTATGACAATAATTGTGTGTTGGATAGGACCTGGGAGCTGGATCAGGGTGCTGAGTAGGAGGTAACATCAGAGGAGAAGGGTGGTGGCAGCGGCAGCATTAAAGAGCAGACATACATCCAGAAACTCCCAAAAGCTGCTAGGGCCAGATCTGCTTCTATTGTGGTGAGCTTGGGAACTGGTGATGCTGCTCATACTGTGGGTGCAGGCTCAAAATGTGCCAGACCTATGCCAAGCTGAGCTGTCTGTAGCTCTGTGCGAGTATCTCCCGTCTGGCATTTTTTCTCCTCAAGGCCAGCACACTAAACCACAGCCATGTGCAAAATCTGCAGGATTACAGTAAGCCGTGGACGTTCAAACACAGGTCCCAGGGCTCTATTGCAGCACATGATGTGGCATCACCGGTTATTGTGAGAAAATAGAATAGGCCGCCAGCTAGCGCAACAAGACTGTCCTCCTTCTCCAAGTCTCCTTCGTGGCAGCCAGGCCGCATCCACTTGCAGTACAGTGTCCTTGTCATCGCCGTCATCACTTTTTACTTCTCCTGCTCAGACTCCTCCTCCATTCCATCGTCAGCCATCCATAATGTAATGTGTGGCCAGGAAACAACTCTACATGTCCAGCAATTCGCTTGTGTGCAAGCTTAACTCCCACCTGGCCAAGTTGTTGGTGGTGCAGTCGCTGCCATATCATTTGGTAGAGTCTACTGCCTTTCTAGAGCTGATGACGTGTGCTCAGCCTTGCTGAAAGATACCTAGCTGGCATTATTTAAAAAAAAAAAAAACATCCTTGTACTCTAACGTGGATAATTCTCACTATACAACAAGGTTCATGCCACAGTGAACACCTGCAGCAGCTATTTCGAGCAGGGATGGTACATGTCTTTCAAAGCCCACTGGGTCAATGTTTTTCATGGCAAGGCAGCCCTGCAGCAATACGGCCAGTTCCTATTGACACTCCCTCCTCCATGGACATCCTCAACAGGACCCAGCATCGCTCACACTACTCCTCCTTCCTATCACATGTGTCAAGTGCAAACGTTGCCATGCTGTGTTGGAGCTGATCCTGGGCGAGAGTAGCCACAGAGCTGAGCAGTTGCTAAATGACATCAAGCAGCAAACATCTCGCTGGATGTCACCTCGCCAACTCCAACTGGGCAAGGTTGTCGGAGACAATGGACGCAACATTGTGGCCACCCTTAACCTGGGGAAAATAACATATGCTCCCTGCATGACGCATGTCAGCAACTTAGTCGTGCAATGCTATTTGAAAAAGTACACTGAGGTGCTGGCAATGTCCAGGAGACTGTTCATGCATTTCAGCCATTCTCATGTGGCGGGGAACGATCTCCTGAACCTGCAGCGACAGAACGGCCTGCTGCAACACCGCTTAATCTACAATGTGCCAGCTCACTGGAGATCAACATTGCATATGCTGGAGCGTCTGTATGAGCAGCAGAATGCCGTGAATGATTTTGTCATGCACCGGAACGCCTCAGCAGCAGGGAGCATGTGTTGTTCCGAGGTCCGACAGTGGCAGCTCATCCGAGATGTCTGTCGCTTACACAGCCAGTGATAGACCTCCAATGGAGGCAAACCACGCAGGGGTCCGTGGGGAAGAGAGCCCACCCTGGACAAAAGGCCTGCCCCCTAAATACATTATTATGAAGCGAAGATATGATGAAAAAGGACCTTTAATGATGTCACCGTCATGTGACCAGTACAGAAAGCCAAAACACAACGGTGCAGCGGAGAAGTCTGAAGGACCTTTGATGATACTATAAGAAAATGTAGACTAGCACATTCATGGTCACAGGTGCATATCCATACAGCAAGCATACAGAGAACTAATAAAAGCATGGCTGCACAACATTTCACATGCAAACAATAGAACTGAGAAATGGGGATCATTCTAAATTAAAGAGGTTTAATTCAGCACACGTCACACTGTGACCTGACTGACCAGTCCGGACCTGACCTGATCCAGTAGTGTCACCAATCCAGACCCCAGACAAGCTGTGGGAAGTTCTGCCCCAGGCCCTGACTGCGCTCTGCCACAGTGACAGTCAGCTACAGCAGCACAAACAATATGTCAGCATTGGGAGAGGGGGTTAAACAGCAGCAGGCACAGTTCACGGGATAAGGATGCTTCACTAAGTAGAAGGCAGCAGCAGCTGTCACAGTTCATGGGGAAAGGACAGCACACCATATAGAAGGCAGCAGGCAAAGTTCATGGGGGAAGGATGGCACATATATAGAAGGCAGAAGCAGGCACAGTTCATGGGGGAAGGATGGCACACTATATCAAAGGCGGCAGCAGCAGGCACAGTTCATCGGGTAAGGCTAGGTGCACACTTGCAGTCAGATTTCGGTATTCTGTTCCAGTATGGAAGCAGAATACCAGAATCGAACGATCTGGCATATGCAAAACACTGCCAGCACAAGCCAGATCATATTCACAATAATGGGGTCTGTCAGGATCCGGCGTAAGCACAGGCATTTTGCCTGATAAAATACTACTGCATACAGCGGTATGTTACCCTTAGTTTTTTGCAAGAATCTGCGAGAGATGTTTCTGCCGGAACTTCTGCAGCAGATGTGCACGTAGCCTAAGGGGTGCTATGGGTGTGCAGCTGCAGCGCAGTTCATGGGTGGTCTGATAGGATTGCAGACACAGTTCATGGGGGGGGGGGGCATGATAGGACTGCAGTAGTTCATAATGGCGGATGAGGGGAAGGGGTTGATAAGTTTGTAGTAGTTCATGATGGTGAGGGGTATGAAACCAAAAGGTAAAAGGGGCACAACACTGGAGAGCGCAGCCCCCGAACAGCCTTGTGCGGGGATGTACATGACTGTAGCTTGCGTGGTCCCTGCACATATGAAATCTTGATAAAATACAAGTCACTGTATACACTAAGATGTAATATAGGAAGAGGTGAGAGATTCAATGTGATTTATGGGTCAGCTTATGCATTTGGTAAGAATGATGTGACTCGGTTGGGGGGGGGGGGGAGTAATTCCTGTCCCTAATCTATCTAATAAATTACCAAGACGCTGAAGTGACATGTTCACTATAGGGGCTTGAAATGCTATTTCTCTCAATCCCCACCGCAGACGTCAGGATCTGTGACCAACGATTCAAGTATATCCCGCAGCCGAAGAGAAAATACATTTTCAGAAAGGTTTAGAATTTCTTCAAAGTATTTAAAGTAACAAATGAAGCAAATCTGAAAATAGCCTTGAAAGAAAAACCACCAACAGTTTTGTGCATACAGCTCCTGTGCAGACCTATGTGTCTCCATGATTAAAGGAAAACGTGCTTAGTTACCCATAGCAACCAATTAAATTCCACCTTACATTTTTCCAAAGGAGCTCTACATTTTTTTAGCTAGAATATAAGTGGATGTTGTTAGCAACAAAGCAAGTTTTCCTTTAGACCCGTTTTCATAAATCTGCCCTTTCATCTGATAACAAGAAAAATTACATCCTGTATTATACTCCAGAGCTGCACTCACTATTCTGCTGGTGCAGTCACTGTGTACATACATTACTTATCCTGTACTGATCCTGAGTTACATCCTGTATTATACTCCAGAGCTGCACTCACTATTCTGCTGGTGCAGTCACTGTGTACATACATTACTTATCCTGTACTGATCCTGAGTTACATCCTGTATTATACTCCAGAGCTGCACTCACTATTCTGCTGGTGCAGTCACTGTGTACATACATTACTTATCCTGTACTGATCCTGAGTTACATCCTGTATTATACTCCAGAGCTGCACTCACTATTCTGCTGGTGGAGTCACTGTGTACATACATTACATTACTTATCCTGTACTGATCCTGAGTTACCTCCTGTATTATATTCCAGAGCTGCACTCACTATTCTGCTGGTGCAGTCACTGTGTACATACATTACATTACTTATCCTGTACTGATCCTGAGTACATCCTCTATTATACTCCAGAGCTGCACTCACTATTCTGCTGGTGGAGTCACTGTGTACATACATTACTTATCCTGTACTGATCCCGAGTTACATCCTGTATTATATTCCAGAGCTGCACTCACTATTCTGCTGGTGCAGTCACTGTGTACATACATTACATTACTTATCCTGTACTGATCCTGAGTACATCCTGTATTATACTCCAGAGCTGCACTCACTATTCTGCTGGTGGAGTCACTGTGTACATACATTACTTATCCTGTACTGATCCCGAGTTACATCCTGTATTATACTCCAGAGCTGCACTCACTATTCTGCTGGTGGAGTCACTGTGTACATACATTACTTATCCTGTACTGATCCTGAGTTACATCCTGTATTATACTCCAGAGCTGCACTCACTATTCTGCTGGTGCAGTCACTGTGTACATACATTACATTACTTATCCTGTACTGATCCTGAGTTACATCCTGTATTATATTCCAGAGCTGCACTCACTATTCTGCTGGTGCAGTCACTGTGTACATACATTACTTATCTTTAAACCAGGCATAGAAAATGATGAATGAGACGGGCCTGCTGGCTTGTTCCCTTCCCCGCCACTCGCCCTTTTTAGACCTGGCATGAGCGGGGAAAAAGTGGCGTATATGTGTTTGTAAATGACCCCCTTCCTTTTTTGTGTGCAGATTTTGCATTTAAATCCATTGTTCCTGTGGCACATATTTCGGCCATTGCAACAGAGTCTCAGCTGTATGTTACTCCGTCCTGAGCCGATGCCATCACTGATTCATAGAGGAGAACAGCAGAGATGGGCTGCAGGGGGCACCTGCCGGACAATTGGGGCACTGAGAGCATCAGGGGCTCCGGCTCTGATCTTCAGAGAGGATATCAGAGCCTAAAAACCGGCATTTTCACACTGACAGACTAACCAATCAGAGTGATCGTCGGCAAGGGTCTACTCTGGTTGGTCCCTTGCCAGCTTCTCTGGTGTCCCTTCTCTCGCGGAGAGCAGAGACTTTGTTGTTATGACATTATCCCTGGTTAACAATTTGGATGTAACTGTACGCACGATTGCCTTAACATTATATGCAATCTGAATGTACAGTTACATCCAATTGTGCGAAGGGATTAAATGATCTATTCTTCCAAGGATGACGGATCCTAACACTACATTAGATAATTAATTAAGAAGAAAGTCAGAATGAATTGAGCAGCGACTGAATGTGTTCTGCACAGAATGCACTTGAAGATGGAGCAACCACAGAACAAATAGTCATTTTCAGCATCGCTGCTTAATAGCAAAACTGACAACCGTGAATAGAAACTTGACCGGGTTAAGTCAAAATGTGTAAAATCCTCATAATGCTATGGGGCCTTGGAGCTTTGTATTACACCTCAGGGGCTTTGTCATATAGTACTTGATTTCTAACATTAATCTGTTTTCCCTTAGTCCTAACAGCAGCACAGCAATGGGGTATATCTGCCCCTGTGTACAAGTAGGATAGGTGAAATTTTTCATTTAATCAAATTAATAACTAATTAATTAGCGATTTTTGAGCCTGTTTAAGGATACCTAGCTTCTCCCACCCTGTCCTGTGTTTATTATAAAGAAGTAACATACTTAGGGAGGGAAACCTCTACTCTTGTTAGTACTAAGGGCAAACAGATTAAGGTTAGATATCAACGATTCCCTTATGTCTTGTCTTAAACAGCCGCACAATAATGAGGAATTAATAAGAAGTATTGCCATAGGGAGGGCCCTCCTGTGTGGTGGAACTCAAATAGACTGTCTCTTCTAAGAACCGTGAATTCAACATACAGTGCGAGGTCCATGCTACACACACAAATCTGATCCAGCAGGATCCAAGAGGTGGACACTTAAGGGACTAACAGAAATAGATAGATCTGAGTTCTGAACAAAGTAAGCCAGTCTGTTGGCAGCCATAAACTATCTACCCGAGGTATGTATGGTGGCTCCCAAGTTCATTGTTCCTTCCAGAAATTAAGTAATACATTCTCAATCTTTCTCTTTACTCCAGGCTAAATAGATCTTAGGACATCTGGAAGGATCTAGGGAATAGAGATGATATTCCTAGAGGAAAGCTCATAACAGACACTGGAAGAAGAAGACCTGATTAGAGATACCAAGGAACAATTGCAATGAGCAGGACACTGGTACAATTGCCAATGATGCAGTGGGTCAGGATATATGTATATAAGTCTATAGGTTGTTCGTGACGCCAATTGCAATGTGCGCAGGTACTGTAGCAGGGCCCTTTAAGATGTTATAGCTCACGTACCAGGTGAGGAATGCCAGAGGGGGATAATGTCTCTGTGTAGTGTCAACGGTGTCTCCTACCTGGGTACGGCTGGACTCCTGGATCCTGGCTCACTTGCAATAAATTGAGTGTGGTCAGTAGGAGTAATTGAGGAATGATTGAGATCCAGACAGGAGATATAATCCAACTTATCTTTACTGAATGGTAACAGGAATCCATACGAGTTACAGCTTTAGTCTTGGGTCCCAGCAGGTATTGGCAATATGGGCAGGAATCTATATATATTCTGCTTCTTGTCATATGCCTAGAGAATCGGGCAGGTATCTATCTTCTGCTCTGTCTGTCTTCTGCTTGATATGGACCTGACTAGCTGAGGAGGAATTTGGCTTCTCCTGGACTCTGGATATGTACTCACAGGACTGCCTGCAGGGAATGGTTTTCTCCCTGGAGATCTGTAGTTCTGGAGGTGTTGCTTGCTTGTCACTAGCTGAGGTAGATGACTCAGGCTGGGAAGAGAGATCCTTGGCCTCAGCTGAGGCTGGATCCTAGGTTGGGATCCCTGGTTCTGGGAGCTCCTACTGACACAGCCTTCCCCTGGCAGGGGTGGCTGGTACACCAACTTAACTTTCTTCTCCTCCTCATAAGACAGGATATGGGAACAGCCCACTTCTGCTCACACAGGGGAGACTAGACTGGAATGAACTATTCCAGGCCTAGATATACTAAACTGGCTAAGGTCTGCTGAACATATTACTGCCACCTGCTGGTGCACATGGAAATTACAGCATGATATATCAAACAGGCTTGAAAATACATATACAGGAAAATGCAATGTTAGATTACACAACATGACAATAAATATACACCTGACATGTTGTAGCCAGGAATCAGAGTTTAGTAACATACTCTGGGATGTTACACAATCCTTTGGAGTAAAGTCTGGTAATACCCTTAAGCAAAAGACTAGGATCTCCCTCTTCTAATTGCAGATGTTATGGCCAGATGGAAATAACCTTTTTAGGCTACGTATTTATGTGGGACCTCATCCAGAGGTTCAAATGGAGATGAGCTGGAAACTTTTAGGACTAAGGCCAAGTCTTATTTTAACACAGATCTCAGTATGGAAGGCCACATCTTAGGAAACGTTTCAGGAACCTTTTAATCAAGGACTAATGGATGAACTCGAAGAATAGACATGGCCAAAATTTTGACTTTTCAGGTCGATACATTCAGGCTTTTTCCAAATCCTTCCTGCAAGGTGGGGTTTAGACTCTCCATTGTACAGCCAACAGTCGGCTGCTTGTTCAGTGAAGGAGACCACTGCATTTACATGCAGCGATCTCCTTCACAGTATCAGGATGAGGAATCGCTATTGAGATCCCTAATCCCCATACAGAATCATTGTTTCTGGGCAGCAGATCACTATTTAGAACACACGATCTGCTGCCCAGAAACGATAATCTGTGGTGCCTGCACGAACAACAGGATCAACCGATGAATGAGTGTTTCGCTCTGGAACGTGGAACACTCATTTCTGAGCTGTTTTTACCATCTAAGGGATGGATAAGCTTGAAATGACTGGACTCAAAAGTAGGACCACCTTAGGCTAGTTTCACACTTGCGGCAGGACGGATCCGACAGGCTGTTCACCATGTCGGATCCGTCCTGCGGCTATTTCGCCGTGCCGCCGGACCGCCGCTCCGTCCCCATTGACTATAATGGGGACGGGGGCGGAGCTCCGGCGCAGCACGGCGGTGCACGGAGAAAGCCGCCGGACTAAAAAGCCTGACATGCAGTAATTTTAGTCCGGCGCCCTTTCTCCGTGCACCGCCGTGCTGCGCCGGAGCTCCGCCCCGTCCCCATTATAGTCAATGGGGATGGAGCGGCGGTCCGGCGGCACGGCGAAATAGCCGCAGGACGGATCCGACAGGGTGAACAGCCTGTCGGATCCGTCCTGCCGCAAGTGTGAAAGTAGCCTTAGCTGAGATTCTAAAATATGCAGCCTGCCTAACTGACCCTGTCAAGGTTTTATATCTTCTTGTGTCTGTTTTGACTTCAGGAACCTCTGAGAAGATGCTCTACCTCTGGAGGGTCTATATTTACCATGAAGGACTGCTGTAAAGTTCTTAAATTCATATCAGATAAGGTCTCCATTAGCTTATCCAGCTCTGAACCAAAGAGTCTACTTCTACTTCTACTCCTACTGTAACCCATAGAGGTTTACCAAGAAGCATTATCCTCCGGTCTAAGCCAGGGAGCAATTTACCTAGGTGTAATCTAGGCCATAGATTTGGCTGACAACTCATCTGTTATGAGCTAGCATCGCAGCATAGCATAGCTGGAACTCTAGACCAGAAGGATACATTTCTTTAGGGATTAGGAAACATTATAAGCAGTTGCAGCAATCTGAGGGCAGAGTTTTCTAAGCTCGGAGGAGCGATCCACCGTCTGGCATCAAACTCAAAGCTTGTTCCAGCGGGTACAATAGAATGCCAGTATAATCTGGCTCTAGATATATAAACTTTAGGAGGAAGACCCCTGTGGTGAAACCAACCTCGCCACTGGGTTTTGGAGAGACCTGTTTACCAGCCTCTTGGGTCCAGCTTGGGTAGAGGACGGTAAGACCCCAACCAAGCTGCGGCGGTTCGTGGGGTCTGCAATGCGTATGGTGTCAGGTGGAGTGCTTGGAGTCCTCGGAAAGCACTAGGAGCATCTATCGACGGAGGTACCCGGTCGGGGTGCCAGGCGTTCCGTTACAACCCCACTAAGTTGTACTTAACAGGCCTGAAGCTGTGTACTTTGCACTCCGATGAGGGCAGACACATGATTCAGTTTATGCAGAAGAAAGATTCGATGAAGTAGACACTTTCACAGAAGACAATTAAGCAGATGACTTTCTGGCCTTTTAGAAGTGCAAGATAACCTTATTCTGCCAAGTACAGTACTTGCAGCGTAGAAGTGTAGGTCCCCATCTGGATGAGAACACTGCTCCACTCTGCTTAGCTTCCCACATTAGGCAGAGCTAGACCTGATCAGGATCGAGAAGCTGTCCGTAGGAAATATCGCCTTAGTCTTACGGAAGGTTCATTTCCAGGATGTTTCCATTCAATACAATAGCTTTTTTCAAAGCTTCAGCCACTTTGAAGGCTCTAGGCCCCCTAAAGGAGGAGACCTGAGATCTCCCCTGGTCAACATCCAGATCCCTTGACCAGATACTGTAGATAGACATGAATAATTTCTGTTTTGTTTTCTTTCCTCAGAATAAATATCCCCCTTTTTTATTCTTATCCTCCTCAGAGAAGGAAAACATTTTATCCTGAATTCTCCATCAGAATGATAGATGGACGATGGACCGGGGTTGTTGCACTTGGCAATGCTCAGAGTTTTTCTGATAACTGACTCCTGTCAGCTTGGGTTTTCAAATCAGTCAACAATACAAAGGATGGTTCATAGCAAGGTCACAAAGGCGACATTCTGGCACCTCAGTAATTCGATGCGATCAGAGAAGGAAGATATCATAATCCTTCCAGCAAGGTGCCTTCACTTAGAAGTTGCTTTCCTTCCCTCCGAACCTCTGTCGCCT
This sequence comes from Bufo gargarizans, assembly GCF_014858855.1. NCBI lineage: Eukaryota > Metazoa > Chordata > Amphibia > Anura > Bufonidae > Bufo > Bufo gargarizans. The sequence continues at coordinate 472,168,363 of NC_058084.1, read as the reverse complement.
GGAACTGAAGAAGACAATATATTGATTAAAAATATATGCCAAGAAAGGAAAAAAAGTACTTAGAAAACTATACAACCAAGTATAAGCTGCTCTCAAAGAAGCAGTGCAGCACTATGTTCAGACTAGACAGTGTATTGAAGCTTCACCTGTAACATGCCCACCTAAAGGAACCAAGTTCCCAGACTCAGGAATTCTTATCTGAGAAATGCTGAAAATGAAGAGTGCTTCCAATACCCCATTATTGTGCTGCTGGATAAGACGTAAGGGAAATTATGGATCTTATAGTCAATATATTGCTTCTTTACACATTCATTATTTCTAGGAGGGGTAACAACAATATGTGGTGGTGATGGTGGTGTGGGATAAAAAGCAAAAAAATACTATCAAAGATAACACCTTTATACAGATAAAACATATATAGAATGTATAATAGGTTATGGGCACAATGTATCCTTATCCTTATTGTAGAAGTCACGTAGCATGCCCACAGAACTCTCCCATAGAAGTCAATGAGTTTCCTCCAGACTGTTGTGTCTGTGGCCTATGTGGTTGCTCTAAAGCATATCCCTATACAGAATGTCTTGACACATTTTAGGCTTAGCAGCCAGTGTGAAAACGGCATGATTTTACCTTTTTTTAAGGTTATGCAAATCGAGGTGTTAAGCGATGTCGCAAAGATCTTCAGATGATGAAATATTCCAGCACCTAGCTCCAATCTGAGGCATGTAGGAGGGGCATAAAAAGCCAGATTGAAAGCAAAGTTTTTTAGCCACATGAAACTTCAAAAATTGGATCCAGTCACTGTGGAATGATTGTGCGATGCCTCCTGTCCATTGACGTGCCAGCTGTATCACCATTTATCGCTAAACTGAGAGAGACATATTCTTTGAACTGAGAGACAGACCTTGGTCTAGCACTCTGGCAAATTGCTACGCTCCTAGGCCGAGATTTCATAACTCCCTGGTAGTTGGAAGAATTATGACGAACTGGAATGACAGCAGGAGGTGCTGAGAGGAGGACCTCTGCCCAGACGGATCGTCTAATTCGAAGAATGGAGCGTAGTGATTCATTCTGTACTGCAAATGAAAGTGCCACATCCCAAGCCTAGGGCGGCAAACAGCGCCTACACAAATCATCAGAAAGCTCCTGCACGACATTAAGCTACAAGCCAGGTGTCCAGCTCCAGGTGTTCCACCGACCTCACCTCAACACTCTCGAATGCTATCATGTCAAATATGTGTCAAAGTATTAATTACTCCCTTTAACTGACTTGCGCATCAGCGCTTCTCACCCCTCCTCGCAGTCTCCTGATGCCAGCTGGGATTTGTGGTGCTGCAGAATCAGATCATATGTCTCACCACGTTGCTTCTTCTCCTCGCTGAGCTGTGCTTATGAATCCTCACGCATGAGCTCTTGTAATTACACAAACGCCGGACTTGTTTCAATGTATCAAATGTGCTGCCACTGCAATCAATAGGCATCCAGCAACATATTCAAGCAGATGTCCTGGATGCCTATTGATTACAGTGATATTTTTGAGGGATACAAGTATAAAAGTTCTATATGCAAGAGCTCCGCATTTAGATGACAATAGGGGACTGTGACAGCGTTTATTAACGTTAATGTATTTTTATTAGTTTTGTATATTTGCAATAGTTATAGGTGGATATTCAATGTAATGATTTTACTGTGCACCAGCCATATTTATTATATATTATTATAATATTGCTAAGTGGTAGAAAGCCGGCAGTGCTCCAGACCCAGGGGTGCTCCTCAGAGGCAAGAATTAAAATAGCATCCCCCTCCAGCCCTACTGTTAAAAGCATACTGTGATACAGGTGACTATAGAGAGATGAGCGCTTCCACAATGGTCTCACCTTGCCACCTGCCCCTGCTTGTCTCTAGGTCTCGCCACCTGAGGCAGCCACCTCACCTGGCTTCATTGGAGGTGCATCACTGTCCAGACCTATTGTTCCTTGGTGAGCAATCACTTCTGTTTTATATTTTTGGATAACTAGGCAGGACCAGCACAATATTCCACCCCAGCAAAACCAAATACCCCATCGCAGCCCAAGATCCTGCCTCAGCCGAACAAAATTTTACAGTGCAGGACAAAATACTACCTTCCCTGCTGCAGTATGCAACTGTATCACCATCCTGAGGATGGCAATAAAGTTGAATTCACCTGCGGCCACCAGCCAGATGCAAAAGTGGCAGATGCTCCTTGCATTCATCCATGATGAGAGGAACAGATATACCCAGCCGGCGGCCGTGGAGATGGCTTGGGCCCTTCCCTGGGCATCGGCCCACCGTGAAATTTCCCTGTAGGGTCTATGTCCAGTCCACCCCTGAGTGTGGCAGAACATTCCTTAGACAACCATTAGTAATCTTACTGATAGCATGCCAAGGTGTTTCCGAACGTGGATTTCTGCACGTGGCGCTCATACTCTATACTGAATAAATTGAAATGTTTTGAATATTTAGTTTCCATTTTGTCATCATTTTTATATCATTACCAGGTCCATCTATCCTGTGATTTCTATAAATTTGCAACTTTTCTGTTTTGTGTTGCAATTTCAATGTTAAGGAATGCAGACAGTGACATATTTAAAAAATAATATAAAATAAATTAAATTATGTTTAACAAAAAAATGTGACTTAAACAGTAGATTATTTTCTGATGACACATTCCCTTTCATGGGATCTTTTGTAGCTGTAATATTGGCAGCCATCAATATCCCATGGGGGGAGGTCCAACTCTGAGCACAAGGGTGTCATGTCTCCTTCATTATTTAGCAAGCACAGTGCCATCATTTTGTTAGTGGTCATGCCTGGTGCTGCAGCTCAGTCTGAATCAAGCGAATTGGACCACGGTAGAGCGATGTGCCTAGTGAACAATGGAGAGGATGGTCCCTACGACAGAGGGTGGATCTGCTCCTTGTGGAAGCTGGTGCTATGAATGATTTGGGACTGATTGGGTGGGGTCAATTAATTAAATGCTTGTCCAAGATTTAATAGGTCAAGCGAGGTGGGCACATTCTGAATCTTCTGCCTGACCGCCAAGGGAGCTTGTCCCTTCTCTGATTCCACCAAAATCATGGAGGTCCTCCCCATTTGACAATGTATTTTCTTTGATGATAAGCTACACACAGGGAGTCCTTGTTTCGATGGATTGGTCACCAGTTATGCATTCCCAGACTCCTCAACTCTGCTCTTCACGTGCTTGATAGGCTGTTGCATGTGACTCCTGTATTCTGTGGAGGGTACCTGAAGTGAAGCCATTGGGGCTTTACGAGGAACACAGTAAAATTGGTTGGGGATAGGTTATAATGAAGTGATGACTCCTGCTCAAAAAGGATCCTTGACCCGTACTTGTCCTAGCCAGGGCCTCAGTTCCTAGTACCATAGAGATGAAACCGCCTCTAATGTGACATAAGGGGGTATTCTACTCCACTGCTCTGGATTTTGGCAACTAAAGAACCCCCGGGTGGTCATATAGCCTCTCATAGATTATACTGCATCATGAAAAGTGAGACCATTTTATTATTAACCACTTCCCTGCCCTAGACCACCAGGTATGTCATTTATCCCCCATCACTGCCATAGACCACCAGGGATACTATTAACCCTTTTCATTACCCTAGAATGCAAGTCATGGTGCTATTAATCTCTTTACTGACCTAGACCATCAGGTATGTTACCACTAACCCCTTTACTGCTCTAGTCTTCCAGGGATGTTATTATTAACCGCATTCACTACCCTAGAAAGCCAGTGATAGTATCATTAACCACTCTGCTGACCTAGACCACCAGGGATCTTACAATGAAACCCTTTACTACCCTAGACCACCAAGGACGTTATTATTAACCACTTCACTGCCCTATAAAGCCACTGATAGTACTATTAAACCATCTACTGACCTAGACCACCAGGGATCTTACCATGAACCCCTTTACTACCCTAGACTACCAGAGATATTATGGCGACCCTTTTGCTTTGCAGACATTATTTTGTTTCCGTATGAGCAGTTGTGATTTGGAGCTATGCACAGAGACCCTCTGTTGTCTCTGTCCTCCTCTCCTGGGGACCCTTACCACATTTGTCTATGGCCTGTAGGCCATCTCCAACGTCAAATTCATTGGCAGAACCTGGACAGACCTAAATGGGCAAATCTAAATTCTAATGAGCAAATTTGGCAGCAAATCCTGAGAGTGATTCATTTGTTATCTGTCCTAAACATAAGCACACAGTCACGTTCTGTGAAGATTAGTGCTGGGTGTAACCATCGATACGGCAGAGCGGCCCCAGATCCAGGTCACTGACCAGAAGCCGGGTTTAACCGTTGAATGGTCCCAGAGAATTACCAGTAAGACCAGTGTAAATAACATTTATGTAACCTGAGAAATTTCACAACAGATTTTCACCATAAGGCCAATTAGATGCGTTGTAAGTGAGATAATGGGGTCCTCCACCTGAGGGCGAGGGTCCTGTTTCCTGTTTTTGGAATGGTAGCCACACAAACATGGTCACTGTATTGAAATTAGTAAGCCTGTCCACAGCTAGTCCTGTTCTCAGCTGAGAAGTGTATCAGTGTGGACAATGCTCTGTGAGCTAAACATATCAATAGCAGCTGCACGGATCTCTCTGCTAGTTTGCTACAATTAGTGTTGAGCGAATCAAAGTTAACGAAATTAAATTTGATTCGAATTTCAGCAATTTTTTGATTTGTTACGATCCCGAATTTCCTGGCGCTTGCTTGTAACAAAAACATTTTTCCTGAAATGGTGGTAAAAAAAATAAAATAAATACTCACCTCATCTTTTTGAGCAGGAAGAGGCCATCGTGTTCATCTTCCGCGGCAATTTTCCTGCCATCACCGCTCCAGCCCAGTGTGATGACGTGGTGATGATATCACGTCAGCGCGCGCCCCCCAATTGGTGCGTTTTCTTCAATCAAGATGGCCACACAGCCTCTCCACAATCAAATGGATGAGTTGATTGCATATATTTTTTTAACCCTCTGATAGGCTGAATGTGACTCTCAGATGCCTTGATTAGCATTGAACGAGGCATCTGAGTGTTAAATGATAAACGGTACAATCGACGTTCCCCCTCATTGTCCCCACTCTATGCAATGGAATGTGATTCGTTGCAAAGTAATTTGTAACAAATTGAATTTCTTGATGAAATTCGTCGAAGCAACCGAATCGGATTTTTAAAAGACTCGCTCATCTCTAGCTACAATGTATCAGTCTGGAGAATGACCTGTAAGCTAAACCCATCAATAGTAGCTGCACTGATCTCTCTGTTAGTTTGCTACAATGTATCACTCTGGGGTGCAGGTTGCTTAGCTGACAGAGCATTGTCTACACTGGATACAATTGTATCCAGCCTTTGTTTTTAACTCGGCGTCCTTTGTTACGTCGTCATAATGGCGGCTCCTGAATTTATCACACAATTATAGATGAATTAATAACGCTCGGCCGCTCTCTGAGGACTTCTGTGTACATTGCAGCCGAAATAAATATGCAAGATGACAAAAAGCCGTGCATGGAAAGTGACTGGATGTCTTAAAGGACACCTGCCAGAAGATCTTAAAGGGTGACTTAAAGGAGTATTACAGTTTCAGAAAATAAAAAAGAACAAAGATCTATTTTGCCTTTACGTATTTTATTTCTGTCACATTAAAGATCTCTTATGTGAATAGTTTCCGTCTGTCCCCCATGACAACACCCCCAGCCCCACTCCTCTGGAAGTAAGTGATGATTAGAACCACCATTCTTCCAATAGGTGAGATGGGATCAAGTATTTGTACCATATTCAGTGCCGGATACCAACCATCAGTAATGTCAACGTTAACCCTTTACTACCCTAGACCCCAGGGATATTTGATGATGTATAATCTTAGTATGAAATCACACACCCTTTTTATTCACCTGGTGTTTTTTCCCATTTGAACAGAATGAGTCAATAACTTATAACTGATGGCCATTTTTGACAATAGGGGTAAATGCCCAGAAGTGCCGGTAGTAACCTGTCGACTCACTTGGCTTGACTGTTAGGCCTCTTTCACACAGGCGAGTTTTCCGCGCGGATGCGATGCGTGAGGTGAACGCATTGCACCCGCACTGAATCCGCACCCATTCATTTCTATGGGGCTGTGCACATGAGCGGTGATTTTCACGCATCACTTGTGCGTTGCGTGAAAATCGCAGCATGCTCTATTTTGTGCGTTTTTCACGCAACGCAGGCCCCATAGAAGTGAATGGGGCTGCGTGAAAATCGCAAGCATCCGCAAGCAAGTGCGGATGCGGTGCTGATTTTTATGCACGGTTTCTATGATATGATCGGGGTGGGGACCCTATCTTTATTATTTTCCTTTATAACATGGTTATAAAGGGAAAATAATAGCATTCTCAATACAGAATGTATAGTACAATAGGGCTGGAGGGGTTCAAAACAAATAAAAAAAATATTTAACTCACTTAATCCACTTGTTTGCGCAGCGCGGCTTCTCTTCTGTCTTCTTCTTTGCTGTGCAGGAGGAAAAGGAACTGTGGTGACGTCACTGCGCTCATCACATGGTCTGTCACATGATCCATCACCATGGTAAAAGATCATGTGATGGACCATGTGATGAGCGCAGTGATGTCATCAAAGGTCCTTTACCTCAAAGAAGAAGAAAGCAGAGAAGCCGAGCTGCGCGAACAAGTGGATTAAGGTGAGTAAATTATTATTATTTTTTTTAACCCCTCCAGCGCTATTGTACTATGCATTCTGTATTAAGAATTCTATTATTTCCCCTTATAACCATGTTATAAGGGAAAATAATACAATCTACACAACACCTAACCCAAACATGAACTTTGGTGAAGAATGTCGGGTTTGGGTGCTGATTTTTCTCACGCGAGTGCAAAAAGCATTAAAATATTTTTCACTCGCGCGGAAAAATCCTGCATTTTCCCGCGACAGCACCCGCATCTTATCTGGCCCAAATCCATGACGCCCGTGTGAAAGAGGCCTTACTCACCTTTCTGAGGCCTTGCTCCCCTCCTCTGGCCAGCTCAATCTCTTCTCCTGCAAGGACCCGGGTGATACCCTCCGCACTCCACTCAGCTCTGCTACTCCAGTCTTCAGTCTAACTCCTGTATTTAGTTCAGCTCTGCTATTCTGACTCCCTGTCCACTCTACTATAGTACATCAGCATTCAGGACAGCTCAGCTACATCAGTCTTCAGTTCAGTTTTGCTGTTGTTGCCCCCTGTTCAACACTGCTACATCAGTCTCTGCTATACCCGACCTCCAGCTGTGCAACACTGAGTTGGAATCCCTGAGATACTTCCAGCTCTGCAACACTGTTCCCTCAGCTCTGCTACATCTGTCCTGCAGCTGTGCTACACCAGCACTGTAGATCTGCTCTAATGGATAATAGGCTTCAACAAGTGAAAACAATGCCACATTATCGTTATCGGCCTAAATGAAAATGTGTTTGTGAAATGTTTACCATCGGCCATTTTTATTTCCTGATCAGTCCCAGAACAAGCAGTGGAGTAATGAGGAAGAATATAATAGAAATGTGGAGTAAAAGGGCGAAAAAAGCAATAACAAATCCCTATATAAACCTCATTACAGAAAACCATGGGGTAGCAAATATCTCCAGGGAGGTACCAAAGCTATATATACAGTATATACACTCACCTAAAGAATTATTAGGAACACCATACTAATACGGTGTTGGAGCCCCTTTTGCTTTCAGGACTGCCTTAATTCTACTTGGCATTGATTCCGCAAGGTGCTGATAGCATCTTTAGAAATGTTGGCCCATATTGATAGGATAGCATCTTGCAGTTGATGGAGATTTGAGGGATGCACATCCAGGGCACGAAGCTCCTGTTCCACCACATCCCAAAGATGCTCTGTTGGGTTGAGATCTGGTGACTGTTGGGGCCATTTTAGTACAGTGAACTCATTGTCATGTTCAAGAAACCAATTTGAAATGGTTCGAGCTTTGTGACATGGTGCATTATCCTGCTGGAAGTAGCCATCAGAGGATGTGTACATGGTGGTCATGAAGGGATGGACATGGTCAGAAACAATGCTCAGATAGCCCGTGGCATTTAAACGATGGCCAATTGGCACTAAGGGGCCTAAAGTGTGCCCAGAAAGCATCCCCCACACCATTACACCACCACCACCAGCCTGCACAGTGGTAACAAGGCATGATGGATACATGTTCTCATTCTGTTTACGCCAAATTCGGACTCTACCATTTGAATGTCTCAACAGAAATCGAGACTCATCAGATTAGGCAACATTTTTCCAGTCTTCAACAGTACAATTTTGGTGAGCTCGTGCAAATTGTAGCCTCTTTTTCCTATTTGTAGTGGAGATGAGTGGTACCCGGTGGGGTCTTCTGCTGTTGTAGCCCATCCGCCTCAAGGTTGTGCGTGTTGTGGCTTCACAAATGCTTTGCTGCATACCTCGGTTGTAACGAGTGGTTATTTCAGTCAACGTTGCTCTTCTATCAGCTTGAATCAGTCGGCCCATTCTCCTCTGACCTCTAGCATCAACAAGGCATTTTCGCCCACAGGACGGCCGCATACTGGATGTTTTTCCCTTTTCACACCATTCTTTGTAAACCCTAGAAATGGTTGTGCGTGAAAATCCCAGTAACTGAGCAGATTGTGAAATACTCAGACCGGCCCGTCTGGCACCAACAACCATGCCACGCTCAAAATTGCTTAAATCACCTTTCTTTCCCATTCTGACCTTCAGTTTGGAGTTCAGGAGATTGTCTTGACCAGGACCACAACCCGACATGCATCGAAGCAACTGCCATGTGATTGGTTGACTAGATAATCGCATTAATGAGAAATAGAACAGGTGTTCCTAATAATTCTTTAGGTGAGTGTGTATATATATATATAGTGTGGGAGGAGCTAAGGAGCGCCCAATCACAAGCCAAAAAGCTGGACCAGAACACTGTGTCCCATTATAAGATGGTGATGGGAAGAGACCAAAGAGAGCTACATGGGGGGGGGGATTCGGGCAAGGTGAGCTGATGAGAAGTGCCGCATATAAATGATTAACCACCCGATGGAAAATGGATGCAAATATAATAGAATGTAAAACTATGTAGAACTCAATGCAAATCAATGGATACTGTACATGATAACATGTTGTAAATGTCCTAAAATAACTGAGGGGACAATGGAACGTCTGAACAAAATATAGCCAAAGGCTTCCTTCTCATGTTTTAATTCCTAAAAAAGGTCACTCTTTTATTTACTAATTTCTTGCAATGTTTTTATTTTTCTAGTTGAAAAAACTACTATAGAAAAGTCTAAGGGAAAAATGACAGAAACACTAAAAAACGCAAAGCAAAAATGCCCCCTAAAAAACTTTTGCACGCAGTAAACTTTATAGTGACATCTTGTAACATAAAAAGGCAAAATATGCTGTTATGAAGGCACGAAAAATGCTGCTGAGCAGGAGAAGAAGACGCTGCTGATGATGACAAAGACACTGTGCTGGTTAAGCACGGACGTGTGAACGAGGCTTATGCCTCATTCACACATCAGTGTTCGGTCAGTGATTTTCATCAGTGATTTGTGAGCCAAAACCAGGTGCGGCTCTAAACACAGAGCAGGAGCAGATCTTTCCCTTCTACCTCATGTCTGTGGAGGCTCCACTTCTGGTTTTGGCTCACAAATCACTGATGGAAATCACTGACCAAACACTGAAGTGTGAACGAAGCCTTAAGGCCTCCTTCAGTCATGTATGTAAATAGCGCCATGTGTTTTATGCGTTTATAGTTTATTTTCTTTTTATTCTATGACCGTTGCTGTTGGCTCTTAAATTTTCTATAGAGATGATTATGGATAAAACACAAAAAAAAATACAAAATGAGTCTTTTACACAACGCCTGAAAAATCACCAGCAGTTTTTTTAATGTGACATTTGTTTTTTTATATCTATTTTTAGGGGTTATACAAATAGTGTGTTTTAGTGCATTCTTTTTTTGCGTAGTTTTTTTTTATTTTTTATTTTTTGCAAGCCACACAGTTTTAAACAAGAAAGTATGTACCCCTACCCCCTCTGATGATACCCCCTCTGTACATGTTTAAAAAAATGTTGACGTGTGTTTTCAATCACGGGTAAAACACAATTAGTGTTGAGCGAATTGAACTCCGCGAAGAGGAATTCAACCTTAATTTTAGGGAAAATTTGATTCGTTGTCAGCCCAAATTTTCCTTGTGCTTCGTGGTAGCATATTGATTTTCCCTGACTGGCGGTAAAAATGTAAAAAATTATACTTACTTCCTCTATTGTGAGTGTGAAGAGCCAGGCCGCTGTCATCTTGATTGAAGATCTTGCTGGAAATCCCGTGCGCAGTGATGTATGGGTCACCCCGCCGGCTGATGTGATGACTAAAGATGAGCGAATCGAAGTTGACGAAGTGGAATTCGATCCAAATTTCATCACGCTTTGTGGTAACGAATCACATTTTTTCCTAGAATGGCTGCTGCCAGGGCCGGCCTTTGGGGTGTGCGGGCTGTGCGGCCGCACAGGGCGCCATAGCAACAGGGGCGCCGGGCGGCCGACAGCTCGCAATGTAATATGGGCAGGCGAGGCGGCACTTATGTTTTCCCACGGGGCAGGCCCCCCACCCCCTCCATCTCCCCCTCCCCTGTATTCAGCAGGGGGCGCCCGTTGCGGTTTAAAAAAAAAAAAAGTTGCTTATATAAGTTCGGGCGGCGGGCGGCGCCCCTCATTCTGCGCCGCCTGAGTGGCTGAGGCTGAGCGCCTGCCTGCGCCTGCTGTGTGCTGTTAATGTAGCGTGGCCGAGCTCTGTTCGATCCGCGGTACAGGAGCTTTTGTTTCCTGTACCCGGCCGGACTGACAGGAAGTGCTCACTTAGTGTGCACTTCCTGTCAGTCCGGCCGGGTACAGGAAACAAATGCTCCTGTACCGCGGATCGAACAGAGCTCGGCCACGCTACACTAGAGGTGGAGGTGGGAGTAGAATGAGAGTGACAAGGGGGGAGGGGGGAGGGTAGAATGAGAGTGACAAGGGGGGAGGGGGGAGGGTAGAATGAGAGTGACAAGGGGGGAGGGGGGAGGAAATAATGAGAGTGACAAGGGGGGAGGGAAATAATGAGAGTGATGGGGGGAGGGAAATAATGAGAGTGATGGGGGGGGGAATAATGAGAGTGACAAGGAGGGAGGGGGGGAAATAATGAGAGTGACAAGGGCGGGGAGGGAGGTGAAATAATTAGAGTGACGGGGGGAAATAATGAGCGTGACAAGGGAGGGAGGGTGGAATAATGAGAGTGACAAGGGAGAGGGGGGGAATAATGAGAGTGACAAGGGAGAGGGGGGAATAATGAGCGTGACAAGGGAGGGAGGGTGGAATAATGAGAGTGACAAGGGAGAGGGGGGGAATAATTAGAGTGACAAGGGAGGGGGGGAATAATGAGAGTGACAAGGGAGGGGGGGGGGAATAATGAGAGTGACAAGGGAGGGGGGGATAATGAGAGTGACAAGGGAGGGGGGGGAATAATGAGTGACAAGGGAGTGGGGGGGGGATAATGAGAGTGACAAGGGAGAGGGGGGGATAATGAGAGTGACAAGGGAGAGGGGGGGATAATGAGAGTGACAAGGGAGAGGGGGGGGAATAATGAGAGTGACAAGGGAGAGGGGGGAATAATGAGAGTGACAAGGGAAGGGGGGGGGGGAAGAGAGTGACAAGAGAGGGAGGAGGGGGGGAGAGAGTGACAATGGAGTCCCCAGAGCCAGACTGCAGCCAGAGTCCAGATCATCTTATTGTCCTTGTGGTAAGTAGACAATGCAATATGTTTATTATTTAATTGTTTAGTTATTAATACTACATTGGAAACTAATTTTCTCAGCTGGACACCGGCCGACACTGCGCATGCGCTGGGAGCCTCACCAGCGGTTAGGGTAGGGAAAAAGCACTGGCCCGTACGTAATTTTTCCCTTCCCTAACCGCTGGTGAGGCTCCCGGTGCATGCGCAGTGTCGGCCGGTGTTCAGCTGAGAACATCCATCCGATCACTGCGCCTGCGCATTGGCCCATAGTTTTTCCCTACCCTAACCGCCGGCGAGGCTCCTGGCGCATGCGCACTCTGCTGTGAAATTTCCCTAACCTGTCGTTGTGCGCCTGCGCGGCGCTCCACACCTCCTCACGTCATGTCCGATGCGACCGGAAGTGACGAGGGTAGGGAAATCTCACGAACTAGGGAAGTATAACATTACACCGGCCTTTGGGGTGTGAGGGCTGGTAACTACTTGGTTGGATAGTCAGCCAGCCTATGCCATGATGCCAGCAACAAGCAGTGTTTTTTTTTTTTTTTTGGGGGGGGGGGGGGCGCCACAAGGTTAGCTCGCACAGGGCGCCTGAACACCTAAGGCCGGCCCTGGCTGCTGCACATGTTAGGACATGGAGCAAGGAACTCTGGGAACGAGGGATCACCCACAATGCCATGCATGCAGCCAATCAGCAGCCAGACAGCCCTGTGATGTCACAGCCCTATAAATAGCTTCAGCCATTTTGGATTCTACCATTTTCCAGTGTACTTAGTGCAGGGAGAGACGTCAGCAGGCGCTAGGGACAGTGCTAGGAAAGACTTGAAATTATTTTTTGGGCTGAATAGAAGTTCAGGGAAAGGATAGGGAGGAATCATTCCACAGTATTGAAACAGAGCAGGGTTCAGTAGGGGAGGTTACAGCCTGGGTAATAGGAACAATCCTATTACACCTTGCTGCACTGACTGGGGATCCAAATTGCCATTATACAGCTCTGTAATTCCAGCAAACCGTTCTTGCTCTTGGGGTGCAAGTGCTGTGTGATACAGCCATTAACAGGGTTTATTACAAGGAAATATTTCTATGTCTTATTTGCCCTTGTGAGGTGCAGTTATATGTTCTAAAGCATTTGGCTTGTGTTAGTGGGAAAAAAGGGCTTATTGACCGTTGTGTGGTGAAGTGAGAAAATTACAGACTTTTTGGGGTGTTTTAATTTGCTTTTTATTTACTTATTTGATCTAACAGTATGTCAGACAGAGAAGTGCCAGGCCCTGCACAGGGGAAGGGCAGAGGCCTAAATGTTTCTGGCGCAGGCAGAGGTCGCAGCAGAGTAAGGGGCCGTGGCAGCAGGGGTCGCAGCGAGAGGCCTGAGCTCCCGGTGTCATCTAACGGTCGTGTCTTGACCAGCAACCCTGCGGTTCTTGAATGGTTGACTCGGTCATCCACTTCATCCCAAGAGACATCAGACACCCCCAGCCAAGAGTCAGTGGGTTCGTCAGACACAACCCTTAGTTGGCATGGCCTGGGAGCAGGCCCTGTGCCCTCACCTGTCCTAAACCTGCCTCTGTCCTTTTCTGTTCCCTCAGCCAGAGAAGTATTATATGCTGTGGACTCAGCTCCACTATACAGCGAGGACGAGCTACTAGAGGACAGTCAACAGCTACTGGCCAGCCAAGATCTGAGGAGAGTGGCGTGGGAGCTGGTGTTGCGAGCAGTCAGGCACCTGGCTCTGAGACCATTGAGGAGGACATCAGTGACGTGCAGACAGTACTCGATGATGATGATGTAGCTGATCGCACTTGGAAGCTGGGTGAATTAGGAGCTTCATCATCATTGGGAGAAGAGGGTGGCAGCTTGCCCGTAAGCAGGAGCGGATCCAGCAAATCGCTAGCGTGGCTGGGAGTCAGCAGGGTGGCAGCAGTGGGAGGTTGGGAACCAAACGTGCCCGGTGTAGACCACCCGCGTCACAGGAGCCTACCTGCTCGGAAAGTAGTGGTGCAGGGGCTCATGGAAGCAGCGGCGGTAGCAGTCAGTCTATGCGTAGTTTTGGGGGTAAAATCACCTACTCGGCGGTGTGGCAGTTTTTTGTTAAGCCACTGGAGGAGATGAACATGGCCATTTGTAGAATCTTGGCACCACGGCCCTGTGTCAACATATGCAGCGTCACCATAAAGTGGCCTGGGAGAACCGTGGCTCCGATGTGGTGGTCCAGCCTGCCGCAGCAACCGCTGCATCACCCAGTCGCGCACACCCGATTTCAGGCAGTCAAGGCTCCACCGCCTCAGCGGAAGGGAGCTGTCTGTTCTTTCCATCACCTGCTGGTCCTGATGCTCCTGCTCCTCCTACTCCTGGTCAGTCATTCCCTCAGCAATCAATCACCGAAGCGATTGCAAAGAGACAACAGTATGCGTGCACTCATCCAGCAGCGTAGAAGCTTAATGTGCTCATGGCCAAGTTGCTGGTGCTGCAGCCCCTCCCTTTCCAAATGCTGGACTTTGCACCTTTCAGAGAACTGATGGCTTGTGCCGAGCCGAGGTGGAGAGTCCCAAGCCGTCATTTCTTTGCCAAAAAGGCAGTACCAGCCCTGCACACGTATGTAGAACAGAATTGAGCCTGTTGGTGTCTGCCAAAGTGCAGGCAGCGCCGAATTGTGGAGCTGTAACTACGGTCAGGGACAATACATGTACTTTACGGCCCACTGGGTGAATCTGGTTTCTGCCCAGCCACACCACAAACTTGGCCAGGTGACGCCGCTTCCTCCTCCATGTTCTCTCGCCGTTGGTCCTGTGACAGTGTCTGCCTCTACCTCTTAATCCTCCACCGTGTCCTCAGCCTCCAAACTGAATTTTTTTCGAAAAAAATTGGTAAACAGACCGAATCAAATTTTTTCAAAATTTTCTCATCTCTAGTGATGACGTCATTACGGGCCGTGCAAGATCTTCAATCAAGATGGTGGCGGCCGGCTCTTCTCGATCAAATGGATGAGGTAAGTATGATTTTATTAATTTGCTATCAGATACTGCGATCAGCTATGAACGCGGCATTTGAGGAGTAAAATGATGGGGGCCGCACAATCATTGCACCCACTATTTACAAAGAAATGCGCCTCGTGACAAAGTAATTTGTCACTAAGTAAATTTTTTTGTAAAATTCGGCGAAGCAGCGCGAATCTAATTTTTCATAACTTCGCTCGTCTTTAAACACAATGGATGTTCATGGCACAAAAACAGCAGAAAAAGAGGCCAATAATGGAAATAACACCATAGCAGTTTACTATATAGCGAAACAAAAAACAGTTGTGAAAAGAAACACATCAACAACCATGAAAATCTAGAAAAATAATGCAAAGACCTCTGCGTAGAATCAAAAAAAGAAAAAAAAAAGAAAAATACCAAAAATGCTGTGTGTGAATAAAGCCTTAGTGAGAGGTGAGTTGTGTAGAAAAAAATTATTAACAAGGCATTTAAAAAAAATTTACAAAGATTTTTTTTTCAAAAATTACATTCAATTTGCATAAAAATTTCTTAAATTAGAAAATAAATTAAAAATAAATAAATGTAAAATGTACATGGATTAGAGCTTTCTAATCCAGGCCAGGTGTCGGTAATGATCCGTGTCTTCCAGTGTTTCTACCTCATTTCCCCCATACGGTCGGGGCACACGACTTGTCCTCCCCTTCGTGTTGGCGAGGGATCAGAGTCCTCCACGTTACTGTGGTATGCTCTGACAGTCGTGTTTGCTTTTCTAGCGATGGACGGTTGTGATTGTGTCTAATGATCCGAATGTAACAGTTCCAACCACGTGCGGATAAATGTCTGGAGAATCCCGAGCAGAATCTCACCGACGTCCGCCCTTCCATCATCTGCCGTTTTCTCCTCGCCGCGGTTCCTGCAGCTGAGGGACGACTTGTTTGGACAGCTGAATTATTTACTTAGGAGGTTTTTTTCCTTCTCTCCGGGAGCAGATGAGCCAGGCGGAGGCTTTCATCTTTATTTTAGGAATGATCCGTCCCCAAATCTCTGTATTTATCACAACCATTACAGATGCCACCAGCTTAACCCCTTAAGGGATTTTTTTTTGTTGCTTTTTCATTCTCATCTCCAAAGATCCAAGACATGCATTTATTTTTTTAGTTTTTGTTGATTTAGCCATATGGCGACTTGTTCTTAGCCGGCTCTCTATTTTAGTGTCTCCATTTTGGGGCAAAAAAAATATATTGAAAAACTTTCTTCATCTTATTTGTGGGACGGTTGGAACAAGAAGCAATTCTGTGTATTTTTGGGTTTTGTTTTTATGGCATTATGGCATGTGGTAAAACTAACGCATTATTTTTATTCTGTGGGTTGGTATAATTACGGCAATACCAAATTTACATCTTTTACTACTTTTGCACAATGAATATAATTTTTTTTTTTAAATCTACAGTTTTTGTGTCACCATTTCCCGAGAGCCAAAATTTTTTTGGGTATAATTTTTGTGTGGATCTGGTCTGGGGCCTCTATTTAAAGGATCTTATCTGGGGTCTGTATAAATCTAGGGGTTTGGTCTTGTGATTTAGGGGTCTGTTCTGAAATCTTTATTTGTTTATGGGGTCTGATCTGAAATTAGTGTAAGGGCTCTGGTCTAGCATCTGTATTAGTTTGGGGGTCTGCATTAGTTTAGGGTGTCTAGTCTGTGGTCTGTATTTGTTTAGGGGGTCTGGTCTGGAGTCTATATTAGTGTAAGGGCTCTGGTCTAGCATCAGTATTAGTTTGGGGGCCTGGTCAAGGTCTGTATTAGTTTAGGGGGTCTGGTCTGTTGTCTGTATTTGTTTAGGGGGTCTGGTCTGGGGTCTATATTTGTGTAAGGGCTCTGGTCTAGCATCAGTATTAGTTTGGGTCTGCTCTTGGTCTGTATTAGTTTAGGGGGTCTGGTCAGGGGTCTGTGTTAATTTAGGGGGACTGGTTTGTGGTCTGTATTAGTTTAGGGGGTCTGGTCTGGGGTCTGTATTTGTTTAAGAGATATGGTCTGGGGTCTGTATTAGTTTAGGGGGTCTGGTCTGTGGTCTGTATCATTTTAGGGGTCTGGTCTAGCATCAGTATTAGTTTGGGTCTGCTCTGGGTCTGTATTAGTTTAGGGGGTCTGGTCAGGGGTCTGTGTTAATTTAGGGGGACTGGTTTGTGGTCTGTATTAGTTTAGGGGGTCTGGTCTGGGGTCTGTATTTGTTTAAGAGATCTGGTCTGGGGTCTGTATTAGTTTAGGGGGTCTGGTCTGTGGTCTGTATCATTTTAGGGGTCAGGTCTAGGATCTGTATTTGCTTAGGGGGCCTGGTTCTGTTTTAGTTAAGGGGGTTTGGGCTGTGGTCTATATTTATTTAGGGGGTCTGGTCTGTGGTCTGAATTAGTTTAGGGGGTCTGGTCTGGGTTTGGTCAGTTTGAATTTACTTTAGGGTGTAAGGAAGGGGCTCATATGCACTCTTAAGTTTGGAAATGATCATAAGGTTAAAAAT
This sequence comes from Bufo gargarizans, assembly GCF_014858855.1. Taxonomy (NCBI): domain Eukaryota; kingdom Metazoa; phylum Chordata; class Amphibia; order Anura; family Bufonidae; genus Bufo; species Bufo gargarizans. The sequence continues at coordinate 472,151,049 of NC_058084.1, read as the reverse complement.
TAAAAGCATCGGAAGTGGAATTTGGTTTGAATTTTAGGAAAAATTCGACCCTAAACGAAGCCGAATTTCCTCGTGCTTCGTGGTAGCGAAACATTTTTCCTAAAATGGCGGCTGGAGTTGTCTTAGAAAGAACCGGAAAAAAAATACTCACTTCATCCACTTGCTTGCACAGAGGCAGTCCGCTCTTCTCTTGATTGTCATCGTCACCACGTCATCACGCCCAGCACAGGTCCTTCCACGGGTCTTTTTCAATCAGGAGAGGAGCGGACTTGCCTCTGTGCAAGAAAGTGGATGAGTTGAGTGATTTTTTTTTTAAACCCAAAAGGCCTTATTGCACCCATTAGACGGGTGCACTTTTGTGTAAGCGTCCATTAAAAAACGGTCCCATTAATTGATAGGTTGAATGGGGTTTTAACATAGTGATTCGTGACAAATTAATTCATAACAAATCGAATTTCTTGTCAAGCTTCAGCGAAGCCGCCGAATCGAATTTTTCAAAACTTCGCTCATCTCTAGTAAAACCTTTTATATCCTTACACCTCTCAGAAGTCGGCAAGTAAGAGAAATCGCACTTCCTGTATGTCAGCTTATTGGGCCCCTGTTCGGTGGCATACACAGAAAAAGGGGGCTAATAGTAAAGATTAACCCATTGTGGATCTGGATGTTGCCTCCAGGACAGAAGGCCCAGGTGTTAACACTTAGGCCAGCTCCTTACCCCCATATTTTCTAACAAGCAGTTCCTCAGGGGAGGGGACTCCTAAACTGGTTTTCACCATGTAATAGCTAATAGGATGGGACCAACTGGATGGCCCCATAGTCTCTGTATAGCGTGCCTCCATAGTGACATGGTGTTCCTGGTGTTCACCGCAGGGTTTTTTGGGTTTTGGTCGCACATGATTGATGTATAACACGTGGGATAATATATCATATATCGGAAAGCAAAGCTGAAGTAATAGAAATGTCACACAGGAGACATGGCGGCCGAGGTGCAGCATACAAAGCACATGTAAATTGTGGCCTGATAGAAGATAAGATAGATAGAAGATTTCACAGGGAAATTCTCATCATAAAGAGGTGATTGTTCCTCCACAATGAATGTCAGATCACCAGGACTGTATTACAAAAAGGCCCCATAAGGATGATCACCCAGCTTTCCCAGGCTCCTGGATAGCACACGTGTCTGGCTAAGCGGTAATATGGGAAAGAGCGATGTGCCTGCTGCAGACTTTGGAAAAGCTGAGTGATAGCCAATGTAATGGCGGTTGTATCGGTGGTCACCCAGCTTTCCCAGACTCCAACATGGCAAAGCCACCTAGTAATGCAGGACTGCAGAACAAGGCAGGTTTCTACATTAGAACCAGGACAATACTGCCATACTCAGCTCACACAATACCACCACGTACTGCTCAGATAGTACTGCCATATACAGCCTACATAATACAGTACTACCACATAGTGCTGCCACAAACAGACTACATAATACCACCAAATTGTATTATGATAATACTGCTATATACAACCCACATAAAACTATCTATAGTGCCAATATTGCCATATACAGTCCACTTTATATCATCATACAGTGTCAAGATAATACTGCCATATACGGTCCACTTTATATCATCATACAGTGTCAAGATAATCCTGCCATATACGGTCCACTTTATACCACCACATAGTGCCAAGATAATGCTGCCATATATAGTCCATATTATATCACCATATAGTGCCAAGATAATACTGCCATATACAGTCCACATTATTCCACCATATAGTACCAAGATAATACTGCCATATATAGTCCAGATTATATCACCATATAGTGCCAAGATAATACTGCCATATATAGTCCAGATTATATCACCATATAGTACCAAGATAATACTGACATATACAGTCCACATTATTCCACCATATAGTACCAAGATAATGCTGCCATATATAGTCCACATTATTCCACCATATAGTACCAAGATAATGCTGCCATATATAGTCCACATTATTCCACCACATAGTGCCAAGATAATGCTGCCATATATAGTCCACATTATATCACCAAATAGTGCCAAGATAATGCTGCCATATACAGTCCACATTATTCCACCATATAGTACCAAGATAAGACTGCCATATATAGTCCATTTTGTACCACAATATGGTGCCAAAATAATACTGCCATATACAGTCCACATTATATGACGATACAGTGCCAAGATAATACTGCCATATGCAGATTATACCACCATATAGTACCAAGATAATGCTGCAATATACAGTCCACATTATTCCACCATATAGTACCAAGATAATACTGCCATTCCATACAGTCCACATTATTCCACCATATAGTACCAAGATAATACTGACATATACAGTCCACATTATTCCACCATATAGTACCAAGATAATACTGCCATATATAGTCCACATTATTCCACCACATAGTGCCAAGATAATACTGCCAAATACAGCCCACATTATATGAGTATACAGTGCCAAGATAATATTGCCACATGCAGATTATACCACCATATATTGTTCAAATAGTATTCTGTAGGCAAACAATACTTCAGGAAATGCTGCGTAATTAAGCCCAGGAGCAGTTGGTATGTGACTAGTCAGACTTTTAGGAAATGTAATAGAAGCCATACTTGTTGTCACCCAGCTTTCCCAGACCGCTGAATGGGGCACCTGTCTAATGCAGTAATGTGGGAGAGACGGCTGTGTTTACCGCAGAACTGGATCTGGAATGTAGAAGAGCTTGGTGACACCCCCTGTGGAACCTAAATGGCGGCCATACTTGTTGTCACCCAGCTTTCCCAGACATCTGGTCTGGTGACCAGCGTTACATACATGTGACTGTAGGAGCTCGGACGGGGAGATTTATGGCTCCTATAAAGAGCGTTTATGCAAAGTTCCTTTAAGCTGCAGTAAAGTAAATATTAATGTGAAAAGAGAAGTAAGCGACAAAAATGTTATTTTACCCGGAATCCTTCGTTTATAAGAATTGGACTGTAAATTGCTCTTTAAATAGCTGCACATGTAACTCGCGTGTGTAAACCGCCAAACAGTGACAAGATAAATCCTTGTAAAAACTCCATGCGGCTTAATGTATATCATAGAAATGAGCCCCCCCCCCATCTCCTCCAATCCATCAGCGGAAAATCACAATAATGTGGCCAAGGCTTTTCCTCCTGCAAAAACAGTCAGGATGTAATGAGGAATTTACTGTATCTAAAAAAACAACGAGACAGAGCGGCAGTATAAGTGTACCGCCACGCGGCGCGGTCCTGATGTAGCAAGGCACCACAGCGACTCATTTTCCAATAGAAGTCAATGGGAAGATAGGTTTCTTTATTAGAGATTAATCAGAATGCTAAAGAACAAAAAACGCGCCCTAGATGCAGAATGATGTATGTGGAAAATAGTGTTGGGCGCGAATTTACTAATCGCGAATATCGGCACTTCGAGAATTTGCGAATATTTTGAATAAAGTGATATATATTCATAATTTCAAATATTCTAGATTTTTTTTTCATCAGTAACCTCCCTTCTTGCTTGTGGGCCAATGAGAAGGCTGCAATGTCTTTGTCTGAGCTTAGCAACATCCCTAGCAACCAATAGGAAAGCTGCCCCTCCCCCTTACTATATAAGAACCTCCCCAGCAGCCCTTGTATGCAGTATTATGGAGTTCTGAGAGAGAGAGCAGTGACATTGCTGTGCTCTGTGCTTTACATTAGATAGTTTATATATATAATACAGATAGTCAGTGTAGGTTCTATCCTGATATAGTGGAGCTGATAGGTTCCAGTGCAGGGTGTTAGGTAGTGTGATAGGGATTAGTGTCCATACATACAGTACATACAGACATAGTGCTGTGATGTCACAACAATACTTAGTGCACTAATCAGTAATATCTACTCAGACCTTATAAAATGTGAAGTAGCAGGTATTGCGCCAAAATATTCACATTATTAGTGCCGATTAGCGCAATCGTGAATATATGGGAGCACTTGACTCTATCTGCATATAAAGCTATTGTAATGTTCTGCCGTGCCAACCATTTTCTCCAGTCTCAGGGAACTTCTAGCAGCTTGGAAAATGTAGCAACAGTGACCTACGCCTGTATGGTGCGCGCATATTACATTGCGGATTTTTCGCAATCAAGAAAATAATCTCGAATTCGCAAATATATGACGAATGTGAAAGATCGAAAATTCGAATATAGCCCTTGCCGCTCATCACTAGTGGTAAACGACCGCACGCGTTCCCTAACCACATCACGACTGCATCACAACCACACCATGTGCTGTACCCTAAAGCATGGGGGTGGATAAGGATTATAGATGTATCCTGGTACATAGGAGCAGTATTATAGTAGTGATATTCCAGTACATAGGAGCAGTATTATAGTAGTTATATTCTTGTACATAGGAGCAGTATTATAGTAGTTATATTCTTGTACATAGGAGGCAGTATTATAGTAGTTATATTCTTGTACATAGGAGCAGTATTATAGTAGTTATATTCTTGTACATAGGAGCAGTATTATAGTAGTGATATTCCAGTACATAGGAGCAGTATTATAGTAGTTATATTGTTGTACATAGGAGGCAGTATTATAGTAGGTATATTCTTGTACATAGGAGCAGTATTATAGTAGTTATATTCTTGTACATAGGAGCAGTATTATAGTAGTTATATTCCAGTACATAGGAGCAGTATTATAGTAGTTATATTCTTAACCAAATTTCTTTTTATTGAAAGAAAAATCAAGGCCATAGCCCACACATGACAGTACAATGATGGCAATAGGATACAAGATATACATCCAGCATACATGTCAAGTGCAAACAGTACCAGCTGTCATTGACATTAATCATACAAAGAAATCAAAGAAAAGAGAAAAAGGGGTGAAAGAGGACATCAGGAGGGGAGGGAGGGGAGGGAAACAAGGAAGGGATACACATCTGCTCCATCAAGTAAAGTTTCTATAGACTTTCCATGGAGACCACAATTTCAAGAAGCGAGAGCGAGAGTTAGTCTCCCAATGCGCTAGCTCTTCAAAACGGTAGATCTGGTCCACCTTCTCAGACCACATAAGGACAGTCGGCGGGGAATCGTTCTTCCACAAAAAGGGTATGATCAACCTAGCCGCTGTGAGCAACATCGTTGGAAGGTCATGCTTGGTAGGTGTAAGGGACTTGTTTGGGCACCATAATAGAATGAGCTTAACATCTAGTGATATCTCAGTATCACATATTTGGTTGATTAGAGCCTCAACCGCACTCCAGAACGGCCGGATCTTAAGACAGAACCACCAAATATGTGACAGAGATCCAGTGTCTGTGCCGCATCTCCAACATTTTTCGGAAACCTCTGGGTTCAGTTTATGCAAAAATTCAGGCGTTTTGTACCACCTGCAGAGAAGTTTAAATGAGTTCTCCTGGATTCTCACACAACGGCTGAAACCGTGCGAATGAGCCAGAATAAACGCCCTCTCTGGGTCCGTGAAGGCTATAGGAGAGTTCACGTTCCCATGACGCCATGAAACGAAGCTCCGGGGGCAGGGAGGAGAGCAATTCTTTATACATCTGAGATAACGGCCGAATAGAAGGCTTAGTAGTCAGAACCTTCTTTTCAAGCCAGGAAGGGGAGCTGCTACCAGAGAGGAGTCCAACACACAGTTTGGTATCCCTCTGGAAGTTCGCTAGATGGAAAAAGGGTGCAGCTTTGACCTCAGGGAGGTCCATTACTGAATCCCAGTGCCAGCTACCGTCCGGGAGAAGGACATCCCGCAGAGCAGTGTCAGCGAGCCTAGACCAAATCCCGGAGGGGCGTGACACGGCAGGGTGTAGGTGACATTGAAGAAGTCTAAGCGGCATACAAGCGTTCGGGAAGCTAAAAGTACGGGATTGGATCATTTTAGACCACTCCACCAGCATGCCCTTCCAAACCGGGGACGTATAACAATGATTAGCTGAAACAGGCCTTATACCCCACATGGCTAACAGTTCCTGGTCAGTCAAAAGAGCATTTTCAAGACGAGAACAAAGGGAATTGGACTGGCGAGACATAATATTAACACATCTACCCAGCTGTACAGCAGTGTAGTAAAGCTTGACATCTGGCATCCCAAAACCCCCTAATTTCTTATCCCTAGTAAGCACAGAGTAGGCAATACGTGGCGATTTGCCATTCCATAGGAAGCGTGTGAACACCCTGCGGACTTCAGTAAAGTATGAATTCGGGAGCCAAATGGGGAGGGATTGCAGCAAGTATAAAATTTGGGGAGAATAAAGGTCTTGATGTAGTTTTTACGGCCAACCCAGGAAACAAACGGGAGTTTCAGGTTCTGTAAATGTGAGCGAACATTTTGCAGAAGCGGCATAAAGTTAAGGGAAATGAGATCCTGCACATTAGCTGAAATATGCGTCCCCTAAATACACAATGTCTCTAGAGGCCCAAGAAAAAGGAGTTGCACGTTTAAGAGCAGTGATCACCGTTTGTGGACATGATATATTGAGAGCCATGGACTTCCCATAATTAATTTTAAAATTCGAAACGAACCCAAAATCCTCAAATACATTCAGCAACCTGGGCAAGGCCTCCCTGGGGTTCGATGTCATGACTAAAAGGTCATCCGCGAATGCTGCAGCAACATGAGTACAGGAACCGATACGTAGACCCTCAATCTCTGGGTCCAACCGAATCTTACAAAGTAGGGTCTCCATCACCAGCACGAACAATGCAGGGGATAAGGGACACCCCTGCCTTGTCCCATTAGTGATGCGAAATGGCGGTGACAGTGTACCATTCACTTTGACCATGGCAGAGGGGGCCGAGTATAACGTATAGATAGCTTTAATAAATTGGTCCGGTAAACCGAACCTCGACAGGGCCTCGGACATAAAGTGCCAACTGACCCTGTCGAAGGCCTTCTCCGCATCCGTGCTCACCAACACCAAGGGCTTAGCTGATCGTTTGGCCCAGTTGACAAGATGAAGAAGCCTTATGGTGTTCTCAGACCCCTGTCTGCCATGGACAAAACCCACCTGGTCTTCATGAACGATGTCGGGTAACACATCCTGGAGCCTAGTCGCTAAGATCTTCGCCCACCACTTCACATCACAATTAAGCAAAGAGATCGGCCTGTAGTTGCTGCAGCATGTCGGATCCTTATTCTCCTTATGCAAGATCGTAATATGCGCCATCAAGGAGTGGGGAGCCAAAGAGCCCCCAGTGAGGAGGTGGTTGCACAGGTCCCTGAAACGAGGGATTAAAACATCTTTAAAGGACTTAAAGTAAGCAATAGAAAACCCATCCGGGCCCGGGCTCTTGCCTGAGGGGATGGACATGAGAACCTTATGGACCTCTGAATCGGTGACCGGCCTAGTCAGCTGAGATGCCTTAAGAGAGGATATGGAGGGGAGGTCTAAATTCTGCAGGAATTTATTTGTGGCTTCAGAAATATCAGTAGCAGCAGCACCCTCTGGGGGGGGGCAGGTTGTAGAGCGCCTCATAGAAAGTACAGAAGGCCTTAGCTATATCTGGGGTGGATTTATGTACTTTGCCTTTGGGGTCCTTAATAGAGGAAACAAAGGAGTCAGAGAACTGCTTCTTAGCAATCGCCGACATCAGTCTGTTTCCTCTATCCCCATGTGCATAGGCTTTAAATCGGGAGCGTAGGATCAGCTTAGCAGAGGTGACATTTAAAAGATTTTTCAAATGTACTCTAGCCTCAGTGAGTTCCGTCAGAATGGCCTTAGCCTGAGACTCCTTGTGAGAGGATTCAAGGCGAGCAATTTTCGCAAGTAAAGCATCTAAGGCCTGTGTCCTTCGCTTTTTCACATAAGCCCCTAACGCTATTAGTTCCCCCCGTATAACTACCTTATGTGTCTCCCATAAAGTGGAAGGGGAAGGAGGTGACTCCGTTGTGTCATTAAGCACAAAAAACTCAGCAAGCGAGGCCCTGATTTTGCGAGCGTGGGAAGGATCCAAAATCAGGGTGTCGTTCAGACGCCAAATGCGCTCTTTTCTCTTTGATCCGGACAGGGAGAAATTAATGATGACAGGCGCATGGTCGGACAATGTGATACTACCAATCCGGGCCTCAGAGACATTGCGTATATGTGAGCCAGACAGGAACAGATAATCTAACCTATGGAATGACATCTTAGCATGTGAATAAAAGGTATAATCACGGCCATTAGGGTTCATAGTACGCCAAACATCAAGGACCTTCAATTTCCGTAGGGAAGATTTAAGCCTTCTCAAGAGCCTGTAGGACACAGACGGTCTCCCCAACGATGTGTCAACAGCTGGTTCTAGAGCCACATTGAAGTCGCCCCCCAGAACCAACAACCCATCAGTGAAAGCTGATAAGGAGGCCAGGGTCTGAACGAGCCATGGTACTTGGCCTCTATTAGGCGCATAGAGATTGGCGAATGTAACCGGCGAGTCACCAATTACACCCTTTACAAAAATGTACCTGCCCTCAGGGTCCGCTGAAGTATCTGCATGTTTAAAGGGGAGGTTTTTGTGTATAGCTATACTAACTCCTCTACTAGCGGAATCATGTGTACTATGAAACCACTGAACAAACCTCTTAGGAGGAAGCCGAGGGATTTTATTCGTTCTAAAATGCGTCTCCTGGAGGAAGACCACCGAGACCCTATCCTTCAGAAGAAGGGATATGGTGTGAGACCTTTTGCATGGCTCGTTCAGCCCGTGCGCATTCAGGGAGGCGACTACAATTGATGACATGATACAATCCGTATTAGGCAGAGAAAGCACAAATTACCCATAGAAATGTCTAACAGAGTATAGCATATACGAGCAGGATGAGGGAAGGAGGAAAAGGGAAAACATGTAAAATAAAATAAATTAAGAAAAATAACCAACAACATAGTGGGCCGGTAAAAAACCAGCTCAGATGCAATATACATCTAAAAGAAAGGTAGGTGTTCACCTATCACCATCCAAGACAGGGTTGGAGTGGCGAGGGGGCAAGTGAGACACCTCTAGGTCTACTACAAAAACAGAGACCAAAAACATAAAATACTTCCAGCACCGGAAACGATCCGGCCATTCCCCTGCAGTTGGGGAGAAAGAAAAAATGCCCACTGAGAGGCATAGTCCCAAAACATGAGAAAAGAGTCCCGATTAAAACGTGACTTGTTGTAAAAAACTCTAGGACCAAAAACATCATACTTTGTGAAAAGCAAAGCGAACCAAAAAGAAGGCCTCAACCTTCCATGTAAACACTAGGCTGTGAAGCCGGGAGACAGTCATCTCTCACATATGAACAGAAGGCAAGGCACGGTAACGGCAGCCTTTGCTAACAGGCAAAAATAATCAACGGCACCTTGTTCTGGGCTCAAGTAAGGGCCCTGTCCATCTTGCTGCGACTCATGCGATCCGACTTGCTTGCGGAGGCCGTCTGCCAAGGAGACACCCGCGGCGGAACAGGTAAGGGGCCATCTTGGTCGGCTGGTAGCCACGAGGGAATCTCCACCGGAGGGACATCCAGGGACCTCCAAACTGATTCCAGGTCCGCAGGTGACCGTACTGTAAGCAGCTTCCCATTCCTGGAGACAGCCAGTCCAAACGGATAAAGCCACCGGAACGGAGTCGATGTCTTCCTAAGAACTTCTAGGAGAGGCTTGAATAGGCGTCGCTTAGCCAGGGTGGATGGCGCCAGATCCTGGAACATCTGTAGCTGCGCGTTTTCGTACTCCAACACCTCCATCTCACGTTGCCTTTTTAAGAGGGCTGCGGTATCAATATAGCTCAATAGGCCGCAAATCACGTCACGTGGTGGCTCTTGTGGTTTAGGCCTAGGGCGCAGCGCCCTGTGTATGCGTTCCACCACGATCCCTTCCGCTCTATCTGGCCCCAGCATGGAGGAGAACAACTCACGCGCCACAGTCGGTAAGGCCTCTGCTGCTATCGATTCAGGTAGGCCGCGTATGCGTATGTTGCGCCGGCGACTCCGGTTCTCCTGGTCCTCCAGTTTCAGGAATGCCTCATTTAGTAGAGCTTTATGGGACGCTAGCACTTCTGACGCTTTACCTTCATAGGTTAAGATGGCGTCCTGCGTACCCTCCAGCGTGACCACTCTCTGGCCTAAGTGCTTCATGTCGTCCTTGATGTCCGCCAAGTCCTGCTTAAGAGGGGTAAGGGCCGATTCAAGGACCCGACGAAGGGTCCGCTCCGACAGAGGCGGATCTCTGGGCCTCCTGTCTGAGGTATCGGAGCCGCTGCCCGCATCGGATAGCTCTCCTGCATCAGAGTCCTGTGCAATAGACGCCGCCATATTGGCGCCTTTCTGTGCGGCAACTCTCGGCGTTTTCCGGAGAAATTTCTCCATTTCAGGCTGTCTGGAGCGCTGTGGGGTAGACTCTGAGCTTCCTCTTGTCTTTTCTTTGCCAGGTTTCCCCATAATCAGGTAAAATCAAGCTTTTATAGGGTAAATGAGCCGGAATGCTGGAGGAGCTCAAGCTCGTGCGGCCATTCAGCAGCGTGGCTCGGCTCCGCCCCCTATAGTAGTTATATTCTTGTACATAGGAGCAGTATTATAGTAGTTATATTCTTGTACATAGGAGCAGTATTATAGTAGTTATATTCTTGTACATAGGAGCAGTATTATAGTAGTTATATTCTTGTACATAGGAGCAGTATTATAGTAGTTATATTCTTGTACATAGGAGCAGTATTATAGTAGTTATATTCTTGTACATAGGAGCAGTATTATAGTAGTTATATTCTTGTACATAGGAGCAGTATTATAGTAGTTATATTCTTGTACATAGGAGGCAGTATTATAGTAGTTATATTCTTGTACATAGGAGCAGTATTATAGTAGTTATATTCTTGTACATAGGAGCAGTATTATAGTAGTTATATTCTTGTACATAGGAGCAGTATTATAGTAGTTATATTCTTGTACATAGGAGCAGTATTATAGTAGTTATATTCTTGTACATAGGAGCAGTATTATAGTAGTTATATTCTTGTACATAGGAGCAGTATTATAGTAGTTATATTCTTGTACATAGGAGCAGTATTATAGTAGTTATATTCTTGTACATAGGAGGCAGTATTATAGTAGTTATATTCTTGTACATAGGAGCAGTATTATAGTAGTTATATTCTTGTACATAGGAGGCAGTATTATAGTAGTTATATTCTTGTACATAGGAGCAGTATTATAGTAGTTATATTCTTGTACATAGGAGCAGTATTATAGTAGTTATATTCTTGTACATAGGAGCAGTATTATAGTAGTTATATTCTTGTACATAGGAGCAGTATTATAGTAGTTATATTCTTGTACATAGGAGCAGTATTATAGTAGTTATATTCTTGTACATAGGAGCAGTATTATAGTAGTTATATTCTTGTACATAGGAGCAGTATTATAGTAGTTATATTCTTGTACATAGGAGCAGTATTATAGTAGTTATATTCTTGTACATAGGAGCAGTATTATAGTAGTTATATTCTTGTACATAGGAGCAGTATTATAGTAGTTATATTCTTGTACATAGGAGCAGTATTATAGTAGTTATATTCTTGTACATAGGAGCAGTATTATAGTAGTTATATTCTTGTACATAGGAGCAGTATTATAGTAGTTATATTCTTGTACATAGGAGCAGTATTATAGTAGTTATATTCTTGTACATAGGAGCAGTATTATAGTAGTTATATTCTTGTACATAGGAGCAGTATTATAGTAGTTATATTCTTGTACATAGGAGCAGTATTATAGTAGTTATATTCTTGTACATAGGAGGCAGTATTATAGTAGTTATATTCTTGTACATAGGAGCAGTATTATAGTAGTTATATTCTTGTACATAGGAGCAGTATTATAGTAGTTATATTCTTGTACATAGGAGCAGTATTATAGTAGTTATATTCTTGTACATAGGAGCAGTATTATAGTAGTTATATTCTTGTACATAGGAGCAGTATTATAGTAGTTATATTCTTGTACATAGGAGGCAGTATTATAGTAGTTATATTCTTGTACATAGGAGCAGTATTATAGTAGTTATATTCTTGTACATAGGAGGCAGTATTATAGTAGTTATATTCTTGTACATAGGAGCAGTATTATAGTAGTTATATTCTTGTACATAGGAGCAGTATTATAGTAGTTATATTCTTGTACATAGGAGCAGTATTATAGTAGTTATATTCTTGTACATAGGAGCAGTATTATAGTAGTTATATTCTTGTACATAGGAGGCAGTATTATAGTAGTTATATTCTTGTACATAGGAGCAGTATTATAGTAGTTATATTCTTGTACATAGGAGCAGTATTATAGTAGTTATATTCTTGTACATAGGAGGCAGTATTATAGTAGTTATATTCTTGTACATAGGAGAGACAGTATTACAGTAGTTACCATATATTTTTTCAGAGTCTATAGAGGGCTCTTGTTTTTTAAGTTGTATAGTTTGGAACAATTGACCCCCATAGGTAGAAATCTTATTACTTTTCTATTTTGGAGATCGATGATGGGAGAATATTTACCATAAATAAAAGTTTTTCTGATAAATCATCTGCGGCTTCTTTACTGTATATGATTTGGGAGCTCTGCAGCAGTGACAGGACAGTACACGGTCGGTTCTTTTTGTCACCGTTATTGTTTCTTTCAGTCCTGATGTATTTACTCTCTGAGAACACATTTTCTGTGATATTTTTTCTTCCTCGCTCAGCACGCTCGTTTCTCGTCTGATCATTATCGTGAAATCAGATACAGACTGCCCGCGCTGCCCGCCAATATCTTGTGCATTTTAACGACACAATCCACAGGACATTCACTTGTTTGTAGATTAAGTCAAAGAGTTCCCAGTGGTCAGAACGTTTCACAGGCTGCTCGGCTGTTTCATCAATATGAGCCGTGAAGTTCCTTTAATCCAACATCTTTTAGAATTCCTGATAAACCAGAACAAGACAGGAGGGATCGATTAATGGGAAAATCCAGAGTGCAGCCACTTCACATATAATCTTATTTACATTACAATATATGAGCAGTATGATAATATAATACTGCCATATAGTACCCAAAGAATGCTAAATATTGTCACCGTACAGTACTCACACAATGATATATACAATAGTCATATAAAAGCACTACATTCTATATAATACCACCATAGTGGCCCAATTAAACCCTGTACTTTGGAAATAATGACTCATATAGCGCTAAAATAACACCATAATAAATAAAGCCTCATGCACACAAACGTATTTTCTTTCCATGTCAGTTCCAGGGTTTTTTTTGCGGACCACATACGGAACCATCCATTTCAACGGGTCCGCAAAAAAAAAGGAATTTACTCAGTGTGCATTCCGTTTCCGTATGTCCGTATTTCCGTTCCGCAAAAACTTAAAACATGTCCTATTGTTGTCCGCATTACGGACAAGGATAGGACTGTTCTATCAGGGGCCAGCTGTTCAGTTCAGCAAAATACGGAATGCACATGGACGTCATCTGTATTTTTTGTGGATCCGTTTTTTGCAGACCGCAAAATACATATGTTAGTGTGCATGAGGTCTTACAAGTATACCATTGTGCATACCGTATGTTTCTCCCTATAAAACGCACCTAGGTTTTAGAGGAGGACAATAAGATTTTTTTTAATTTTTTTATTAGACCTCAGGTTAGAGCCCCAATCAGACCCCCAATGTTAATAAGACCCCCGATCAGACCCACAATCAGACCTTAGCTCAGACCCCAATGTGAATAACCCCCAATCAGACCTCATATAAGAGTCCAATATAAATAAGACCCCCAATTCATACCTGTGATGAGACCCTCATACCTCATATCAGACCACCATACCTCATATCAGATCCTAATGCCTCAGATAAGCGCCCAATTCCTAAGATCTGACCATCATACCTCATATCAGCCCCCAGCCTCATATCAGGCCCCCAATGTCTCTAATCATCCCCCCATACCTCAGATCAGACCCTCATACCTCATATCAGCCCCCCCATGCCTCAGATCAGACCCCCAAACCTCATATCAGATCACCATGCCTCATATCAGCCCCCCATGCCTCATATTAGCCCCCATGCCTCATATTAGCCCCCGCCTCATATCAGACTCCCATGCCTCATATTAGCCCCCATGCCTCATATTAGCCCCCGCCTCATATCAGCCTCCCATGCCTCATATTAGCCCCCACATCATATCAGCCTCCCATGTCTCATATCAGCCTCCCATGTCTCATATCAGCCCCCCATGCCTCATATCAGCCTCTCATGTCTTATATCAGCCCCCAGCCTCATATCAGCCTCCCATGCCTCATATCAGCCTCCCATGTCTCATATCAGCCCCCCATGCCTCATATCAGCCTCTCATGTCTCATATCAGCCTCCAGCCTCATATCAGCCCCCGCTTCATATAAGCCCCCCAATGTCTCATATCAGCCCCCCATGCCTCATATCAGCCTCTCATATCTCATATCAGCCCCCAGCCTCATATCAGCCTCCCATGCCTCATATCAGCCTCCCATGTCTCTTATCAGCGCCCCATGCCTCATATCAGCCTCTCATGTCTCATATCAGCCCCCAGCCTCATATCAACCCCTCCCCATGCCTCATATCAGCCCCCATGCCTCATATTAGCCCCCGCCTCATATCAGACTCCCATGCCTCATATTAGCCCCCATGCCTCATATTAGCCCCCACCTCATATCAGCCTCCCATACCTCATATTAGCCCCCGCCTCATATCAGCCTCCCATGCCTCATATCAGCCTCCCATGTCTCATGTCAGCCCCCCATGCCTCATATCAGCCTCCCATGTCTCATATCAGCCCCAACCTCATATCAGCCCCCCGCTTCATATAAGCCCCCCAATGCCTCATATCAGCCCCGCCTCATATCAGCCCCCCCTTCATATAAGCCCGTCCCCATGCCTCATATCAGCCCCCAGCCTCATATCAACCCCTCCCCATGCCTCATATCAGCCCCCAGCAGCCTCATATTACCAGCCCACAGCAGCCTCAGATCACATAAAATAAAAAATCCACTTACCTCTCCTGCTCCGGACACCTCCGCTCCTCCCCTCCAGCGCTCTCTCTCTTCTTCCTGACCCAACTCACACAATGGGAGGTCACAGAGCTCCCTCACGTTGTGCACAGCCACAGCACAGCCGACGGCAGAGGAACAGGAAGCGGTGAGTACAGAACACGGTGAGCGCTGCATTCACCGCTCCCCGGTCCTCCGGTACTAATGAGCTGTTCCATAATCATAGTCTTCTTTATACATGATCTTGCAATTCTCAAATGATACTGCCATATGAATCCCAAATAATACTTCCACATCCCAATATTGTCTTGCCCCTGTGTCTGTTATCCCTATGTGATCAGGTACTTCAATATGGATCCATCTCAAGGTGTAGAGTCAATCTTCTCCCAAATGAGCCTCCTAACTGGCCATGAGAATTTCAGCATCTTGGCCGAGCGATCATTCAGTTGCCAGCTATCTTACTTAACCCCCCCCCCCCCATACACATGCACACTCTGCTCAACTGGGCATGCATGTGTTCTGGAGGTGGCTTATCTCCTCAAGAACAAAAGGATTAGATAGGTTGAAAACTGCCTGAATTTTCTCTACCCCGGCATTTGCCATCTGTGCCAATACACATTAGACCGCTGTAAAATGGTGACTATATTCATGAATGGGATGGAAGCTTGAAATTACTCCATTTGGAAAACGGGTAATCTTTTTGACATGAAGGATCTGGAGACACCATAGGCTGCTCCATCATCAGGACTGGAAAGGGTTCTTCACAGTAAGAGCAGTGATGTGGGTCTTGTGCTATATGTTGTTGGATGTGAGACGGGCTGAACGTGGTGTCTACTTTTCCTAATATTTCACACTCCATATATGTAGACCCAACCTTACCCATGATGTGAAGCTATGAATGACCCTCACTTCCTGCTATGGAGCTGCCTCTAGATTTTGAGGTGCTTATCATAGGGACATGGGAATCCTGTTATTCATTCATATTTTATCACCCTCCATCAAGCTGTGTTGAAGAACGTAAACTTTAGCTCATGAGGCTGGACAAGCTCTGCCTGGTCCTCGGAGATTACACCCCTTAGATGACATTGCAGATTTCATGACACCACCACTCCCAGGCTCTAGACTTGTGTAACCTGGCTACAAGCAGCGTGACAAAAGGCAGAGTCCATTACCCACCCACATCTATGAGCACATACTCATGAATGCAGAAAATACAGGGCAGACGTGCTCTAGCCGATACTAGAGGAACCTGGTGGCACCAGTGGATCTTCACGATCCTATTGAGATCCACCAGTGTCAGCCGCCATACTGGAGACAACCCTCTCAGGACAGAGGTTCTCATTGTGCTGTGGTGAACCTTGGCCAGGCTGTGACCACTCAAACTTAGTATTGTTGAAAAGAAAGGGCCTTGGTCACTCTGGAGGACCTGTTCTGTCCTACAGTAGACACACAATCCATTGATGTGAGTGGACGATGTGTAATGCTTCACTTCTCCTGTGGTGGCGCTGCAGGGAAACAACTCTTACTGCCAGGTTTCCCTACAGATCGGAGGTGATTGCTTTACGATCAACTTATCGTCAAAGGACCAATCTGCTGAAGTGGGTCAAACCCCTTTAAGGTGGTGCCATTGTTCTATTACCTAGGCTTGGTTAATATGATAAGGACACCGTATTGTAGGCTGAGACGCAGATAGGAGTTGTGCATGTGTCCGTGGCTTTGTCATTAATCAACCCATCTATCAGTTACCCAAAAAAATGATCCCATCCCTTTAAAGTCAAAAAGTTACCAGTCAATAAAAATTCTGTTCAGCCATTTCTTCGCATTACCTGTATGTAGAAAATCGGTGTCACAACCCCTGAGAGCACCCGCACCCACGCAAATCTATCTGCAGAAAAACATTTTAGAATTTTTTTTATTTGAATTTTTCTTGGCGTTATTCCTTCCCCACCCGACCTCCAGGAACTGCGTGCATAGCTGAGTCTTAGAGGGTGTACGTCTGGTCACCCACCATCCCCTCTTTCATCCCGTGACTCATCCATCATGGATTATTTGCTGCAGGGGCCCGGCAATCACTCGTTTGCTGTGGTTGCTGTGCTCACAACGTGTCTGTTTGCAGTCGTTATCTGGATTTTATGTACACTGGTAACAGGCAATCGTCGGATCATGCCACGACTTGAGCCGAGCACAACAACACCCCATGGACATCACATCTATGGTGCTGCGTCCTGGTGACAACAGAATGGACATCCCGTAGCTCTGTGTATAAATATGTACTCAGTGCTCTCCAGGCTGGGAGTAGTAGTCTTATATACCTTATATACCTGGAGCATCACCGTCTAATACTCTAATGGCACAATAAAATTCTGCAGGACTGGAACATCATAGCCCTATGGACCATACCCTGATGGGATCTAGGGTATGGTGGTGAAGGCAGACCATGGCTCTATGGTGAGACTGGGTGTAATGATAACATTCTGTTTATCTGCAGCCACCAATAGGGGGAGCTCCGGTTTACTTAGAGCTCCCCCTGGTGGTGGCTGCAGATATTTAACCCTATCTGCAGGGAGATTCTTAAATCTCTCAGTAAGGCTACATTCACACTACACATTGTTAGTTTTTTATGGCCATTTTCAACCATTTTTGCATTCATTTTCTTTCCATTTTGCATCAGTTTTTATCAGCCATTAAAAATACATGATTTTAATAGTTTTTTATTATTTAAATCTCAATCCCTGCAGTGTACAGATGTAGCAGGATTAACACACAAACTCTTAACTCAAATTTCTTAACTCATCGCGTTATCTTGAAACAAAAGCCATTTGAAAAGCAATTGAAGGTATTTGCTTAAATCGTTTAGTTTAGATAACACGTCTCATAAAGCATGTGTGTTAATTCTACTACACCTGTACAAGATGTCCCCCATAATAGCCCCCAGCAGTAATAAATCACCCCACAGTGGCCCCCAGCTGTAATAACGTCCCCCCTTAGAGGCACTCAGCAGTAATAAGGTCCCTCACAGTGGCCCCCTGTCACATAGTGCCCCTCAGAGTGGCTATAGCAGTAATAATGTCCCCTATAGTGGCCTCTAACACTAATAAGGCCCCTCAGAGTGGCTATAGCAGTAATAATGTCCCCCATAATGGCCCCATCAGTAATAATGTCCCCCTTAGAGGCACCCAGCAGTAATAAGGTCCCCTACAGTGGCCCCCTGTCACATAGTGCCCCTCAGAGTGGCTATAGCAGTAATAATGTCCCCCACAGTGGCTCCCAGCTGTAATAATGTCCCCCCTATTGGCCCCCAGCAGTAATAATGTCCCCTATAGTGGCCCCCAACACTAATAAGGCCCCTCAGTGTGGCTATAGCAGTAATAATGTCCCCCGTAATGGCCCCCAGCAATAATAATGTCCCCCACAGTGGCCCCCAGCAATAATAATGTCCCCCACAGTGGCTCCCAGCTGTAATAATGCCCCCCCTATTGGCCCCCAGCACTAATACAGTAATGTCCCCTATAGTGGCCCCTAACACTAATAAGGCTCCTCAGAGTGGCTATAGCAGTAATAATGTCCCCCATAATGGCCCCCATCAGTAATAATGTCCCCCTTAGTGACCTCCAGCAGTAATAATGTCCCCCTTAGAGGCACCCAACAGTAATAAGGTCCCCCATAGTGGCCCCCTGTCACGTAATGATGTGGGGGGGGGGGGGGGGGGGGACCACACCGACAACAGGAGGGAAGGGAAAAGGAACTAGGCCTCAAAGCTAGGGAAAGGAAAACGGTCACCACCTATGGAGACCCTAATCCTAGCCCTGACTTCTATCCGTATGAACAGACCTTTGGGGTACGAACGTTCATACACTGGAACCTAAGACCCTGGAAACCCTGAATAGCCCTGGAGTAGTGTCCGGGCTTGAGACGGCCTGTTCCTTCCAATATTAAAGAACCAGGGTCTCCCTGAGGCCTAGTAACAAAAGACAGAGGGGAAACAACCAAATATGAAAGGGAAGTGACACTTAACCTCTGAAGTAAATGGATGAGCAGGAACTCAGGAGAGGACTACACACCAGCTCCTCCACTACCAAACTGAAGCTATCAGCCACATAGCATGATGAAGCCAGACTAAATAGAGGAGTAGTAATGAGTTGACCACTAAGGTATGACCACCTGAGACAAGAGATGTGGTCATACCAGCAACAACACTGAAAACAAGTGATACCAAAGAGGCTTTCAGATCACATCACGTGCAGCCAGTCTCTTAGATCTTCTGACACTTGTCACATTAGAGATCGTGACACCCCGAGCCACAATAATGTTCTCTATAGAACCCTCCAGCAGTATTAATGTCCCTTAGAGTGGCCCCGGCAGTAATAATGACCCCCCCCATAGTGACCCCAGGAGTAATAATATGTTGAGAACACTTGTACGCAAGGGATCCAATATTTACCCTGCATTATAAGTCTTCTATATTAAAGGGACCAATCCTTGTAATAAGAGATGACCTTTAACCCCTTATAGGGCAATCACGTGAACAGAGATCGTCTGCGAGATGAACTTATGACAGAACGCCATACTCTCGTGGTGATCCTGTGGGCGCAGGAGACTGTGTCTGTGATAACGCCACTTCTGGATGTTTAACCCATTAGATGCCACAGCCTGTAGCGACCACGGCACCTACAGGTGAAACTCGAAAAATTAGAATATCGTGCAAAAGTTCATTTATTTCAGTAATGCAACTTAAAATTAGAATATTGTGAAAAGGTTGACTATTCTCGACTCTCTAGTCAGCCAAATTATCCATACCCCCTGCAAAGGGAACCTGAGATTGTGATTTTGGGGTTTCATAAGCTGTAATCTGTAATCAGCCAGGGGAACCCCTATAAACGGGAACCCCTATAAACCATAGAAATGTGATGGAGATCTGACCACTGGGACCCACTGACCATGTACAGTACATGGAAAAATGAGCAGCAGGGTGCCACCAGTCGTGTTTTTAGGCCCTTTAAGAGCACAATTCAGCAATTCCCCACTGCCCTAGCTTCTCATTAATGACCTCCTGCCAAGGACCACAGATTTCCTTCTTCAGCAAACCCCCACTCCCTGACCATCGCCTCTAAAGACCTGATGAGGAAATGTTTCTGCAAAGCGCCCGCAGGCAGTTTGTACGGATTGTGTCGCTGTTCACTTGCATTAGTCAATGTCTTCATGGAGAATTTGCGCTGAGATAATGTCTCTCGTCGGCCCTCGCTCTCCGGCTCCACTAAAAATATCTTCCGGAGCCATCTATCTCCAGCATGGTCGCACGGTATACTATCACTCACTGCGTCAACATTAATCAGGCGGCTGCCATGTTTAAAGAGCCTCACCCCCTAAAATATACTAGAAAAATGGGATTTAACCAAGACCTTGAGTCATTCTGCTCAGACGTTTTGTTTTTGGGGAAGAGGGATGATATCCAATATGGCTCCCAGACATTGGCATCCAGTTTTCCAAGACACATGACTACACCGCCATGGGAGCCGAGGATGCACCCATGAACAACTTGAAGTATGTGACAACCCCAGTGGGAGCTATAACGGGGCCATGTTGGTTGTCACCCACCGTTTCAGCGTTTCCAGTCACAGATATAATTTATACCCAGCTTTCTAAGACTCCTAACAAACAAAGCCACCTGGTTACCAAGCCGTATGGGAGAGGACATTGTCAGTGCCTAAGCCCACCAGACGATCCACTGGCAGTGTGCTGGTCCAGTCTAGTCTGAATGCATCACTTACTGATACGGATGAGCAAACCCGTGGAAGTTCGAGTTCGCCAGGTTCGGCCAAACTTCAGATCAAAGTTCCGAACTAGACCCAAAACCTGAACCCCATTGAAGTCAATGGTGACCCAAACTTCACTTTATTATTTTCCGTTATAACATGGTTATACAGAAAAATAATAGCAGAATGTAAAACAATATGGCCATTTAGGGGTTAAAAAACAAACAAAAAAAGCCTCACCTCATCCACTTGATCGCGCTGCAGCATCTTCTTCTATCTTCACTGAACAGGACCTGCCAAAGGACCTGCAATGTGCGCGATGACATCACTGCGCTCTAACACATGGTCACGTCATCACGCACATCGCGGGTCCTTAGGCAGGTCCTGTTCAGTGAAGATAGAAGAAGCAGCTGCAGCGCGATCAGGTGGATGAGGTGAGTAGTTTTTTTTTTTATCTTTAAATGGCCATATTGTTTTGCATTCTGCCATAAGAATGCTATTATTTTCCGATATAACCATGTTATAATGAAAAATAATAAAATCACCAAACCCGGACTTTGGGTTCGGGTCCGGGTACTCGAACTCACAAAGTTCGGTACGACCCCGAACTTTGAAGTTTGGGTTTGCTCACCTCTACTTACTGAAAGTTGTGACAACCCCTATGGTACTTATAATGGGGCCGTGTTGGTTGTCATCCAGCTTTTCCAACATTCCCAATAGCAAACATAACCTTTTGGGGACTTTGCTTAATTTTAAAAGTAATGTCTGTTTTAATTGAAGGGATATTGACTCTAAATTTGATCTCATCTCTAGTTCCTGTGCTGATGAATACAATCTACTGTTGTCTGTTATCATCCGTCGTACTTTTCTTTAATTACCTGAGTGGTAGAAAGTGTAAAAACCACCAATCACTAATTGATGTTACATATTTCTAGTCCCGAAAACCTCCAGAATGAGTTCCATCTATACATGTGACTTTGGTGCTCTGTCCCTTTAAGGAACATCCACTAGAATGCTGCTATGATACAATGTTGCAATGTAGAAACGTTTCTAGTCCCGAAATCTTATACATAGTCACAGCTATCCCTTCACAGATGTCCCTCAATGAACTTTCCTCTCTTTTCCTGTCAGCACCTCGTCGCCGATCTATAGGTTGTAAACGTACAGCGCCGTGTTGCTTAGCAACGTCCAGATAAGATACGGATCTGAATGGTGTTCTTATATTGATACATGTCAGGAACAGAGAAGTGGAGGTAAGTAATTACATTCATATATCTCCTGCGGCTGATTAATGGGGAAACGCAGGATTAGGGTGAAGCCAGGAAACCGTTTCTAGAAATGACGCTCATTTATATAACTGTCATACAGTCTTTTTTTTTTTTGGGGGGGGGGGGGGTATTTTGGGACCTGACAATAAATATGAAGGTGTGGTTTAGTTTGTTAGAAACATAGTCCAACTGTTATTAAATATCAGTAAAGGGAAACCGTCAGCAGGATTAAGATCTCCAAACCATTATCCAGCATGATGGACAATTTGGCGCAGGTCAGAAATAGAAGATTGATTGCTGTATTGTAATTAGAGATTAACAATTCTACAGAGAGAGAAAGAGAGAGACAGAGAGCGAGAGAGAGAGAGAGAGAGAGAGTAAGAGAGAGAGAGAGAGAGAGAAATATCTTTCCCAGAAACCCAAAGATATTCAAATTCGCTTTCCTTCCAAAGGGAAAAGAAAAGTAAGCCTCTCTGATGCCAGCAGGAGTAAGATATGCTAATTTGCATATATATTTTTCCCAGGAACCCAGAGCAGCGTTGCCTGGCCTAAAATTACTCCTCATACATACTAGACACTCTCCATAATGAAAATTAGTACCCATCAGGTAATGCATACTTATTTCCCAGAAGCCCAGAGTAGCATACTAGTCTCTCTCTTTCTTTGTAAGTTATGTAGTGGTGTCGGCCACCCACCGCCGGCACATCCAACGTCAGCCAAAATCTACGCCAGCATCATGGGAGTAATCGCGGTTCCAGAGGGTGCAAACGTGACCAGTTGGGGTGGGGGTTGGGGTTGATTTCCCGGGCTGAGGGAGATGAACGCGCATCTCTCTACATTCATGTGATTCGCCACATTCTTAGAACAACGATACAGATGATTGCTGCGGCAGGTAAGTGGAGAGGCATCTGCAGGCAAAATACAGACACAATATATTCAACAGAGATATACAGGGAGTGCAGAATTATTAGGCAAGTTGTATTTTTGAGGATTAATTTTATTATTGAACAACAACCATGTTCTCAATGAACCCAAAAAACTCATTAATATCAAAGCTAAATATTTTTGGCAGTAGTTTTTAGTTTGTTTTTAGTTTTAGCTATTTTAGGGGGATATCTGTGTGTGCAGGTGACTATTACTGTGCATAATTATTAGGCAACTTAACAAAAAACAAATATATACCCATTTCAATTATTTATTTTAACCAGTGAAACCAATATAACATTTTAACATTCACAAATATACATTTCTGACATTTAAAAACAAAACAAAAACAAATCAGTGACCAATATAGCCACCTTTCTTTGCAAGGACACTCAAAAGCCTGCCATCCATGGATTCTGTCAGTGTTTTGATCTGTTCACCATCAACATTGCGTGCAGCAGCAACCACAGCCTCCCAGACACTGTTCAGAGAGGTGTACTGTTTTCCCTCCTTGTAAATCTCACATTTGATGATGGACCACAGGTTCTCAATGGGGTTCAGATCAGGTGAACAAGGAGGCCATGTCATTAGATTTTCTTCTTTTATACCCTTTCTTGCCAGCCACGCTGTATCACGATCGGCGTAACTGTCACATACGTGACACGGAGGGAGGAAAAGAGGGAGGCCCTGCCCTAGTGAGAGGGAAGGTGGTGACCCCTGACTCACCTTGCGTCTGGCACCTGGCTGCCCTGTCGTCCCTAGACGGGTTCCTCACCCGTACGCCGATCACGTGCCTAAAACCCTGGCTTTCCCTAGGATGAGCCCTAGATAGTGAACAGGGCGGTGGGAACACTAGTCCGCACCACTAGCTCTAGAGGAAAACACCAAGGGGAGGACAGACAATACAAACTAAACATATAATCCCAGGTGGGCAACAACAGGAGACAACAAAAGCCCAACAGGGATCCGGAGGGTAGCACTCTGGAACAACAACCAGATTCTCAGCTCCAGTGGGTCAGCATAGATGTCCAGGCAGGAAGCTCTATAACTGGCAACAAGAGAAGTGTGAGAGGAGAATATAAGGAGTTTGGGAGTGGCAGACAAGAAACAGCTGAGGAGGAGAAGCTACGGATCCCTGAGTGAGACAAAAAGGATAGCAAGGCAAACACAGAAAACAAACACTAAGAAACACCGTGATCTTTAGACATAGAGCGCGCAGCCACCCGCTGCGACTTCCTGACCCCGGGTATAACGGAGTCAGGCGTGGCTCTTGACACCCTCGTGACAGTACCCCCCCTTTCACGAGGGGCCTCCGGACACTCAGGACCAGGTCTCTCCGGATGAGAGACATGGAAAGCCTGAATCAACCTGTTGGCGTTTACCTCTGACGCTGGAACCCACATTCTTTCCTCGGGACCGTAACCCCTCCAATGCACCAGATACTGAAGAGAGCGGCGGACCCGACGAGAATCAACAATTCTGGATATTTGAAACTCCAGATTACCATCCACAACAACAGGAGGAGGTGGCAGCGGTGATGGTTCTAGAGGTGGAACATACTTCTTGAGCAACGACTTATGGAAGACGTTATGGATCTTAAAAGTCTGAGGTAGCTCCAGGCGAAAAGCCACGGGGTTAATGACGGCTACAATTTTATAAGGACCAATGAACCTAGGACCCAGTTTCCAAGAGGGAACCTTCAACTTAATATTCCTAGTAGACAACCACACATAGTCATTCACTCCTAGGTCCGGACCTGGCGACCGTTTTTTATCGGCCATGCATTTGTATTTACCACTCATATTTTTCAAGTTAGCTTGCACCTTCTGCCATACCGATGAAAGAGATGAAGAAAACCGTTCCTCTTCGGGAACCCCAGAAGACCCCCCCTCTTTGAAAGTACAAAATTGGGGATGAAAACCGTATGCACCAAGAAATGGTGACTTGCCAGTGGATTCCTGACGGCGATTATTTATGGCAAACTCGGCTAACGGTAAATATGATGACCACACCTCTTGGTTTTCAGACGCAAAACACCTTAAATATGTTTCTAGGTTTTGGTTGGTACGCTCAGTCTGTCCATTCGACTGAGGATGGAAAGCTGAGGAAAAGGATAAGTGTACCCCTAAACGGGTACAAAAAGCTTTCCAAAACTTAGAAATAAACTGGGTTCCCCGATCCGAAACCACATCGGAAGGGACCCCGTGAAGCTTCACGATTTCACTGATAAACACCTGAGCAAGAGTCTTAGCATTAGGAAGTGCGGGTAGCGCAATAAAGTGTACCATTTTGCTAAACCTGTCTACTACTACCAAGATAACTGTTTTACCCGCAGACAAAGGTAAGTCAGTGATGAAATCCATTGATAGATGTGTCCATGGTCTATTGGGGATGAAAAGTGGCAATAAAGACCCTGCTGGACGTGTATGAGAGACTTTCGCGCGTGCACAAGTAGAACAAGTAGACACGAAATCTATTACATCCTGACGCAACCTTGGCCACCAAAAACGACGAGACAATAGCTCCAAGGTTGCTTTACTACCTGGGTGCCCAGCAAGTGCCGAATTATGATGTTCCTTCAATAACTCAAGACGCAGGTTCAACGGTACAAACAATTTCTCTGAGGGGCAAGAGGCCGGGGCGTCCCCCTGGGCCTCTAACACCTTTCCCTCTAGAACAGAGTGTACAGCCGAGACAACCACTCCTCTTTGTAAAATAGGTACCGGATCACTAACATTACCCCCTCCAGGGAAACTACGAGACAATGCGTCTGCCTTGGTATTTTTTGCCCCAGGACGATAGGTGATTACAAAGTTAAATCTGGTAAAGAATAGCGACCACCTAGCTTGTCTAGGGGTGAGACGCTTAGCCGATTCTAGGTACAGAAGGTTTTTGTGATCCGTAATTACCGTGACGGGGTGGATTGCTCCCTCTAAGAAGTGACGCCACTCTTCAAACGCCAGTTTAATCGCCAACAGTTCCCTATTTCCAATATCATAGTTCTTTTCTGCTGCAGATAATTTTTTGGAAAAGAAAGCGCAAGGACGCCATTTGCCAGGAGACGGACCCTGAGACAATACAGCCCCCACTCCCACCTCCGACGCATCAACTTCAACAATAAAAGGCTGGGAGACATCAGGTTGAATTAGAACAGGTGCCGAGGTAAATCTCTCTTTTAGAGAGGAAAATGCAATTTTAGCGGCGTCAGACCATTTAGAAAAATCAGTCCCCTTCTAGTCATGTCAGTAAGGGGTTTAACGATCACTGAATAATTTTTAATAAACTTTCTGTAGAAATTTGCGAAACCCAAAAACCGTTGTAGAGCTTTAAGGTTCTCAGGAAGATCCCAATCTAAAATTGCCTGGACCTTCCCAGGATCCATACGGAAACCTGAAGCAGATAATAGATATCCCAGGAATTGTATTTCCTGAACGGCGAAGACACATTTTTCAATTTTCGCATATAATTTATTCGTCCGTAGGACCTGTAGTACTTGTCTGACATGCTCCTCATGTGTTTTCAGATCAGCCGAATAAATTAAGATATCATCTAGGTATATGACTACAAACCTGCCGATGAGATGACTAAAAATATCATTAACGAAATGTTGGAAGACAGCAGGGGCATTGGTCAGACCGAAAGGCATGACTAAATTTTCGTAATGCCCCTCAGGGGTGTTAAAAGCTGTCTTCCACTCATCCCCTTCCTTGATACGAATCAGATTGTAGGCCCCCCTAAGATCAAGTTTGGAGAACCACCTAGCACCCGCAATCTGATTAAAAAGGTCAGGAATGAGAGGAAGAGGGTATGGGTCTCGGACGGTTATCCGGTTTAGCTCACGGAAATCTAGGCAAGGACGCAGGCCCCCATCTTTCTTTTTAACAAAGAAAAACCCTGCAGCCACGGGTGAAGAAGAGGGTCTGATGTGTCCCTTGGCCAGACTCTCGGAGATATAATCTTTCATGGCTTGTCTCTCGGGACCCGAAAGATTATACAACCTGGACTTG
Source organism: Bufo gargarizans (assembly GCF_014858855.1). NCBI lineage: Eukaryota > Metazoa > Chordata > Amphibia > Anura > Bufonidae > Bufo > Bufo gargarizans. The sequence goes on along the minus strand of NC_058084.1, from coordinate 472,124,038 downwards.
GGTAATTTTGCACCGGGAATCAGGTTAACCGGGCAATCATAAGGACGATGAGGTGGTAGCTTCTGACAACCCTTTTCAGAAAAAACGTCCTCAAAGTCCGAAATAAATGTAGGTAGGGAAGCTATGGAGGCGATTAAGCAATTGTTATTCAAGCAATTCTCTCTGCAATGCTCACTCCACTCCAATATCTCCCTGGCCTGCCAATCCACCACTGGATTGTGCGCTACCAACCAGGGAAGACCCAATACCACAGGAGAGGGAAGGCCCTCCAGAACGTAACATGAAAGACGCTCCTTATGGTGGTCCCCTACCCGAAGATGTAAGTTATGGACAACGTGAGTGAGGTTTCTCTGAGACAGAGGAGCAGAGTCAATAGCGAATATGGGAATGGGTCTCTGCAGCGTACAGAGAGACAAACCCATAGTGCGGGCAAAATGGGCATCTATCAAATTTACCCCTGCACCACTGTCTAGAAAAAAAGAAATAGACTCCGTCTTAACACCAAAAACAATAACCGCTGGCAACACAAATTGAGATGTTCGTATGGAGGAAACGTATACCCCCCGGCTGACATCCTCCGCACAGCCTGGGGTTAGTAGTTTTCCGACGGTCCTTTGTTTTTGGGAAAGGAGGGACAGACATTAATGAAATGACCCTTCCCCCCACAGAAAAAACAAGCCCCCCACCTACGGCGAACCTCAGGAGGACGGACCTGACGAGAAGTTCCTCCTAGCTGCATAGGCTCATCCAAGTCCGTACAGACTAACTGCTGCTTGGGAGAGGTTACCGATTGCTCAGGAATTTTCGATCTCTCCCTAAGACGTCTATCTATCCTGATAGAGAGGGACATAACAGCATCAAGGGAAAGGGGGGTCTCATACAGCGCCAGCACATCCTTAACCCTTTCAGATAACCCAGAGCAGAACTGACTCCTGAGAGCCGGGTCGTTCCACTGAGTATCCGTAGCCCACCTGCGGAACTCTGAGCAATATTCCTCTGCTGGCCGATCTCCCTGTAGGAGTCTCCGTAACTTCGACTCAGCCAGGGCGACACGGTCAGGGTCATCATATATGAGACCCAAAGCCCCAAAAAATCCCTCCACTGACCGGAGAGCCTGGGAACCAGGGGGTAACGAGAACGCCCAGGATTGCGGGTCCCCCTGAAGCAGGGAAATAACAATCCCCACTCGCTGTTCTTCATTACCTGAGGAGTAAGGGCGCAGCTTAAAATATAATTTGCAGGCCTCACGGAACAACACAAATTTGTCCCTTCCCCCAGAGAATCTGTCAGGAAGAACAACCTTGGGTTCTGTAAAAACCTGGTTACCCATAGCAACCGCTGGGCTTACGGTCTGCTGCATTTGCTGCTGCTGTTGGAGGACAGACGCCTTCAATCCTGCCACCTCCAAAGACAGGCCTTGAAGCTGTTTTGCCAAAGCAGCAATAGGATCCATATTGGATTCTAAGTAGAGAAAAAAAAATTAAATATATATATATATATTTTTTTTTTTTCTCAAAAAATAAGGGCCAGTTATAATATCACGATCGGCGTAACTGTCACATACGTGACACGGAGGGAGGAAAAGAGGGAGGCCCTGCCCTAGTGAGAGGGAAGGTGGTGACCCCTGACTCACCTTGCGTCTGGCACCTGGCTGCCCTGTCGTCCCTAGACGGGTTCCTCACCCGTACGCCGATCACGTGCCTAAAACCCTGGCTTTCCCTAGGATGAGCCCTAGATAGTGAACAGGGCGGTGGGAACACTAGTCCGCACCACTAGCTCTAGAGGAAAACACCAAGGGGAGGACAGACAATACAAACTAAACATATAATCCCAGGTGGGCAACAACAGGAGACAACAAAAGCCCAACAGGGATCCGGAGGGTAGCACTCTGGAACAACAACCAGATTCTCAGCTCCAGTGGGTCAGCATAGATGTCCAGGCAGGAAGCTCTATAACTGGCAACTAGAGAGGTGTGGGAGGAGAATATAAGGAGGTTGGGAGTGGCAGACAAGAAACAGCTGAGGAGGAGAAGCTACGGATCCCTGAGTGAGACAAAAAGGATAGCAAGGCAAACACAGAAAACAAACACTAAGAAACACCGTGATCTTTAGACATAGAGCGCGCAGCCACCCGCTGCGACTTCCTGACCCCGGGTATAACGGAGTCAGGCGTGGCTCTTGACACCCTCGTGACACGCTGTGGAGTACTTGGATGCGTGTGATGGAGCATTGTCCTGCATGAAAATCATGTTTTTCTTACCTTGCAGACTTCTTCCTGTACCACTGCTTGAAGAAGGTGTCTTCCAGAAACTGGCAGTAGGACTGGGAGTTGAGCTTGACTCCATCCTCAACCCGAAAAGGCCCCACAAGCTCATCTTTGATGATACCAGCCCAAACCAGTACTCCACCTCCACCTTGCTGGCGTCTGAGTCGGACTGGAGCTCTCTGCCCTTTACCAATCCAGCCATGGGCCCATCCATCTGGCCCATCAAGACTCACTCTCATTTCATCAGTCCATAAAACCTTACAAAAATCAGTCTTGAGATATTTCTTGGCCCAGTCTTGACGTTTCAGCTTGTGTGTCTTGTTCAGTGGTGGTCGTCTTTCAGCCTTTCTTACCTTGGCCATGTCTCTGAGTATTGCACACCTTGTGCTTTTGGGCACTCCAGTGATGTTGCAGCTCTGAAATATGGCCAAACTGGTGGCAAGTGGCATCTTGGCAGCTGCACGCTTGACTTTTCTCAGATTATGGGCAGTTATTTTGCGCCTTGGTTTTTCCACACGCTTCTTGCGACCCTGTTGACTATTTTGAATGAAACGCTTGATTGTTCGATGATCACGCTTCAGAAGCTTTGCAATTTTAAGAGTGCTGCATCCCTCTGCAAGATATCTCACTATTTTTGACTTTTCTGAGCCTGTCAAGTCCTTCTTTTGACCCATTTTGCCAAAGGAAAGGAAGTTGCCTAATAATTATGCACACCTGATATAGGGTGTTGATGTCATTAGACCACACCCCTTCTCATTACAGAGATGCACATCACCTAATATGCTTAATTGGTAGTAGGCTTTCGAGCCTATACAGCTTGGAGTAAGACAACATGCATAAAGAGGATGATGTGGTCAAAATACTCATTTGCCTAATAATTCTGCACTCCCTGTACAGTGTCCATAAAATAGTATTATGTATCTACATACTAATAAAAAGACTGAATAAACAAAACAGTCATACACTGAACAAGAGTAAACACAATTTACAGGTGGAGATGAGTGAATTTCCCAAAAATTATATTCGACCGGTTCGGCGATTTTTCCAACAAGATTTGATTAAATCCGAATTTATTTGCAGTGAATCGTGTTAAAAAACAGCTATTTCCTGGCTGCAGAGAGCCTTTATAGTGGTGTAGAACACTGTGCCTTGCAGTAACACGCATAGGGAGTCTGCTGTGGCAGTGATATAATACTGTGAGTGATTATGACATGTAAATGACAGGCATCGCTCTTAGAATCACTGCACACTTTACTTATTGTTACGGGGCCAAAACTGACCAAATAACTCAAGTATGAACTCAGCCTTACAGGTCGATGTTAGCGCCAGGTATAAAGAACTGTGCAGAGGCCCAAGATCCTACTGTAGCATGAAAGAGCGCACTCCTTTTACACCATCATCAGCTGATTCCACATAGATGTCTATAGAACCTGTTCTATTAAACGCTTATACAAGTAGAGCCCCCCGACAGAGTGGAGAGGGGGTCAGCAGTAAGTTTGTGTTGACGTCACTGATTATTTTGCGCTTCCTCTGATTTGTCAGAACAATAACCCCCAAAAAATGTATCCTGTCTGTGGAGCATCCGCCTTCACTCGGTCAGCATTTGGTCAGTAATCTATCAGTATTGCTAAAGCCCAAAAAAACAGGAGTGGACCAAAAACAGAGATGACACGTGAATAGAATATTTGCATGTCTTCTGTGTTTTGTACCCACTCGTGTTTTTGGCTACCAAATCATAAGCCAATTCTGATGGGACCATACAGGCCTTACAGCTGCTACACAGACAGGATCCGTTGCGTGTCTCATTCTTTCTTCCTTCTGACAGATCAGAAGAAGGGTCAATTAAATGATGATGTCAACCAGGCCAAAAAGGCAAAATAGTGGCCCAGTCATGGAGTGGGGAGGGTGGGAGAACAGCTTGAGAAGTCCACAAAGTGGCCCAATGAGGTAGCAGCAGCATGAGACCACAGAGTGGCCCAGTGACATCATGTTTAGTTAGCAGCAGCATGAGGAGGCCACAGACTGGCCAGGTGACATATTGTGGAGGTGGCAGCAGCAGCAGCATGCGGAGGCCCCAGAGTGGCCCAGTGACATAGTGTTTAGTTAGCAGCAGCATGAAGAGACCACAGAGTGGCAAGGTGACATAGTGTTGAGTTAGCAGCAGCATAAGGAGACCACAGAATGGCCCAGTGACATAGTGTTGAGTTAGAAGCAGCATGAGGAGGCCACAGACTGGCAAGGTGACATAATGTGGAGGTAGCAGCAGCAGCATGAGGAAGCCCCAGAGTGGCCTAGTGACATAGTGTGAAGGTGGCAGCAGCACGAGGAGGCCACAGAGTGGCCCAGTGACATATCGTAGTGTTGAGTTAGCAGCAGCATGAGGAGACCACAGAATGGTAAGGTGACATAGTGTGGAGATGGCAGTAGCAGCAGCATGAGGAGGCCACAGAGTGGCAAGGTGACATAGTGTGGAGGCAGCAGCAGCATAAGGAGGGCACAGACTGGCATGGTGACATAGTGTGGGGGTAGCAGCATGAGGAGGCCACAGAGTGGCCCAGAGACATAGTGTGGAAGTGGCAGCAGCTTGAGGAAACCACAGAGTGGCATGGTAAGATAGTGTGGAGGTGGCAGCAGCATGAGCAGACCACAGAGTAGAGTGGCACAATGACAGAGTGTGGAGGTGGCAGCAGCAGCATGAGGATGCCACAGACTGGCAAGGTGACATAGTGTGGAGGTGGCAGCAGCAGCATGAGGAGGCCACAGAGTGGCACAATGACAGAGTGTGGAGGTGGCAGCAGCAGCATATGGAGGCCACAGAGTAGCAAGGTGACATAATGTTGAGTTATCAGCAGCATGAGGAGGCCACAGACTGGCAAGATAACATAGTGCAGAGGTGGCAGCACCAGCATGAGGAGGCCACAGAGTGGCAAAATGACAGAGTGTGGAAGTGACAGCAGCATCATGAGGAGATTGCAGAGTGGCCCAAAGACATAGTTGTGAGCTGGCAGCAGCAAGAGGAGGCTACAGAGTGGCAAAGTGACATAGTGTGGAGGTGGCAGCAGCAGCAGCATGAGGAGGCCACAGAGTGGCACAATGACAGAGTATAGAAGTGGCAGCAGCATGAGGAGACCTGAGTGGTGAGGTGGCAGCAGCATCAGGAGACCACAGAGTGACCCGGTGACAGAGTGGGGAAGTGGGTGGCAACAACAGTACCCGCTGACAATGGTGGGTGTAGAAAGGAGCACTTGGCATCAGAGGTGTGGCATCAGGCGGATGGCAGCATCAGAATAGTAGCTGAGGCAGGTAGCCAGAAGAAACCGGTTTCTTTTGTCAAGGTTTGGGTGAGGCAGCATGAATGATCTAATCTGATGCATCAGGCATTGGTGGGTGGAAATCCTGGCTGATCCACGCCAGATTTATCTTGACAAAGGTCAATCTCTCCACATTTTGGGTGGACAGGCGAGTTCTCCTTGGGGTAACTATGGCCCCCGCCTCACTAAACACCTGCTCTGATGCCACACTACTTGCCGGGCAGGACAACTTTTCCAGAGAAAACTTGGACAGTTGCGGCCAGAAATCCAGTTTGGCTGCCCAGTAGTCCAGCGGATCTTCAATGTGAGGTGGAAGGGTGCTGTCCAAGTATGCCAGCACCTGCTGGTTCAGGTTCTGCTCCAGGTTTAGCTGCTGCTGCTGGTGAGTAGTTTCTTCACTAGGAAGGTTAAAAAAGCTGCTTATCATCGACTCTAGACTCCAGCTGCTGTTGATGGAGCTGGAACTGCTCTTACCCCCCCACCCTGCCACAGCAGCCATGGCAATCGAGCAAGAGCACAGAGAGCCCCCCGGTCAGAACTGCGAGAGGATGGACAATGGCACAGATAGGCAGCGGCCAACTGACTACATAGGATGTCTCTGTAGTAGTTCAGTTTGTCCTGCCTATTAGCGGGTATAAAAAAGACCTACATTTTGGATCGGTAGCGAGGGTCCAACAAGGTGGAGAGCCAGAAGTCATCCATCTGCCAAATGGTGACAATTTGGCTGTCACTATCCAAGCAAGTGAGCATGCATCGGGCCATTTGCACAAGTGACTCGGAGGAACTCCCTGCCTCCATCTCTACGGCATACTGCCACAGTGTGTCTAGGTCCTCTGCCTCATCTTCCTCATCTTCCTCCTGTTCCTCCTCTCCTGTCATCTGTGTAGAAAAACCACCTATTACTCTACACATTGCTTGTGCTCCAATGTCTTCCTCCTCCAGTTCACCCCCACAGGGCTCATGTGGCCGTGAGATCTAGGCGCAACGTATCCAGTCACCTGGCCAGCCAGATTTACCAACATCTGTTCCAGGATATAAAGCAGTGGAATGACGTTGTTCAACCCGTAGTCCCTGCGAATGACAAATAACGTGGCCTTCTCAAAGGGCCTGAGCAAACGACAGGTGTCACGAATAAGCTGCCACTGGCTGACATTAAAGTTACACAGGGGAGTACTCCTGATCATCAAGAACCTGTTTATGGCCCTTTTCTTTTCGTATAGTCAGTCCAACATATGGAGGATGGAATTACAAAGGGTGGAAACGTTGCATATCAGCCTATGTTGGGGGATGCCGTTCTGCCGCTGCAGCTCAAGGAGGGTGTGCTTTGCGGTGTACGAGTGGCTGAAGTGCATGCAAAGTTTCCTGCCCATTTTCAGGATATCTTGCAGATGGGTGGAAGACTTTAGGAACTGCTTGACAACCAGATTAAACACGTGGGCCATGCAGGGCACATGGCTCAGCCCTCCTTGATGCACCGCCGACACCATGTTCTTCCCGTTGTCGGTCCCCATGATTCCGAGATTGTCGCGGAGAAAGCCCGGATTTAATTTCTTGATGAAGGACATGGAGCAGTTCCTCCCCTGTGTGATTCAGTTACCCAGGCAAACGAGGTATTGAACAGTGTGACACCGCCCTGCCCTGCACATGTGGTATGCTGGAGGAGCAATGTGAATTGTCCCTTCAGTTGAGGCCGAGGACACAGTGGAGGATGAGGAGGCAGAAGCGGACATTGTCGCAGGACCAACAGTGTGAGAATGTGGAGGTGAAAGCGGCGTCACCTGGCCAAGTTGCTGATTTGGCTGGGCAGGAACCATATTCACCCAGTGGGACGTAAAAGACATGTATTCTCCCTGACCATAGTTACAGCTCCACACGTTGGCGCTGCCACGCACTTTGTCAGACACCGACAAGCTCAACGACTGGCCCACCTTCTGTTCTACATACGTGTGCAGGGCTGGTACTGCCTTTTTGGCAAAGAAATGACGGCTTGGGACTCTCCACCTTGGCTTGATACAAGCCATCATTTCTCTGAAAGGTGCAGAGTCCACTACTTGGAAAGGGAGGGACTGCAGCACCAGCAACTTGGACAGGAGCACATTCAGCTTCTGCACCGTTGTATGACTGCTTGCATACTGTTGTCTCTCTTGGCAATCGCTTCGGTGATCGATTGCTGACAGAATGAGTGACGAGGAGTAGGAGGAGAAGCAGGAGCATCAGGACCAGCAGATGATGGGAAAGAAAGACATCTCCCTTCGGCTGAAGTGGTGAAGCCTTGACTGCCTGAAATTGGGTGCGTTCCACTGGGTGATGCTTTACCTTCTGCCAACAGATTCTACATATGGCCATGTTCACCTCCTCCAGCGGCTTAACAAAAAACTGCTACATCGCTGAGTAGGTGATTTTACCCCCAACACTCCTCACTAACTGACTACTACTGTTGCTGCCTCAGTGAACCCTTGCACCACTACTATCTGGGTAGGTAGGCTCCTGCGAAGCAGGTGGTCTACCCCTGGCTTGTTTGACTCCCGACCTCCAACTGCTGCCACCCTGCTGACTCCCGGCCATGGTACCGACTTGCTGGCTCCACTGCTGCCTCACGCGCAAGCTGCCACCCTCTTCTCCCGATGATGTTGAAGCCGCTTTGTTACCCGGCTCCCAATTGCGATCGGCTACTTCATCATCGAGTACTGTCTGCACGTCACTGATGTCCTCCTCAACGGTCTCTGGGTCAGGAGCCTCACCGCTTGCAACACCAGCTCCCATGCCACTCTCCTCATCACTACTGGAGGAAGTGGTGGATCTCTCCTCCACATCTTGGCTGGCCAGTAGCTGCTGTCCTCTAGTATCTCGTCCTCGCTGTATAGTGGGGCTGAGCCCACAGCATACAATACTTCTCTGGCTGAGGGAACAGAAAAGGACAGAGGCAGGTTTAGGACAGGTGAGGGCACAGGGCCTGCTCCCGGGCCATGCCAACTAAGGGTTGTGTCTGATGAACCCACCGACTCTTGGCTGGGGGTGTCTGATGTCACTTGGGACGAAGTGAATGACCAAGTCAACCATTCAAGAACCGCTGGGTTGGTGGTCAAGACATGACTGCTAGATGACACTGGGAGCTCAGGCCTCTCAAAGTGACCCCTGCTGCCACGGCCCCTTACTCTGCTGCTACCTGTGCCTGCGCCATAAACATTTAGGCCTCTGCCACTCCCCTGTGCAGGCCTGGCACTTCACTGTCTGACATACTGTTAGATCTAATAAATAAATAGGAAATTTGAAAACCCCAAAAGAGTCTGCAATTTTCTCATTTCACCGCACGGCTAATAAGCCCTTTTTTTTCTACTAATACACTCTAAAAATGGGCTTTAGAACATATAACCGCACCGCTGAACGGCAATAATAATTTTTTTTTGCCACTAATACAGGCCAAAAAGGGCTGTAATTTTAGCAATTCACCACACAACGGCAAATAAACCCTTTTTTCCCACTAATACAAGCCAAATAATGATTTAGAACATATAACTGCACCGCACAAGGGCAAATAAGACATAGAAATATTTCCTAGTAATAAACCCTGTTAATGGCCGTATCACACAGCACTTGCACCCCAATAACAAGAACGGTTTGCTGGAAGTACAGAGCTGTATAATGGCAATTTGGATCCGCAGTCAGTGCAGCAAGGTGTAATAGGATTGTTCCTATTACCCAGGCTGTAACCTCCCCGACTGAACCCTGTTCTGTTTCAATACTGTGGAATGGTTCCTCCCTATCCTTTCCCTGAACTTCTATTCAGCCCAAAAAATAATTTCAAGTCTTTCCTAGCACTGTCCCTAGCGCCTGCTGACGTCTCTCCCTGCACTAAGTACACTGGAAAATGGCAGAATCCAAGATGGCTGAGGCTATTTATAGGGCTATGACATCACAGGGGCTGGCTGCTGATTGGCTGCATGCATGGCATTGTGGGTGATCCCTCGTTCCCAGAGTTCTTTGCTCCATGCCCTAACATGTGCAGCAGCCATTTTAGATTTGGATTCGGGGCAAATCAAATTTTTCCTGAAATTCTGATCGAATCCCACTTCGTCAACTTTGATTCGCTCATCTCTAAATACAGGCATACAGGAACCATGTAATACCGCCATACACTGATCATATATTACCGCCAAACAGTGAACAGATAATACAACCATACAGTGATCATATAATACCGCCATACAGTGAACAGATAATACAACCATACAGTGATCATATAATACCGCCATACAGTGAACAGATAATACAGCCATACAGTGATCATATAATACCGCCATACAGTTATCATACTGAATAAAATAGCCATAAAGGAATGACAAAATAATGTCCAGGTGATAAAGACATAGTGAGACCATGCTGGGAGCACACAGTGCACAGATATCAGCACACTACAGTGTCCACCTAATCATGCCCCACAGTAATCACATTATAGCGCCACAGATTGTCAGAAATAATAGCGCTATACATAATGTACAAAGAGGTGGACAGATTAGAGGTGTCTGTGGATCAGCTATGGCGAGGTTCAGAGTGTAGAGGAGAGAATTCCAACGTCTTGTTTTATTACTGAGGGATTTAGGGAAGCTGGAGGCTTGGAGCGAGAGATATCAGATTCAACTTATCACCTAGTGCCAGGCAGCTGCTGCCAAGGCAAATACAATCATAGGCTACAACAAAAGAGACATACAGTACAGTAGATGAAGGATGAGAATATAATGTTACCTGAAAGAGCAGTCACACTATGGAGGTCTCTACTGTAAGAGCAGTCACACTATGGAGGTCTCTACTGTAAGAGCAGTCACACTATGGAGGTCTCTACTGTAAGAGCAGTCACACTATGGAGGTCTCTACTGTAAGAGCAGTCACACTATGGAGGTCTCTACTGTAAGAGCAGTCACATTATTGAGGTCTCTACTGCAGGGCTCGACAAATCCCAGGCGCCAGGTCGCCATGGCGACTAGGAATTTTGCCCTGGCGCCTGGGTATTTGCCCCTGCTTGAAAATAGGCCCAGCAGCTGGGCGCAGACACTGGAGGGTTAGGACCGCTAGCAAAATGAAACCTTTTTTTTTTTATCACTTGCGCGGCGCGCCCAGGCTCAGACTGCCACCCTGCCCGGACCCCTCAGCTTTCGGCTCCATTGTGGTTTGGCCACTCTCTCTCGCCGTCTAGTGGTCGCAGCGTGCGTCATCTCCAGGGCAGTTAAACATGGCGAAGCCTTTACAGGAGCCCGGCCGATACTTATCATCAGAGCCCGTGTGCCGGTGAGAGAGCCTCGGCGGGGGGAGAGGAGTTAGTGCAGGGGAGGCAGAGCGGGAGCACAGGTAGCGGCGCTGCACTCGCTGACAAGTGGAGGGAAGACAATCAGCCCATCATCATTCCAAGTGCTGCCAGGTCCCTGCACGGCCGGCTCTGCGGCGGTAAATTATGCGCTCTGCACTAAGTTTGTAATGTCTGCCTGCTGCAGCCAAGTTGGCCTCGAGCATGGCCATGAACCCGGGGGGGGGGGGGAGCTGCATACCTGCTGCTGTCATTAGGCTGGAGCTCCTGCTAGCCACAACTGGTGGCCATTCCTGCACCGTCCTCCATCCCTGCAGTTACTATTCGGCCACTTCTTAGTTCTTTCACTTTCTAGGAAAGCTGGGTGACAGCCTGTATACCACACAGAAAGCTGGGTGGCAGCTCCTAGGAGAGCTGTGTGGTATACAGGCTGTCACCCAGCTTTCCTGGTCTCCTGAAGAGAATATATCTCAGTATAGGAACATTTAGATACGTTATCATATGAGTTACCCATTCAGGAGTCTCGGAAAGCCGGGTTGCAGCTCCTATGAGAAGACTACTGAATGGCCAAATCATCTGATGACTTTTCTATCTGTTCCCATACTGAGATATATTCTCCTCAGGAAAGCTGGGTGACAGGCTGTGTGTGAGGATTTTTGGTAAAATTTTATCCATTTTGCTGGTATTTGCTGCAATACACTGTGGATTTCATAGCTGCAGTTCTATGAGATGAATGAGCCCGGACCAAACATCCTGGGGAAGGGATCTCAGTTCAGTCAGCTGCAGCGCAGGGATTATACACGCAGTGACGTCACAGCGCAGGGATTACAGTGACGTCACAGCGCAGGGATTACAGTGACGTCACAGCGCAGGGATTACAGTGACGTCACAGCGCAGGGATTACAGTGACGTCACAGCGCAGGGATTACAGTGACGTCACAGCGCAGGGATTACAGTGACGTCACAGCGCAGGGATTACAGTGACGTCACAGCGCAGGGATTACAGTGACGTCACAGCGCAGGGATTACAGTGACGTCACAGCGCAGGGATTACACACACAGTGACGTCACAGCGCAAGATTACACACACAGTGACGTCACAGCGCAGGGATTACACACACAGTGACGTCACAGCGCAGGGATTATACACACAGTGACGTCACAGCGCAGGGATTATACACACGGTGACGTCACAGCACACTGATAATAAACAATGCCCATGTTGTTTGGGTCTAGACTTCTTTATATGTTAATTTAAGAGGTGTTATTTTTGTCGCTGAAAAAAAAGGCTTTATAAGGTAAAAAAAAAAAAACGGCTCCTAACTTTTTTAGCTGGCTCCTAGATTCAAAGGAAATTTGTCAAGCCCTGCTCTACTGTAAGAGCAGTCACACTATGGAGGTCTCTACTGTAAGAGCAGTCACACTATGGAGGTCTCTACTGTAACAGCAGTCACACTATGGAGCTCTCTACTGTAAGAGCAGTCACACTATGGAGGTCTCTACTGTAAGAGCAGTCACACTATGGAGGTCTCTACTGTAAGAGCAGTCACACTATGGAGGTCTCTACTGTAAGAGCAGTCACACTATGGAGGTCTCTACTGTAAGAGCAGTCACACTATGGAGGTCTCTACTGTAAGAGCAGTCACACTATGGAGGTCTCTACTGTAAGAGCAGTCACACTATGGAGGTGTCTACTGTAAGAGCAGTCACACTATGGAGGTGTCTACTGTAAGAGCAGTCACACTATGGAGGTGTCTACTGTAAGAGCAGTCATACTGTGGAGGTCTCTACTGTAAGAGCAGTCACACTATGGAGGTGTCTACTGTAAGAGCAGTCATACTGTGGAGGTCTCTACTGTAAGAGCAGTCACACTATGGAGGTCTCTACTGTAAGAGCAGTCATACTGTGGAGGTCTCTACTGTAAGAGCAGTCACACTATGGAGGTGTCTACTGTAAGAGCAGTCACACTATGGAGGTCTCTACTGTAAGAGCAGTCACACTATGGAGGTCTCTACTGTAAGAGCAGTCACACTATGGAGTCTCTACTGTAAGAGCAGTCACACTATGGAGGTCTCTACTGTAAGAGCAGTCACACTATGGAGGTGTCTACTGTAAGAGCAGTCACACTATGGAGGTCTCTACTGTAAGAGCAGTCACACTATGGAGGTCTCTACTGTAAGAGCAGTCACACTATGGAGGTCTCTACTGTAAGAGCAGTCACACTATGGAGGTCTCTACTGTAAGAGCAGTCACACTATGGAGGTCTCTACTGTAAGAGCAGTCACACTATGGAGGTCTCTACTGTAAGAGCAGTCACACTATGGAGGTCTCTACTGTAAGAGCAGTCACACTATGGAGTCTCTACTGTAAGAGCAGTCACACTATGGAGGTCTCTACTGTAAGAGCAGTCACACTATAGAGGTCTCTACTGTAAGAGCAGTCACACTATGGAGGTCTCTACTGTAAGAGCAGTCACACTATGGAGGTCTCTACTGTAAGAGCAGTCACACTATGGAGGTCTCTACTGTAAGAGCAGTCACACTATGGAGGTCTCTACTGTAAGAGCAGTCACACTATGGAGCTCTCTACTGTAAGAGCAGTCACACTATGGAGGTGTCTACTGTAAGAGCAGTCACACTATGGAGGTGTCTACTGTAAGAGCAGTCACACTATGGAGGTCTCTACTGTAAGAGCAGTCACACTATGGAGGTCTCTGCTGTAAGAGCAGTCACACTATAAAGGTCTCTACTGTAAGAGCAGTCACACTATGGAGGTCTCTACTGTAAGAGCAGTCACACTATGGAGGTCTCTACTGTAAGAGCAGTCACACTATGGAGGTGTCTACTCTAAGAGCAGTCACACTAAGGAGGTCTCTACTGTAAGAGCAGTCACACTATGGAGGTGTCTACTGTAAGAGCAGTCACACTATGGAGGTCTCTACTGTAAGAGCAGTCACACTATGGAGGTCTCTACTGTAAGAGCAGTCACACTATGGAGGTCTCTACTGTAAGAGCAGTCACACTATGGAGCTCTCTACTGTACGAGCAGTCACACTATGGAGGTGTCTACTCTAAGAGCAGTCACACTATAGAGGTCTCTACTGTAAGAGCAGTCACACTATGGAGCTCTCTACTGTAAGAGCAGTCACACTATGGAGGTCTCTACTGTAACAGCAGTCACACTATGGAGCTCTCTACTGTAAGAGCAGTCACACTATGGAGGTCTCTACTGTAAGAGCAGTCACATTATGGAGGTCTCTACTGTAAGAGCGGTCACACTATGGAGGTGTCTACTGCAAGAGCAGTCACATTATGGAGGTCTCTACTGTAAGAGCAGTCACACTATGGAGCTCTCTACTGTAAGAGCAGTCACACCATGGAGGTCTCTGCTGTAAGAGCAGTCACACTATGGAGGTCTCTACTGTAAGAGCAGTCACACTATGGAGGTGTCTACTGCAAGAGCAGTCACATTATGGAGGTCTCTACTGTAAGAGCAGTCACACTATGGAGCTCTCTACTGTAAGAGCAGTCACACCATGGAGGTCTCTGCTGTAAGAGCAGTCACACTATGGAGGTCTCTGCTGTAAGAGCAGTCACACTATGGATGTGTCTACTGTAAGAGCAGTCACACTATGGAGGTCTCTACTGTAAGAGCAGTCACACTATGGAGGTGTCTACTGTAAGAGCAGTCACACTATGGAGGTCTCTGCTGTAAGAGCAGTCACACTATGGAGGTCTCTACTGTAAGAGCAGTCCCACTATGGAGGTCTTTACTGTAAGAGCAGTCACACTATGGAGGTCTCTACTGTAAGAGCAGTCACACTATGGAGGTCTCTGCTGTAAGAGCAGTCACACTATGGAGGTCTCTACTGTAAGAGCAGTCACACTATGGAGGTGTCTACTGTAAGAGCAGTCACACTATGGAGGTCTCTACTGTAAGTGCAGTCACACTATGGAGGTGTCTACTGTAAGAGCAGTCACACTATGGAGGTCTCTACTGTAAGAGCAGTCACACTATGGAGGTGTCTACTGTAAGAGCAGTCACACTATGGAGGTCTCTACTGTAAGAGCAGTCATACTATGGAGGTCTCTACTGTAAGTGCAGTCACACTATGGAGGTGTCTACTGTAAGAGCAGTCACACTATGGAGGTCTCTACTGTAAGAGCAGTCACACTATGGGGCCTTTACTGCGAGAACGGTCATATTTTGTAGCACTATTTTGCTGACCTGACATTACATTTATGAACCAGGAGGTACAGGATGAACACAGTGACAGACCTCAGAATGCTGCAGTGCATGGAGTTCAGTGCACTGAATATAATCCAGCGATGGTTGCATGTTGTGTGATGTCCTCAGCAGGTGGCTGCACTCTCTGGAGGTCCAGTGCCGTATAAATCATCAGGAGGCGACTACTTTCTTAGGATAATGTGTTAATTCGATGGCAGTGACAACTCATTGTGACACAAAGCCTTAAAGGAACAAATTACATGGCATCTAAATCACAATTAATCGCCTTCCCTGACACTTTGCAGGCCGGGGACGTCGCTGCAGCTCGGGAGGGCGCAGCTCGATTATCCGAGATGTCACCATTCACTCTCTTTGTATCGATCATTTTATCTGCATGTATCACTTCATTTAAAGACTAGGGTGCCAGTACCTATGTGCCTCCAGTAGGGGGAGCTATGACAGGGAGAACCCTAGGGCATCGTAATGATCTCATTGAGGTTTCCTGGTGCCATGTTATAAGAGATAACTGTTATACTGGTTTGTGGCCTAGAATGGTCAAGCGGACTCACCTACCTAAATGTGCAGCCAGAATGGGGAGCAGACAGAAACTGAGTAGAAAACTTTATTCGGAGTTGTTGGTTGAAACGCCTCAAATATCCAGGGGGACTCATATCCAGAAACATTACAACTGTCAGACAGCCAGGGAGACAGATGCAGTCTCACCGGAAGCATGTCACCAAGCGAAGACGTGTCTCTCATTCTCCCAGGTGGTCTCTGGCCCTCCTGGCGGGACATCCCTCACCTCTCGCTGGCTACGAGGGGCAGGGTGTCGCCCCCGGAGGGAAGAGCTAGTAAAGATTTGCGCTTTACGTGCGCACGTCACTCTGTGACATCCACTCCGGATCTTGGTACTGCTCGGAGACGGGACGCCGGAACCCCTAGCGTCAGCTGTTGCCAGGGAACCTCTGTTGTCTCCTGATTTGGACATATGGTGAGAGGTTCCCTCCTGTACGCTCTCAGCCTTCACCTGTGTCCACTCGGGTGGGCTTAGTCATTTCCCTGCTTAGGGGGGGACCCCCAGACGTGGGCCTTCACCTTAGCTGAGGATTCTCAGGCTATTGAGGAATTTTTTTTAGGGTGCTGGGCCTCATTTATCATGAACCAGATAGAACCGCCATTGCAGAGTCTAACCTTAGATCACTCCATCAGGGTTGATCTTCTGGCAGAGGAGTATTGTTCCCAGTTCAGGCGTTGGGCCATTGAAACAGGATGGAATGATACGGCCTTGCGAGTTATTTTCTGAGTGGGTTAGCGGAGTCCCTCAAGGACATGCTGGTGCACCTCTCTCCGCCGCATAGTCTGGAAACTGCCATGACCCTGGCTGTTCGTCTCGATGTAAGGTGACGTGAACGTCTACAAGATATGTCCGCCTAAAAGGGGGTCTCGCCTATGGCAGGGTCAACAACTCCTCTGGGTGAAGAACCTATGCAGCTGGGAAAGACCACCCTTTCGCTTGATGTAAGACAACGTTGCTGGGAACGGAGACAGCGTGTGCTCTGTGGGTCACCTAAACATCTGGTGTGGGATTGCCTTTGTCTGGAGCAGTCGGGAAACGACCACGCCTAGTTTGGAGCAGGGGCTCCCCAACTAGGCGCTCAGGTACCCCTTTTAAAAAAAAGTGTTTTTTCCTAGGGGCGGGAGGTGAAGGGGCGTGCATTTGTTGACTGCAGGGCTGAGATTAACTTTTTTGGAGTCAGGTATTAGAATAACCTCACTTGAAGGTTCATTTCTTGCTCAAAGTGTAGAGGCAGTTACTGACAGACCAGTATCCCTTCAGGTGGGGTGTCTTCACAAGGAAGAGATTACCTTCTGGGTTATTCATTACCTCCCTGCCTCTGTGGTTTTGGGCCTGCCCTGGCTCAGACAACACAATCCCTGTATTGATTGGGTCAATGGGGATGTTACTAGTTGGAGTAAGGATTGTCAGGGTAAATGTATTCAAAAGATCACTCAAATTGGATGCTCCTCTACACAGGTCCCGTGGTACAGGAAGGAGTTTCCTGATGTGTTCTCAGAGGGGGGAAGGAGTTCAATTTTACCACCTCATCGACCCTATGATTGTGATATTCCATTGATTCCTGTGGCCCCTCTTCCTAACCGAAGGATCTTTAATCTCTTGGAACCCGAGAGGGTGGTCATGGGGATTATGTCCGAGAGAATATTTCCAAACGTTTTATTCGACCCTCTAAGTCTCCTGTAGGAGCCGGTTTCTTTTTTGTTTCTAAAAAAGATGGGGGATTAAGGCCATGTATTGACTATCGTGAAGTAAATAAGATCACTATTAGGAATCAGTATCCTCCTCCTCTCATCCCTGACTTGTACAACCAGCTTATTGGGGCCAAGATCTTTACTAAACTAGATCTTAAAGGGGCCTACAACTTCATCCATATCAAGTCAGGTGATGAATGGAAGTCGGCCTTTAATGCACCCGATGGGCATTTTGAGTACTAATTGATGCCTTTTGGACTTTGCAATGCCCCAGACGTCTTTTAAGCTTTTGTTAATGACATTGTTAGAGATATTTTGGGATTGTTCGTCATTGTGTACATTGATGACATTTTGATATTTTCTAAAGATGTTTAGTCCCACAGGGACCATGTGTGTACGGTTCTCAAAAAGTTTTGGGATAATTTCCTGTATGTAAATCTACCCAAGTGTTCTTTTGAAGTAGAGGAGATCGGGTTCCTTGGGGTGATTTTGTCACCCGCGGGCTTTCAGATGGATCCCGCCATGGTGCAGGGTCTGGAATTGGGTCCAGCCCAGGAACCTGAAGACCCTTTAAAGGCTTTTGAGTTTTGCCAATTTCTATAGGAAGTTTATTAGGGGTTTCTCAAAAATCGTGAAGCCCCTTACTGACCTTACTTGCAAAGGGGCACTGCATTTTCCAGCCTCAAGGAGGCTTTTTCATCTGCCTCTGTCCTGGTCCAACCCGACCTAGACAGGCCACTTGTAGTTTAGGTGGATGCTTCGGAGGTTGGGGTGGGGGCAGTGTTGTCCTAGGGGTCCCCTTCCCTCACGCACCTCTGACCTTGTGCTTTCTTTTCTGGAAAGTTCTGAATCACAGAATTAAACTACGATATTGGTAACAGGAAGTTATTAGCCATTAAATGGGTCCTTGAGGAATGGAGACACTTCCTGAAAGGGGCCAGAAATCCATTTGTGGTACTTACGGACCATAAGAACTTAAATTTACCTGGAAAATGCTAAAAGGCTTAACCCCTGGCAGGCTAGATGAGCCTTGTTTTTCTCACGATTATTTTTATTTATTTAATTTATTCCTGGATATTAAAACCTTCGAGCAGATGCTCTATCCAGGAGTCTATGTCCTTCCAGCAAGAAGAGGCCATTCCACCCCCTAGTCTTTCCCTCTAATGGTGCTCTCCTCCACCAACGTTCTATGGGAGGTGATAAAGTCGCAACATCTTGCTCCCAAAGAGACCCCGCAGGATAAGTTGTTTGTGCCAGTTAATCAAAGACTCCATATTATTCAGAGCTGCCATGATTCCGTGTTTGCCGGTCATCCAGGGGTAAAAGGGATGACACATCTGGTTAGGCTGGGGTTTTGGTGGCCTTGTCCGTTCATGTTAGGTGTGCGCCAGGAGTAAGGTACCTCGGTCCGCTCAGGCTGTAAAGCTCCTTCCCCTCCCCATCCCGGACCAGCCCTGGTCACACATCTCAATGGATTTCATTACAGATCTCCTCGTCTCTGAAGCCATGACAATTATCTGGGTTATTGTGGATTGGTTTTCCCGTCAGTGTCACCTCATCCCTCTTCCTCGGTTGCCTTCATCCCGGGATATGTTTAATGTGTTCATCAATGATGTGGTCAGGTTGCATGGGGTACCTTGTAACGTTGTGTTCGACAAAGGGACACAGAGTTCATTTCCAGGTTTTGGACAGCCTTTTGTGGGCAT
Source organism: Bufo gargarizans (assembly GCF_014858855.1). NCBI lineage: Eukaryota > Metazoa > Chordata > Amphibia > Anura > Bufonidae > Bufo > Bufo gargarizans. The sequence goes on along the minus strand of NC_058084.1, from coordinate 472,104,962 downwards.
ATTGGGATGGAGTTGTCTTTCTCATCTGCATATCATCTTCAGTCTAACGGTCTCACGGGAAGAACCAACCAGTTGTTGGAGACTTATCTTAGGTGTTTCTGTTCAGTCAACCAAGGTGAATAGGGGATGTATCTACCGTTGGCTGAGTTTACCCTCAATATTAGGCATCATGAGTCTCTGAGTACGTCTCTCTTATTCTGTAATTTGGGGTTTCATTCCAGGTCGACGGCTTTTTTTAAAGGTTCTGAAAATATCCCAGGGGTTTTTGAGACCACTAATAGACTGAAGCAGGTGTGGAAGGGGATTAATTGGCAACTCCAAAAGGCAGTTTTCAAGGAGAAGGTTGCTGCTGACAAACACCAGTCTCAGGGGGAGAATTTGCAAGTTGGAGACTTGGTGTGGGTATCCACCAAAAATCTCAAACTCAAAGTGCACTGCTTTAAGCTCGCCCCCAGGTTTATTGGACCATTTCTTATTCTAGAGGTAATCAAGCGAGTTCCCTTTACAATTAAACACCCTGAGAATTTAAAGATTTCTAATGTGTTTCACAGATCCCTCCTTAAAAAAGCCTGGGAGCCTTTGGTGTCCCATCTCCTGGTCCTGTTCTGGTCAATCGTCAGGAGGAGCATGAGGTTGAACAGGTTATTGTGTCTTGTATCCTGGCTTATGTTTACTGACCATTCTACTGTTTTCCTAGTCATAATTGCATAGTGTCATGCTATTTACTTTGGGGTTTGGCCCAACTGCAGCCGGTGTGCCCAGCCACCCTGCTACTGACACCTGGGAAGGGCTCTGCCAAAGCCCCCCTTCCTGCTGGAGTCGGGTGAAGAGTACCCCGGCCCTCCAGGGTGATCAGAGCAAAGTGCGCTGTGGCGAAACCAACCTCGCCACGGTGTTTTGGAGGGGGCTGTTTAAAAGCCTCTTGCCTCAGGATTATGGCCCATACTAACTTTTAAACCCCTGAACCTATTCAAGTGAATTTTGGATAGGTTTGTCCCCAGTTATACTGTTTAAATTGATGTAAGTTATATGTATGGACAATGTAACCTCACAAAGTTGTAACAATTTATAATAAGTGTAACTTGTCAGCTTGGGAGGAATATGCTGGGTGTGGTTCTATTGTCCCATTGTCCCATTGTGTGTTTAAATGGTTTAAATGGTTGGATTTCAAAACCCTGTGGGCAGTACTATGTTTGTTTTTTATGAATAAAAGAGGCTGTATCTGAAGTACAGTCAGACCACTGCTGACCCTCAACACGGAGCCTTGTCTCGTTATTGGGGGGATTCCCTGTATGCTGTTAGAGACTGATTGCCAGGAGTGTAAGCCGATTGTATGCTTTTCCTGTTCGTCTGCCAGCAGCTATTTGCGAGGTTCCAGTTTGGAGTGCTATTTTGTATCCAGTTCGGGAGGTTGGTGTTCTGCAGTAGCTGTGCCTGTCTCTCATAAAGGGGCATATCGCCTAAACGGATTTTAACCCCTTGTCTGCTGAAACGGTCCGTTACATTGGTGGCAAGCAGCGGGATCGTTCCTACAGCCAGAAGGACAGCTACAGGAGACACCATTTTTGTGGATTCTACAATTTAAGGGCAACGCATGTCCCAGTACAGCGACCCTAAAAGCAACAGGATGGAACCAGCAGTGTTATATGAGGAGGAGGACCTGGATGGCCGGGATGCATTAAGGAAAGGCATCTGGTACCAGGCCCTGGATAATGTACAATACCAGCGGGGTGAGAGTCTCCCCAGTGAAGAGCAGCGGTTGCAGAAGCAAGTGGCCCTGCGGATGCCCTTCCTGGGAGAGCAGCCCCTGGAGGAATGGGTGAAGGAACTAGAGCACCGGGTATGGCAGGAGCTATGGCTGGAGGATGCCTACCAGGCGCTCTGGTGGTATATGGCACAGTATATACCCTGGACAGCTGAGCATGACAAGCCAGAGGGAGAGGAGTTTGATGGTCCTGGCTTGTTATGGGAGTCCTTTGCAGAGCCTGACTTCGGAAGCCCTGCACAGTCCAGACTTCAGGACATTTTCTATAAGAGGGAGGCTAGGCATGAGTGGGATGACCCCCATGAGGTAGAGCAAGACCTGGCTCACCTAGCAACCCTGGAGTGGGAACTGGAGCAGGACTACCGAGATCTCTTCCACTCCATTGGGAAGGCTCAGCAGGACAGTAAGGTGACAGACCCAGATCCAGACCCATTCAGCTGGGCAGATATTGTAGAGCGTTACTGGGAAGGACCCCAGGTGGCCGGTAGAGATGGGACCGAGGTCTCTCCACCGGTCCTGCAGGGAATTGGAAGCCCAGTCTCCATTCCCCTGCGGCAGGCGGAGTTACAGGGGGCAGAGACAGTCGGTCCTGTCCCCCAGCGGCAGAGTGTCCTACAGGGAATAGAGAGCCCAGTCTCCTTTCCCCAGCAGCAGGACACTGTATTGGGAGCGGAGGCGGTCGGTCGCCCTCCCCAGCGGCTGGAAGTATGTATGGGAGAGGAGCTCGTTACCCCCTCTCCCCAGCGGCAGCTTAACGCACCAGGGGGAGACAGTAAGCCCCACAACAGTGCAGATGGGACCGTGGTCTCTGCACTTACAGCACAGGGGGTAGGGACAGTCGGTCCTGCCCCCCAGCAACAGGGCTGTTTAGCCAAAGGGGAGACAGTCGGTTTCTCCCTCCAACAACCAGACTCCAACCAGGCTTCTTCCGTGGTAGTGCTGGCACCAGGGCAGAGTCCCGCTGATCCCTGCCCACAAAGCAACCTCCACTCCAAGCCAGGGAGCAACTCAGAGACCGGGAGTACTAGCTACCAATATAACCTTGGTGGATTCACTGGACAGAGACAGCCTACTAAATTCAACAGGTCCAGTATTGGGTTGTGGGTGGGCTGCCAGACTAACTCAGGTACCGACCGGCGTGAGGTCATGTATCTGGTAAGTCTTCCCTGGGGGGGGGGGAGATGTGTGGCGAAACCAACCTCGCCACTGGGTTTTGGAGGGGGCTGTTTAAAAGCCTCTTGCCTCAGGATTATGGCCCATACTAACTTTTAAACCCCTGAACCTATTCAAGTGAATTTTGGATAGGTTTGTCCCCAAGTTATACTGTTTAAATTGATGTAAGTTATATGTATGGACAATGTAACCTCACAAAGTTGTAACAATTTATAATAAGTGTAACTTGTCAGCTTGGGAGGAATATGCTGGGTGTGGTTCTATTGTCCCATTGTCCCATTGTGTGTTTAAATGGTGATGTCTGTCCTGTTGTCTCCACATGTGTATTGGCGATCTCCCCTTTGTCCTGAGAGATAATTGGATTGCCCTCGGTTGTCTCTGGGACAGAGAGGAGGAAACCATGATGCATTGTGGGGATGTGTTGTATCTGTTCTGTGTCGCAGTCTCCCTTCTAGTCCTCTAGGGGGCGGGAACGATTGGTTGCTGTACTTGCATTGTGTGTGTTGTAAGATATTGATTGGTTGGATTTCAAAACCCTGTGGGCAGTACTATGTATGTTTCTTATGAATAAAAGAGGCTGTATCTGAAGTACAGTCAGACCACTGCTGACCCTCAACACGGAGCCTTGTCTCGTTGTTGGGGGGATTCCTGTATGCTGTTAGAGACTGATTGCCAGGAGTGTAAGCCGATTGTATGCTTTTCCTGTTTGTCTGCCAGCAGCTATTCGCGAGGTTCCAGTTTGGAGTGCTATTTTGTATCCAGTTCGGGAGGTTGGTGTTCTGCAGTAGCTGTGCCTGTCTCTCAGAAAGGGGCATATCGCCTAAACGGATTTTAACCCCTTGTCTGCTGAAACGGTCCGTTACATGCGCAAAGTGCGTCTGCTGGTAGTGAGTTTGGCTTTATCATCACATGAACATTAGAACAACTGGTCATATTTTATGGATATCCTCCCATTGAGGATAAGCACAAGACTAAAAGTTTTGACTGCAAACATGGCTGCCGATGGCCGGGGTAAAGACATTTTTCAAATCTATCTCTGTCTGATCTATCTATCTCTGGCTATCATTTTAGGATTTTGCCAGTTTCACAGCAGTTGGGGATCCATTCTCATGGTTATAACATTGCTTCCTGAGATTTGCCGTGTTTGCTTCCATGCTGAAGCGGCAGCTGCTTAGAATAATGACTCCGTGAATCAATCGGAGACCTCTCCTGTGATTTGCACGTCTGGTATATTCCACCGTGCAGATTCCATTTATCCTGATGAAACGTCTTCTAAATGGACTTGACCTTGACCGGTGGGAGCCGCCCTTCATGTGGATTATAACTAATCAGACAAGTTATGATGTTATAATGTCTCATTTCGGCAACTTTCCTTCTTACTGTCATCTCCACATGGCCCGTAGTAATAGTCCCTGACAACAGTCACCAAATTTATAGATTTTTTTTAAATTGCTTTGTGTCAAAGGAGAGATTCATGCTCTCTTATTTTCAGAGAGTTGAGCATTGGAAAGAAAACCACAGGCAACTTAAAATAATTAGAAGGGGTTTCCAGAGAGCGGCTATTATTGTCTTTGTTATTATCCCTGTACTGTGACATCACTGTGTTTATTATCCCTGTACTGTGACATCACTGTGTTTATTATTCCTGTACTGTGACATCACTGTGTGTATTATCCTGTACTGTGACATCATTGTGTGTATTATCCCTGTACTGTGACATCACTGTTTATTATCCTGACCTGTACTGTGACATCACTGTGTTTATTATCTCTGTACTGTGACATCACTGTGTTTATTATCCCTGTACTGTGACATCGCTGTGTGTATTATCTCTGTACTGTGACATCACTGTGTGTATTATCCCTGTAATGTGACATCACTGTTTATTATCCTGACCTGTACTGTGACATAACTGTGTTTATTATCTCTGTACTGTGACATCACTGTTTATTATCCCTGTGCTGTGACATCACTGTAGTTATTATCCCTGTACTGTGACATCACTGTGTGTATTATCTCTGTACTGTGACATCACTGTGTGTATTATCCCTGTACTATGACATCACTGTTTATTATCCCTGTACTGTGACATCACTGTTTATTATCCCTGTACTTTGACATCACTGTGTTTATTATCCCTGTACTTTGACATCACTGTGTTTATTATCTCTGTACTGTGACATCACTGTGTTTATTATCTCTGTACTGTGACATCACTGTGTTTATTATCTCTGTACTGTGTGTATTATCCCTGTACTGTGACATCACTGTGTTTATTATCTCTGTACTGTGACATCACTGTTTATTATCCCTGTACTGTGACATCACTGTGTTTATTATCCCTGTACTGTGACATCACTGTGTTTATTATCTCTGTACTGTGACATAACTGTGTTTATTATCTCTGTACTGTGACATCACTGTGTTTATTATCCATGTACTGTGACATCACTGTGTTTATTATCTCTGTACTGTGACATCACTGTGTTTATTATCTCTGTACTGTGACATCACTGTGTATTATCTCAGTACTGTGACATCACTGTGTTTATTATCCTGTACTGTGACATCACTGTGTTATTATCCTGTACTGTGACATCACTGTGTTATTATCCCTGTACTGTGACATCACTGTGTTTATTATCCCTGTACTGTGACATCACTGTGTTTATTATCCTGTACTGTGACATCACTGTGTTTATTATCCTGTACTGTGACATCACTGTGTTTATTATCCTGTACTGTGACATCACTGTGTTTATTATCCTGTACTGTGACATCACTGTGTTATTATCCTGTACTGTGACATCACTGTGTTTATTATCCTGTACTGTGACATCACTGTGTTTATTATCCCTGTACTGTGACATCACTGTGTATTATCCCTGTACTGTGACATCACTGTGTTTATTATCTCTGTACTGTGACATCACTGTGTTTATTATCCTGTACTGTGACATCACTGTGTTTTATCCCTGTACTGTGACATCACTGTGTATTATCCCTGTACTGTGACATCACTGTGTATTATCTCTGTACTGTGACATCACTGTGTTTATTATCCCTGTACTGTGACATCACTGTGTTTATTATCCTGTACTGTGACATCACTGTGTTATTATCTCTGTACTGTGACATCACTGTGTTTATATCCTGTACTGTGACATCACTGTGTTTATTATCCTGTACTGTGACATCACTGTGTTTTTATCCGTACTGTGACATCACTGTGTTTTTATCCTGTACTGTGACATCACTGTGTTTATTATCCCTGTACTGTGACATCACTGTGTTATTATCCTGTACTGTGACATCACTGTGTTTATTATCCTGTACTGTGACATCACTGTGTTTTATCTCCTGTACTGTGACATCACTGTGTTTTTATCCCTGTACTGTGACATCACTGTGTTTATTATCCTGTACTGTGACATCACTGTGTTTATTATCCCTGTACTGTGACATCACTGTGTTATTATCCCTGTACTGTGACATCACTGTGTTTATTATCCCTGTACTGTGACATCACTGTGTTTATCTCCTGTACTGTGACATCACTGTGTTTTATCCCTGTACTGTGACATCACTGTGTTATTATCCTGTACTGTGACATCACTGTGTTTATTATCCTGTACTGTGACATCACTGTGTTTATTATCCTGTACTGTGACATCACTGTGTTTATTATCCTGTACTGTGACATCACTGTGTTTATCCCTGTACTGTGACATCACTGTGTTTATTATCCCTGTACTGTGACATCACTGTGTTTATTATCCCTGTACTGTGACATCACTGTGTTTATTATCCCTGTACTGTGACATCACTGTGTTTTATCCCTGTACTGTGACATCACTGTGTTTATTATCCCTGTACTGTGACATCACTGTGTTTATTATCCTGTACTGTGACATCACTGTGTTTATTATCCCTGTACTGTGACATCACTGTGTTTATTATCCTGTACTGTGACATCACTGTGTTATTATCCTGTACTGTGACATCACTGTGTTTATTATCCTGTACTGTGACATCACTGTGTTTATTATCCCTGTACTGTGACATCACTGTGTTTTTATCCCTGTACTGTGACATCACTGTGTTTATTATCCTGTACTGTGACATCACTGTGTTATTATCTCTGTACTGTGACATCACTGTGTTTATTATCCCTGTACTGTGACATCACTGTGTTTATTATCCTGTACTGTGACATCACTGTGTTATATCTCCTGTACTGTGACATCACTGTGTTTTTATCCCTGTACTGTGACATCACTGTGTTTATTATCCTGTACTGTGACATCACTGTGTTTTTATCCCTGTACTGTGACATCACTGTGTTTATTATCCCTGTACTGTGACATCACTGTGTTTATTATCCCTGTACTGTGACATCACTGTGTTTATTATCCCTGTACTGTGACATCACTGTGTTTTTATCCTGTACTGTGACATCACTGTGTTTATTATCCTGTACTGTGACATCACTGTGTTTATTATCCTGTACTGTGACATCACTGTGTTATTATCCCTGTACTGTGACATCACTGTGTTTATTATCCCTGTACTGTGACATCACTGTGTTTATTATCCCTGTACTGTGACATCACTGTGTTTATTATCCCTGTACTGTGACATCACTGTGTTTATTATCCCTGTACTGTGACATCACTGTGTTTATTATCCCTGTACTGTGACATCACTGTGTTTATTATCCCTGTACTGTGACATCACTGTGTTTATTATCCCTGTACTGTGACATCACTGTGTTTATTATCCTGTACTGTGACATCACTGTGTTATTATCTCTGTACTGTGACATCACTGTGTTTTATCTCTGTACTGTGACATCACTGTGTTTATTATCCTGTACTGTGACATCACTGTGTTTTTATCCCTGTACTGTGACATCACTGTGTTTATTATCCTGTACTGTGACATCACTGTGTTATTATCTCTGTACTGTGACATCACTGTGTTTATTATCCCTGTACTGTGACATCACTGTGTTTATTATCTCTGTACTGTGACATCACTGTGTTTATTATCCTGTACTGTGACATCACTGTGTTTATTATCCCTGTACTGTGACATCACTGTGTTTATTATCCCTGTACTGTGACATCACTGTGTGTATTATCTCTGTACTGTGACATCATTGTGTTTATTATCCTGTACTGTGACATCACTGTGTGTATTATCCCTGTACTGTGACATGACTGTGTGTATTATCTCTGTACTGTGACATCACTGTTTATTATCCCTGTACTGTGACATCACTGTGTTTATTATCCTGTACTGTGACATCACTGTGTTTATTATCCTGTACTGTGACATCGCTGTGTTTATTTTCCCTGTACTGTGACATCACTGTGTGTATTATCTCTGTAGTGTGACATCACTGTGTTTATTATCCTGTACTGTGACATCACTGCGTTTATTATCCCTGTACTGTGACATGACGAGGGTATTGGTTATTCCTCGTTCGCCACCTCCATTCACCTTAATAGCCCCCTTCTAACAACCCCCCTTTCCCACCATTACACTTCCCCGCCACTGAGCCCCATACCCAATAAAACACAGACCACCAGCTGGAAATGTAATGGCCACAGCAGCCGTTTATTAAATAACAATTACAACATAACATACATAATACTGTAAACCCCCAATGGGGGGGAGGTCCTTGAATCCCCAAACATCGAGCTGCCGAACCAGGGTGAGCCATTCTTGCCTCCAGCCGTAACGCCCAGCTCAAAGGCACCACCGAATGACCCCCCCTCGATTCACCACAACCTCTCGGTCTACCTGGGAGTCCAGCCCCAACTGTGGGGCCCCCCCCAATTGTCCTCAGATTCCACCATGACCAACTCCAAGGACCCCCCCCACCGCCACAAGCCGCCGTGACATGACCCTCCCCACAAACCCCTCCCAGAACCCAACCCCGATCTCTGAAATACTCCAACAAAAAAGGGAAGGGTGGGCGGGAGCTTCTCCTCGCTACCTAAAATGGCGTCCTGCCTTCCTCTTCCCTGCCTATTTAACCCCTTAACTCCACCCCCCAGCTCAAACTAACCTATCCTACCCTCTATCCCTACCTATAGCTGCCCTATTCCGACCCCCCCCCCCCCCAGCTCACTAAACCAAACCCCCGTCATGGGGGCCTCCCCTAAAGGGGGCTCCGCCCTCCCTCAGTCCGGCCATTGCGTCACTGTGTTTATTATCCTGTACTGTGACATCACTGTTTATTATCTCTGTACTGTGACATCACTGTTTATTATCTCTGTACTGTGACATCACTGCGTTTATTATCCCTGTACTGTGACATCTCTGTGTTTGTTATCCCTGTACTGTGACATCACTGTGTTTATTATCCCTGTACTGTGACATCACTGTGTTTATTATCCCTGTACTGTGACATCACTGTGTTTATTATCCCTGTACTGTGACATCGCTGTGTGTATTATCCTTGTACTGTGACATCACTGTTTATTATTAGGGATGAGTGAATTTAATATTTTGAAAATTGTTTTCGGTTTGTGTTGTGGTATAATGTGAATTGCGTTATGGATTCAGTTACCACAGACCTTAACGCAATTCCATAACAGAATGCCTTTAGAGGCATTCCGTTATTTGTTCCGTCATAATAGAAGTCTATGGCCTGCATAATGGATCCGTCCGGTTTCCGTTATACTAGAGTCCATTCCGTCATGGAATTGCATTATGGTCTGTGGTAACGGAATCCATAACGCAATTAACATTATACCACAACACGAACCGAAAACGAATTTCAAAATAGGAAATTCGCTCATCCCTATTTATTACCCCTGTACTGTACATCACTGTGTGTGTTTTTTTCCTGTGTTGTGACATCACTTTACTTCTTCCTATGGCTCTCTCTTCTTACACCATTTTCAGTGTCCTCCTTTTCCAGTTCTTTGGTCCTCATCTACACTTTAGGTCTATTGATATGACGTTGGCTTGCAGGTCCCCACAAAAATCCATCTTATCTAAACGTCTCTGAGATTAGTAATAGTGTTGGGGCGAGCATGCTCGGCCGAATATCGCGTGTGCGATGCTCGAGTCAGTGTATTTAAATCTAATTTAGCCTTTTTTCTGAAAAGTTTCTGGCGGGATTCAAACTCACAACCTTCTACATTATAGCCAAGAATGTTAACCACTACACTATACAGCTGCATGGCCAATTAACCGTCGCGGTCCGGAGGCGGCTGTCTCAGGCAGAGTGATGCATCGGTGCGTCATCTCGCGAGACGCGAGACTTCCTGTGAACGCGCGCACACAGGCGCGCGTGTTCACAATAACTGCAGGTAAGCGAGTGAATCTACAGCCTGCCAGCAGCGATCGTTCGCTGGCAGGCTGTAGATGCGATTTTTTTAACCCCTAACAGGTATATTATACGCTGTTTTGATAACAGCGTCTAATATACCTGCTACCTCGTCCTCTGGTGGTCCCTTTTGCTTGGATCGACCACCAGAGAACACAGGTAGCTCTGTAAAGTAGCACCAAACACCACTACACTACACCCCCCCCTGTCACTTAGTAACCCCTTATTAACCCCTGATCACCCCATATAGACTCCCTGACCACCCCCCTGTCATTGATCACCCCCCTGTCGGTGATCACCCCCCTGTAAGGCTCCATTCAGACGTCCGTATGTGTTTTGCAGATCCGATCCATGGATCAGTGGATCCGCAATACACATACAGACCATTGAATGGAGCCTTACAGGGGGTGATCAATGACAGGGGGGCGATCAGGGAGTCTATATGGGGTGATCATCCCCCTGTCATCGATCACCCCCCTGTAAGGCTCCATTCAGACGTCTGTATGTGTTTTGCGGATCCGTGGATCCGCAAAACACGGACACCGCGGGTCCGCAAAACACATACGGACGTCCGAATGGAGCCTTACAATGACAGGGTGGTGATCACCCCATATAGACTCCCTGATCACCCCTCTGTCATTGATCACCCCCTTGTAAGGCTCCATTTAGACATTTTTTTGGCACAAGTTAGCGGAAATAGATTTTATTTTTTAGTTTTTTTCTTACAAAGTCTCATATTCCACTAACTTGTGTAAAAAAATAAAATCTCACATGAACTCACCATACCCCCCACGGAATCCAGACTTCTGCTCACGCTTTAGGGCCCCTAAAATGCCAGGGCAGTATAAATACCCCACATGTGACCCCCATTTCGGAAAGAAGACACCCCAACTTTTCCCATTTTTTTATACAAAGTTGGCATTTGACCGAGATATTTATCTCACCCAGCATGGGTATATGTAAAATGACACCCCAAAACACATTCCCCAACTTCTCCTGAGTACGGCGATACCACATGTGTGACACTTTTTTGCAGCCTAGGTGGGCAAAGGGGCCCACATTCCAAAGAGCACCTTTAGGATTTCACAGGGCATTTTTTACACATTTTGATTTCAAACTACTTCTCACACATTAGGGCCCCTAAAATGCCAGGGCAGTATAACTACCCCACAAGTGACCCCATTTTGGAAATAAGACACCCCAAGGTATTTCGTGATCTTCATAGTGAATTCATGGAAGTTTTTATTTTTTGTCACAAGTTAGTGGAATATGAGACTTTGTAAGGAAAAAAAAATAAAAAAAGAAATCATCATTTTCCGCTAACTTGTGACAAAAAATAAAAAGTTCTATGAACTGACTATGCCCATCAGCAAATACCTTAGGGTGTCTACTTTCCGAAATGGAGTCATTTGTGGGGTTTTTCTACTGTCTGGGCATTGTAGAACCTCAGGAAACATGACAGGTGCTCAGAAAGTCAGAGCTGCTTCAAGAAGCGGAGATTCACATTTTTGTACCATAGTTTGTAAACACTATAACTTTTACCCAAACCATTTTTTTTTACCCAAACATTTTTTTTATCAAAGACATGTAGAACAATAAATTTAGAGAAAAATTTATATATAGATGTCGTTTGTAAAAAAAAATTTACAACTGAAAGTGAAAAATTTCATTTTTTTGCAAAAATTTAAGTAAATTTTGATTAATAACAAAAAAAGTAAAATTGTCAGCAGCAATGAAATACCACCAAATGAAAGCTCTATTAGTGAGAAGAAAAGGAGGTAAAATTCATTTGGGTGGTAAGTTGTATGACCGAGCAATAAACGGTGAAAGCAGTGTAGTGCAGAATTGTAAAAAGTGGTCTGGTCATTAAGGGTTTTTGAGCTAGGGGAGCTGAGGTGGTTAATTAAAATAAATAAATAAATAAAAAATATGAGAAACTTTTCAGAAATCGGGGCTAAATTAAATTTATATATTTTATATTTTTTAGTAATTGTAAAAAATGTGTGATTAAAACAAACAAACAAACAAAAAGTTATATATATATATATATATATATATATATATATATATATATATATATATATTTATATGCAGTACAGACCAAAAGTTTGGACACACCTTCTCATTCAAAGAGTTTTCTTTTTTTTCATGACTATGAAAATTGTAGATTCACACTGAAGGCATCAAAACTATGAATTAACACATGTGGAATTATATACATAACAAAAAAGTGTGAAACAACTGAAAATATGTCATATTCTAGGTTCTTCAAAGTAGCCACCTTTTGCTTTGATTACTGCTTTGCACACTCTTGGCATTCTCTTGATGAGCTTCAAGAGGTAGTCACCTGAAATGGTCTTTCAACAGTCTTGAAGGAGTTCCCAGAGATTCTTAGCACTTGTTGGCCCTTTTGCCTTCACCCTGTGGTCCAGCTCACCCCAAACCATCTCGATTGGGTTCAGGTCCGGTGACTGTGGAGGCCAGGTCATCTGGCGCAGCACCCCATCACTCTCCTTCATGGTCAAATTTCCCTTACACAGCCTGGAGGTGTGTTTGGGGTCATTGTCCTGTTGAAAAATAAATGATGGTCCAACTAAACGCAAACCGGATGGAATAGCATGCCGCTGCAAGATGCTGTGGTAGCCATGCTGGTTCAGTATGCCTTCAATTTTGAATAAATTCCCAACAGTGTCACCAGCAAAGCCCCCCCACACCATCACACCTCCTCCTCCCTGCTTCATGGTGGGAACCAGGCATGTAGAGTCCATCCGTTCACCTTTTCTGCGTCGCACAAAGACGCGGTGGTTGGAACCAAAGATCTCAAATTTGGACTCATCAGACCAAAGCACAGATTTCCACTGGTCTAATGTCCATTCCTTGTGTTCTTTAGCCCTAACAAGTCTCTTCTGCTTGTTGCCTGTCCTTAGCAGTGGTTTCCTAGAAGATATTCTACCATGAAGGCCTGATTCACACAGTCTCCTCTTAACAGTTGTTCTAGAGATGTGTCTGCTGCTAGAACTCTGTGTGGCATTGACCTGTTCTCTAATCTGAGCTGCTGTTAACCTGCGATTTCTGAGGCTGGTGACTCGGGTGAACTTATCTCTCCGCAGCAGAGGTGACTCTTGGTCTTCCTTTCCTGGGGCGGTCCGCATGTGAGCCAGTTTCTTTGTAGCGCTTGATGGTTTTTGTGACTGCACTTGGGGACACTTTCAAAGTTTTCCCAATTTTTCAGACTGACTGACCTTCATTTCTTAAAGTAATGATGGCCACTCGTTTTTCTTTACTTAGCTGCTTTTTTCTTGCCATAATTAGGGATGAGCGAACCCGAACTGTATAGTTCGGGTTCGTACCGAATTTTGGGGTGTTCGTGACTTGGACCCGAACCCGAACATTTTCGCAAAAGTCTGGGTTCGGGTTCGGTGTTCAGCGCTTTCTTGGCGCTTTTTGAAAGGCTGCAAAGCAGCCAATCAACAAGCGTCATACTACTTGCCCCAAGAGGCCATAACAGTCATGCCTACTATTGGCATGGCTGTGATTGGCCAGTGCAGCATGTGACCCAGCCTCTATTTAAGCTGGAGTCACGTAGCGCCGCACGTCACTCTGCTCTGATCAGTGTAGGGAGAGGTTGCAGCTGCTGCTGTTAGGGCGAGATTAGACAGGGATTTACTCAGCAAAAACACTTAATGAAGTGATCGATCTACAGCTGTGAATCATTCAACCTCTGCTATTTAAATGCTCACTGTTTTTAGGCTGCCCAGAGCGTTTTTCTGTCACTTTTTTCTGGGGTGATCAGCAGCCATTTTGTGTCTTGTGGTGCACCAGCACAAGCTGCCACCAAATACATTTAACCATCAATAGTGTTTTTTTTTTTTTTTGCTATATCCTACATCAGGGGCTTGGCTGTGCTTGCAATTTTATTGAGGGGTGAAATACAATTGCCAAAATAGCAGTACCCTAAATCTGGTGTTTCAGCTGTGGCTAGCCAATTGTAATACTGTCTGCTGTCTGGCAAAGGATATATTTTTGTTCTGGGTTGAAATACAATTCCCAATTTAGCAATTCCATTAATCCATGGTTTCTGCTGTATCAGGCCAAGTTTAAATCTATCCATAAAAGAGTATATTAGATTAAAGGTGCGGATAGGGTAATCCTCAATAACTTCACACGCTACCGTGCATTTCCAAGTCTAATTCTGTCCGTAAACGTATACCTGTCATCCAGCGCCTAAATACTAGGCCTACAATTTATATTCAGCTAAATCTGTGGTTACTGCTGTGCCTGTATTAGTGTAATACGGTACCTAAATAGATAGCCAGATAGTGTTAGGTGTCTGTAAAAAAAGGCCTGAATTTGAATTCAATACATTGGGCCAAATAATTTTTTTCTTATTGTGGTGAAAGGTAACAATGAGGAAAACATCTAGTAAGGGACGCGGACACAGACATGGTCGTGGTGGTGTTAGTGGACCCTCTGGTGCTGGGAGAGGACGTGGCCGTTCTGCCACAGCCACACGTCCTAGTGAACCAACTACCTCAGGTCCCAGTAGCCGCCATAATTTACAGCGATATTTGGTGGGGCCCAATGCCGTTCTAAGGATGGTAAGGCCTGAGCAGGTACAGGCATTAGTCAATTGGCTGGCCGACAGTGGATCCAGCACGTTCACATTATCTCCCACCCAGTCTTCTGCAGAAAGCGCACAGATGGCGCCTGAAAACCAACCCCATCAGTCTGTCACATCACCCCCATGCATACCAGGGAAACTGTCTCAGCCTCAAGTTATGCAGCAGTCTCTTATGCTGTTTGAAGACTCCGCTGGCAGGGTTTCCCAAGGGCATCCACCTAGCCCTTCCCCAGCGGTGGAAGACATAGAATGCACTGACGCACAACCACTTATGTTTCCTGATGATGAGGACATGGGAATACCACCTCAGCATGTCTCTGATGATGACGAAACACAGGTGCCAACTGCTGCGTCTTTCTGCAGTGTGCAGACTGAACAGGAGGTCAGGGATCAAGACTGGGTGGAAGACGATGCAGGGGATGATGAGGTCCTAGACCCCACATGGAATGAAGGTCGTGCCACTGACTTTCACAGTTCGGAGGAAGAGGCAGTGGTGAGACCGAGCCAACAGCGTAGCAAAAGAGGGAGCAGTGGGCAAAAGCAGAACACCCGCCGCCAAGAGACTCCGCCTGCTACTGCCCGCCGCCATCTGGGACCGAGCACCCCAAAGGCAGCTTCAAGGAGTTCCCTGGCATGGCACTTCTTCAAACAATGTGCTGACGACAAGACCCGAGTGGTTTGCACGCTGTGCCATCAGAGCCTGAAGCGAGGCATTAACGTTCTGAACCTGAGCACAACCTGCATGACCAGGCACCTGCATGCAAAGCATGAACTGCAGTGGAGTAAACACCTTAAAAACAGGGAAGTCACTCAGGCTCCCCCTGCTACCTCTTCTTCTGCTGCCGCCGCCTCGGCCTCTTCTGCTGCTGCCGCCTCTGCCTCTTCCTCCGCCTCTGGAGGAACGTTGGCACCTGCCGACCAGCAAACAGAGGATGTACCACCAACACCACCACCTCCGTCACCAAGCATCTCAACCATGTCACACGGCAGCGTTCAGCTCTCCATCTCACAAACATTTGAGAGAAAGCGTAAATTCCCACCTAGCCACCCTCGATCCCTGGCCCTGAATGCCAGCATTTCTAAACTACTGGCCTATGAAATGCTGTCATTCAGGCTGGTGGACACAGACAGCTTCAAACAGCTCATGTCGCTTGCTGTCCCACAGTATGTTGTTCCCAGCCGCCACTACTTCTCCAAGAGAGCCGTGCCCTCCCTGCACAACCAAGTATCCGATAAAATCAAGTGTACACTGCGCAACGCCATCTGTGGCAAGGTCCACCTAACCACAGATACTTGGACCAGTAAGCACGGCCAGGGACGCTATATCTCCCTAACTGCACACTGGGTAAATGTAGTGGCAGCTGGGCCCCAGGCGGAGAGCTGTTTAGCGCACGTCCTTCCGCCGCCAAGGATCGCAGGGCAACATTCTTTGCCTCCTGTTGCCACCTCCTCCTTCTCGGCTTCCTCCTCCTCTTCTTCCACCTGCTCATCCAGTCAGCCACACACCTTCACCACCAACTTCAGCACAGCCCGGGGTAAACGTCAGCAGGCCATTCTGAAACTCATATGTTTGGGGGACAGGCCCCACACCGCACAGGAGTTGTGGCGGGGTATAGAACAACAGACCGACGAGTGGTTGCTGCCGGTGAGCCTCAAGCCTGGCCTGGTGGTGTGCGATAATGGGCGAAATCTCGTTGCAGCTCTGGGACTAGCCGGTTTGACGCACATCCCTTGCCTGGCGCATGTGCTGAATTTGGTGGTGCAGAAGTTCATTCAGGAGGTGGAGGAAGATGAGGATGAAGCATGTTCACAGCGGGGTGGCACCCAACGCAGCTCGGGCCCATCACTGGTGCGTGGCTGGGGGGAAACGCAGGACGATGTCGATACGCCTCCCACAGAGGACAGCTTGTCCTTACCTCTGGGCAGCCTGGCACACATGAGCGACTACATGCTGCAGTGCCTGCGCAACGACAGCAGTGTTGCCCACATTTTAACGTGTGCTGACTACTGGGTTGCCACCCTGCTGGATCCCCGGTACAAAGACAATGTGCCCACCTTACTTCCTGCACTGGAGCGTGATAGGAAGATGCGCGAGTACAAGTGCACATTGGTTCGGCCCCATTCAACTTCTGGGTCTCCAAATTGTCCACGTGGCCAGAGCTAGCCTTTTATGCCTTGGAGGTGCTGGCCTGCCCGGCGGCCAGCGTTTTGTCTGAACGTGTATTTAGCACGGTAGGGGGTGTCATTATAGACAAACGCAGCCGCCTGTCTACAGCCAATGTGGACATCTGACGTTCATAAAAATGAACCAGGCATGGATCCCACAGGACCTGTCCGTCCCTTGTGCAGATTAGACATTAACTACCTCCCCTTAACCATATATTATTGTACTCCAGGGCACTTCCTCATTCAATCCTATTTTTATTTTCATTTTACCATTATATTGCGGGGCAACCTAAAGTTGAATGAACCTCTCCTCTGTCTGGGTGCCGGGGCCTAAATATATGACAATGGACTGTTCCAATGTTGGGTGACATGAAGCATGATTCTCTGCTATGACATGAAGCCTGATTCTCTGCTATGGGACCTCTCTCCTCTGTCTGGGTGCCGGGGCCTAAAAATATCTGACAGTGGCCTGTTCCAGTGTTGGGTGACATGAAGCCTGATTCTCTGCTTTGACATGAAGCCTGATTCTCTGCTATGACATGAAGCCTGATTCTCTGCTATGACATGAAGCCTGATTCTCTGCTATGGGACCTCTCTCTTCTGTCTGGGTGCCGGGGCCTAAATATCTGACAGTGGCCTGTTCCAGTGGTGGGTGACATGAAGCCTGATTCTCTGCTATGGGACCTCTATCCAATTGATATTGGTTAATTTTTATTTATTTTTATTTCGATTAATTTCCATATCCACATTTGTTTTCAGGGGATTTACCTACATTTTGCTGCCTTTTGCAGCCCTCTAGCTCTTTCCTGGGCTGTTTTACAGCCTTTTTGGTGCCGAAAAGTTCGGGTCCCCATTGACTTCAATGGGGTTCGGGTTCGGGGCGAAGTTCGGGTCGAGTTCGGATTCCAAACCCGAACATTTCCGGGAAGTTCGGCCGAACTTCTCGAATCCGAACATCCGGGTGTTCGCTCAACTCTAGCCATAATACAAATTCTAACAGTCTATTCAGTTGGACTATCAGCTGCGTATCCACCTGACTTCTCCACAACGCAACTGATGGTCCCAACCCCATTTATAAGGCAAGAAATCCCACTTATTAAACCTGACAGGGCACACCTGTGAAGTGAAGACCATTTCAGGTGACTACTTCTTGAAGCTCATCAAGAGAATGCCAAGAGTGTGCAAAGCAGTAATCAAAGTAAAAGGTGGCTACTTTCAAGAACCTAGAATATGACATATTTTCAGTTGTTTCACACTTTTTTGTTATGTATATAATTCCACATGTGTTAATTCATAGTTTTGATGCCTTCAGTGTGAATCTACAATTTTCATAGTCATGAAAAAAAAGAAAACTCTTTGAATGAGAAGGTGTGTCCAAACTTTTGGTCTGTACTGTATATATATATATATATATATATATATATATAAAATCATACTTCTGATATATATGAATGCATAATATGTGGGAAACTACTACTGAGGTTTCAGCCATAATATATTTACATATATTATATATTCTAAATATATAACAATATATGTAAATATATTATGGCTAGAAACATATATATGTTTAAATTAAATTTAGCCTCTATTTCTGACAGGATTTGAACTCACAATCTTCTACATTACAGCCCAGAATATTAACCCCTACACTATATAGCTGCATGGCCAGATGCTTTAAAAAAAAAAAAAAAAAAGAGACTTCTGCTGTATAGGAATACTTACTACTACGATGGTAACAGCAGAAGTCTCATATATATTTTTTAATTATTTTTTTTAATTAACTGGCCATGTAACTGTATAGTGTAGTGGTTAAGATTCTTGGCTGTAATGTAGAAGGTTGTGATTTTGAATCCCGCCAGAAACTTTTCAGAAATAGAGGCTAAATTAGATTTAATTACACTGGGTGTCCCCAAGCACTGACTCCATTTATGGAGATAGCTATATATGGAGTCAGAGCAGGGACTCCTAAGCCGAACTAGAGTCCTGACATCCTCCCCTCTTCAGAGCAGGGGGTGCCTGGTTTAATACTCGGGTTCTCCCATTGACTTCTATTCTCTGTAGAGCACCCGAGCATCGGGAAGTGTTCTACTAGAGAACACGAGCACTTTGGTGCTCGACCAACACTAGTTAGTAATTTGTCATATAGCTGAGGTTTTCAGGGTGACACCAGGAGCCCTTTATACCTACAGATGCAGAAGTAGATAATTGATATCTGTTGTAGATCAGCCATAGAGGAAATAACCGGTGATGGAGAGAGAAACTGTGTTGCAACCTGGGCAGTGTGACGTAAATCTTCCCTAAAATCTATGCTTTATCAATGTGTTATCTTATGACGGATGTGATATCTTATCATTCTGATAAGCCAGCTCTTAGAATATCTACTGCTGAAAGCTACAGAACACTTATATGGAGAAGGAATGTGGGTACATGGCCTTCTGCCCACGTGTGGCTCCCCATTCTTATTTGTGTCCAAAAGACCGGACACATTCTTCTGAGCACTGTATTTGGCAGTGTATTTCCACAGAGTGGCATTACCACCTTTTGTGCCCCTCTACTATCTGCTATGGTTAATATATTGTCGTAATGTGTATTTATTGCCAGGTCCTGCATAATGTGAATCTGTATTTCTGATTTTGTAACTGTTTAAGTGTAATGTACCTGGTTCACCAGCAGATGGCGGCAGTTATGGCAGAGCTACTTTGTCTGTAATGGAGCCTTCTATCGATTCTAGCCCTTTCTTTAGAGGGAGGAGTTCAGCTAGTTAGAGTTAGTTTAGAGTACCCCCTGCAAGGGGAAGGGTGTGTGCAAGCCAGGAGAGCACACCTTCAGCCCTGCTGGGCATAGAGGCCCAAACTGCAAGCCTCACAATCCAGGAGTAAAGTTCCCTGGATAAAGATAAAGACAGAGTCAGACTACAGAAAGTAAAGTTCAGCAGAAAGGAAAAGTTTCTATTTATTCCTATCAGCACAGCAGAGCTAGAGAAAGTGACAGCTGTAGTAGAGCTGAACGTGTTTGCCTGCCAGTTTTAAAGCCAAAACCTGCTGGTGACCAAGATAAAGTTTGGAAGATTGTTCCTGATGCAAGTTTATTCAAGTAAAGCTGCTGTTCAACGTTATACCAAGTCTGGACTCCATTTCTTTTATTATTCCTTCATCAACTATTGATTTTAGTTGCACTGGCTGCGGACGACCACGCCTGGGGTTCCAGTGTATCCAGGTAGGAGCACCACGACAAGTGCACAGCCACACCTAAAGGGATATTATAGGCAACCCTTATACCACTCTGGCATTCCTATCCTGGGTACCCACCACCAACACCATCTACTTAGGGGGCCCCTGTCCCTTGTTGCTGAAATGCAGCTTGCGTCATGACAAACTAAACACTTAAAGGGATCCCAAGTAGTGAACTCCACCACCCGGCCGCTTGCAGCAGTATTCTGGGCACATGGTGTGGCTGGCACTGTTCTGGGGGTACTTTTTGGTTAAAAATGTAGGGTCACTATGTGTCTTCCACTATTTCGGGGGCATTTTGTGTGACTGGTACTGTTCTGGAGATACTGTGTGCCTGGCACTATCCTGGCACTCTTCTTGGGGCTCTGTGTGACTTGTACTGTTCTGAGGGCACTGTGTGACTGGTCATTTTCTGGGGCACTGTATGTCTGCCACTATTCTCAAGGCAGCATGAGGCTAGCATTGTTTTGGAGGTACTGTGAGGCTGGCACTGCTCTGAGGACACTGTATGTCTGTCCCTGTTCTGGGGGCATTGTGTGATTTCTACTTTTATGGGAAAATGTGACTGGCACCGTGTGTCTGACAATGTTCTAGTCGCAGTGCATGTCTGGCACTGTTCTGGGAGCACTTTGAGCATGGCACTGCTCTGGGAGTACCAAAAGTCTGGCACTGAAAGGCTGGCACTGTTCTGGTGGTACTGTGAGGCTGGCACTGTTCTGGTGGTACTGTGAGGCTGGCATGGTTCTGGTGGCACTTTGAGGCTGGCACTGTTCTGGTAGCACTATTCTGGTGGCATAGTGAGGCTGGAAGTTTTCTGCTGGCACTGTGAGGCTGGCACTGTTCTGGTGGTACCGTAAGGCTGGCAATGTTCTGGTGGAGGCTGGCATTGTTGTTGGAGAGACCTGTGTTCTTTGTTATGCCCAATGTAGGGTTAAAGGGGAGTTGCATGTCTGGGATTCTTTTCTTGGTGCTCTTTAAATCAAATGTGTTATTCTCCACTTCTTCAGGCTATGTGGACACTGCAAATAGAGGGCTTTATACTATGTATTTCTGTGTATTATGCAAATTTGAGATAATAGACTGTATCCACCAGCCACTAGGTGGAGCCGTATTCCCTCACTTACAGAGGAGGAGTAGGTGTAGAGACAGATCAGATCCGTTTTGTCATATAGAGAGGAGCAGAGAAAGGCAGAGATATAGCTAATTCATGCTCTGGATTGAAAAAGTGAGAGACAAGCAAAGCTGCCGAAAAGCAGAGAAAAAGGTAGAAAGTAGGGAAGAGAGAACACCTGGAAGTTCGGGTTCACCAGGTTCGGCCAAACTTTGGCTCAAAGTTCGGGTTTGGGACCCGAACTTGACCCCGAACCCGAGTCAAGGGCTAGAGGGCTGCAAAAGAAAGCAAATTGGAGGTAAGAGCAGGACAGTTGCCCGCAAACAAATGTGGATAGGGAAATGGCATAAAATAACATAGAATAGTAAAAAGTTACAAAATAATAATCTTGAACTAGGAGGCAGAGGTCAAAGTGGAGTAGGAGGTAGCCAACACTGTTTTTTTTTTTTTCCCTTTTTTTATGTCTTATTTATTTATTTTATAAATTTGGGAAGACCCCAAAACATTGGGAAATAGAAAAGAGAATGCAAAGAGAAAGTGCGCTGCAGTATAACAATGGCTGGGTGCGGCCGGTATACTTGTCTACTCAGCACAAGGTACGAACAAGTCCTGTGGGATCCATGCCTGGTTCATTGTAATGAACGTGAGCTTGTCCACGTTGGCTGTGGACAGGCGGCTGCGCTTGTCTGTGATGACGCCCCCTGCCGTGCTAAACACACGTTCCGATAATACACCTCCAAGGCGTAAAGGGAAGGCCAGCACCTCCAAGGCGTAAAGGGCAAGCTCAGGCCATGTGCCCAGTTTGGAGACCCAGAAGTTGAAGGGGGCAGACCCGTCAGTCAGTACGTGTAGGCGCGTGCACACATACTGCTCCACCATGTTGGTGAAATGCTGCCTCCTGCTAAGACGTTCCATATCAGCTGGTGGTGCTGGTTGTTGTGGCTGCTGACAAAGCTTTTCCACATTTCGGCCATGTTAACCCTGCCTTCTGAGGTGCTAGCGGTGCCCCAGCTGCGTTGGCGACCTCTTCCTCGTCCTCCTCTGCCTTCGCCTTGTGCTTTCACTGTGCCCCCGCTGTCAGGTGGGAATGCCATCAGCAGCGCCGCACACAACTGCTGCACAATACAAATCCACTATAATATGCTTTCTATGTTGGAAAGTATATTATAAGTATATCGCACCCCTCTGTGTATCACACCTATCGATAGCACACCTATACCAGTCCTTAAAAGGACTTTTGTGGCCCTGTTTGCTAGCGTTTGGTGTCCCTAACAGCCTGTCCCTGCTCCACACAGCAACCTCTCCCTGCACTGGCAAAACACTGAATGTAAAATGGCGGCCACATCGGGTTTATTTATAAGGTAGGGGTTATGTCCATGTGCTGAAACGTCTCAATTGGCTGTCCTGTCCCACCTGGTGGATGTGTCATGGGCCAAAGTTCTTCACAATGTAAAATAATATGGCGCCGGTGGACATGGCCATATGTCGCTCGTTCGGCAAACTTGGAATGAGCAAAGTTAGCAGCAAAACGACCACCAGGCAAACTGCAAGTCTATCTATGCTGGCAGTGCCCCAGCTGCATTGGCGACTTCTTCCTTCTCCTCCGCCTTGTGCTTCCACTGTGCCCCCGCTGTCAGGTGTGAATGCCATCAGCAGCGTGTCTACCAGCGTGCGCTTGTACTCGCGCATCTTACGATCACGCTCCAGTGACAGAATTAAGGACAGCACGTTGTCCTTGTAGCTGGGATTCAGCAGGGTGGCCACCCAGTAATCAGCACTGGTTAGAATGTGGGCAACTCGGCGGTCGTTGCGGAGACACTGCAGCATGTAGTCGCTCATGTGTGCCAGGCTGCCCAGAGGCAACGACAAGCTGTCCTCTGTGGGAGGTGTATCGTCTGTGTCCTCTGTATCCCCCCAGCCATGCACCAGTGATGGCCATGAGCTGGTCTGGGTGCCACCTTGCTGTGAACACGGTTCCTCCTCCTCATCCTCCTTCTCATCCTGCAGAACTGTGCCCTGGCTAGACAGTTGTGTACCTGGCCTCTGTTGGTGCATGAACCCACCCTCCGAGCCACTTGTGAATGACTGGCCTGATAACCGTGGAAATGACCCCTCTTCCTCCTCCTGTGCCACATCCAATTTTATCATCGCCTGAAGTGTTTTTTCAAGGAGACATAGAAGTGGGATGGTAACGCTGAGGACTGCGTCATTGGCACTGACCATGTTGCTGGAGTACTCGAAACAGCGCAACACATCCCGCATGGAGGCCCAGTCATTGGTGGTGAAGTGGTGCTGTTCCGTAGTGCGACTGACCCGTGCGTGCTGCAGCTGAAACTCCACTATGGCCTGCTGCTGCTCGCACAGTCTGTCCAGCATGTGCAAGGTGGAGTTCCACATGGTGGGTACGTCGCATATGAGGCGGTGAGCGGGAAGGCCGAAGTTATTCTGCAGCGCAGACAGGCGAGCAGCAGCAGGGTGAGAACGCCGAAAGCGCGAACAGACGGCCCGCACTTTCTGCAGCAGCTCTGACATATCGGGGTCAATTTTCAGGAAAGTCTGCACCACCAAAATCAGCACATGCGCCAGGCAAGGGATGTGCGTCAAACCGGCTAGCCCCAGAGCTGCTACGAGATTTTGCCCATTATCGCACAGCACCAGGCCGGGCTTGAGGCTCACTGGCAGCAACCACTCGTCGGTCTGTTGTTGCATGCCCGTCCACAGCTCCTGCACGGTGTGTTTTTTTCCTCCAAACAGATGAGTTTTAAAACTGCCTGCTGTTGTTTCCCCCTGGCTGTGCTGAAGTTGGTGGTGAAGGTGTTACACTGACCGGATGAGGAGCTGGTAGAGGATGAGGAAGCAGAGTAGGAGGCAAAGAGAAACGTCCTGCAATCCTCGGTGGCGGTAGGACATGCGCCAAACTGCTATCTGCCTCAGGTTCAGCCGCCAATGCATTTACCCAGTGTGCAGTTAGGGAGATATAATGTTCCTGCCCGTGCTTACTGGTCCACATATCAGTAGTTATGTGTGCAATGAGCAGGGACACCGGTACAGTGGGTCAGCTATCCAGTGGGTCAGTATATATGTGTAGTAGTTCGTGACGCCAATTGCCGCTTGCGCAGGTACTGTAGCAGGGACCTTTAAGATGTTATAACTCACGTACCAGGTGAGGAATGCCAGAGGGGGATAATGTCTCTGTATAGCAGATAGGGTAGTGTCAACGGTGTCTCCTACCTTGGTACGGCTGGACTCCTGGATCCTGGCTCACTTGCAATAAAATTGAGTGTGGTCAGTAGGAGTAATTGAGGAATAATTGAGATCCAGAAAGGAGATATATTCCAACTTGTCTTTACCTAATGGCAACAGATATCCATACGGGTTACAGCAATAGTCTTTTGGGTCCCAGCAGATATTGGCAATATGTGGCAGGAATTTGTATCTATTCTGCTTCTTGTCATATGCCTAGAGAATCTGGCAAATATCTATCTTCTGCTCTGTCTATCATCTGCTTGGTTTGGGCCTGACTAGCTGAGGAGGAATTTGGCTTCTCCTGGACTCTGGATATGTACTCACAGGACTGCTCGCAGGGAATGATGTTGTCCTGGAGATCTGTAGTTCTGGAGGGTTGCTTGCTTGTCACCAGCTGAGGTAGATGACTCAGGCTGGGAAGATGGATCCTTAGCCTCAGCCGAGGCTGGATCCTAGGTTGGGATCCCTGTTTCTGGGAGCTCCTTCTAACACAGTCTTCCCCAGACAGGGGGCTGGTACACACTAACTAGAACTTCCTTCTCCTCCTCATGAGACAGGACATGGGAACATCCCACTTCTGCTCACACAGGGGAGACTAGACTGGAATGGAATATTCCAGGCTAGGTATACTAAACTGGCTGTGGACTGCTAAACATATTGCTGCCACCTGCTGGCGGACAGGGAAATGACAGCATAATATATCACACAGGCCTGGAAAATACATATAATGATGAAAATGCAAAGTTAGATTACACAAGATGGCAATAAATATACACTTGACATGTTGTAGTAGGGAGACAGAGTTTAGTGACATACTCTGGGATGTTACATGTGGACCTTGCCACAGATGGCATTGCGCAGTGCACACCTGATTTTGTCTGCCACTTGGTTGTGCATGGAAGGGATGGCTCGTCTGGAAATGTAGTGGCGGCTGGGAACCACATATTGTGGGACAGCCACCGCCATAAGGTTTTTAAAAGTCTCCGTCTCCACCTGACAGAATGACAGCATTTCAGAGGCCAGGAATTTAGAAATGCTGGCATTCAGGGCCAGGGATCGTGGGTGGGTAGGGGGGTACTTCCTCTTTCTCTCCAGTGTTTGGGGGATGGACAGCTGAACGCTTCCATGGTACAGTGTGGACATGCTGGGTAACGGTGGTGGAGGTCGTGGTGTTGCTGTCACATCGTCTGTTTGCGGGGTGGCAGGTACCACTGTCACTCCAGAGGGGGAGGAAGAGGCTGAGACTGCAGCAGAACGTTTATGCCTCGCTTCAGGCACCGATTGCACAGATGGCAAACCACTCGTGTCTTGTCGTCAGCACATTGTCTAAAAAACTGCCACTCCAGGGAACTCCTTGGAGCTGGCTTTGGTGTGCTCAGTCCCTGGGTGCGGTGGGCAGTAGCAGGCGGACTGTCTAGGGGATGGCCGCTCCGCTTTTGCACCCTGCTCCCTCTTTTACTGTGCGGCTGGCGCTATGTGACCACCACCTCTTCCTCCGAACTGCATTTGGCACTCGCATGACCTTGATTCCATGTGGGGTCGAGGACCTCATCGTCCTCCACATCATCTTCCACCCAGTCTTCACCCCTGCCCTTGTCGGTCTGCAGACTGCAGAAAGCCCCAGCAGTTGGCACCTGTGTTTCCCCATCATCAGAGATGTGCTGCGGTTGTCCTCCCATGTCCACATCCTGAAACATAAGTGGTTGGGCATCGGTGCACTCAATCTCTTCCACTTCTGGGGCAGGGCTAGGTGGATGGCCCAAGGAAACCCCGCCAACAGAGTCATCAAAAAGCAGAAGAGACTGCTGCATGACTTGGGACTCAGACTGCTTGGCTGATTTGCAAGGGGGTGAGGTGAACGACAGATGCCGAAGGGCTGCAGGTGCCAACTCTGCGCTTTCCACAGGGGACCAGGTGGGAGACAATGTGAAGGAACTGGAGGCACTGTCAGCAACCCAATCTACTATCGCCTGTACTTGTTCTGGCCTCACCATTCGTACACCGGTATTAAGGCCTACAAAATGACGCTGAATGTCCTGTCACCTACATGCACCTGAGCAAGGTGTTTCATTTGTGCGTGTAGCTGGCACAGATCAACCACGTCCTCTCCCTGCAACAGGAGCTCCACCAGCAGCACCACGACCGGGGCCACGTCCCTTATTTGACGCTCTCCTCATTCTTTGAGGTCACCCACCGAACTAACAGACGGATTAACTAGATTAATTTCCCTGTCACATATAAAGGGCACGTGTATCTCACACCAAAAATGGGTATATGTCACCCACTGAACTAACACATGGATTAACTATTATATTTTTGTGTCTGGGGTACAAAAATGGTGCATTACACCCCCACAAAAAACCATTAAAGGTCACCCACAAAACAAACAGCCAGATTCCTAAGGGTACATGCACATGTTCAGGATTCATGTGCGGGGAATCCGCACTGATATCCGCAGGTGTTCGCAGGCAAATCTGTGCGGTCAATCCGCATCAATTGGTGCTGATTTGCATGCGCATTTGGTGCGGATTTTCCGCATGTGGATTTTACTAAGTGAATGAAGAAAACCTGGTCAGGAAAAATGAAATAAATTGACATGCTGCGGATTTTAAAATCCGCACCGCAGGTCAAATTCTGCGTGGAAAAAATCTGCATCGTGTCCATAGAGAATTTCATATTCTCACAGAATACAATGTACATGACCTACGGTGCGGATTTTCCACATGCAAATCCGCACAGAAAATCTGCATGCAATCCTGATCGTGTGCATTTAGCCTAACACTTTCCCTCACTTCTGCTTCCTGTCCCTGCACTACTCAGAGCTGATGGGCGGTGCTACATGTGATCCAGCTTGTATAGAGGCTGGGTCACATGATGCATCGGCCAATCACAACCATGCCATTACTAGGCATGGCTGCGATGGCTTCTAAGTGCTCACAGCTTAAAAGCTTGTTGATTGTCTGCCCTGCAGCCTTTCAACAAGCTTTATTAAATGCCCGAACACTGAACTCAAACCCAAACTTTTCTGACAAGGTTCGGGTCTGGGTACCCGAACTTGCAAAGTTCGGTACAGACCCAAACTTTACAGTTCGGGTTCGGTCAACACCACTCTTGACCCCTGTAAGTCAGCCGTCACTTGGACCTAGACTACTTCAAGGGTTAGTGACCTGGTGGTTCCCTTGCAGCGCAGTCCAGATCCCTGTAGATGGAGTTAAAGGGCGACTAGGAGGTGGGCCACTTAGATACTGCCTTTAGTAGTAGCCCCAAACCAAATCTGTTCAAGTGGCAGAGCAGATGCACATCCGCTTTATAACACCCTGTTTAGGTCAATGACACTGTCTCCATAAAATCTTATTGCGATATTGACGTCAATGGAATGAAGAAAGTATTAGATCCAAATTTCTTTTTTTCCACTCGTCAACCTGCTAATGGTGAAAACAATGTAAGTTTTTTAGTGGGATAACGTGGTGAATATGACCACAATGTCAACATCTGCTAAGACAAAGATAGCCCAAACTACAGTGCGTAAACTGTGAGGCTCGGTGAGGTCATTGTTTGCTATCAGTATGAGGAACGGCCATGGTTAGTATCCTATGACCTCATTAAGAAAAACATTAGACCAGGAAGTTTACTGGAGACCAGGCAACTCATGATACATATTTATCTGGAAACATCTGCTAAAAATACAACTCACAAGAAATAAATGTCCTTTCTAGAGGTGACATTTAAGATGGTCATTTTCATATCTGCAATTAACTCATCTTCCTTCGCCAGAAGAAAAGACTTAAAAATCAGATACCTGAAACCAAGCTGCTTATAGAGACACATCCTGGTCCCATCTTGTGCTCCATAGGCATCAGAGACTATCACCGACTCGAATAAGAATGAATGGTCGAGTGCAACACAATAGCACAGTAAATATATATATATATATATATATATACAGTCAGGTACATAAATATTGGGACATAAACACAATTCTAACATTTTTGGCTCTATACACCACCACAATGGATATGAAATGAAACAAACAAGATGTGCTTTGCCTGCAGACTTTCAGCTGTAATTTGAGGCATTTACATCCAAATCAGGTGAACGGTGCAGGAATTCCAGCAGTTTGCAGATGTGCCTCCCACCTGTAAAGGGGCCAAAATTAATGGGACAATTGGCTTCTCAGCTGTTCCATGGCCGGTGTGTGTTATTCCCTCATTATCCCAATTACAATGAGCAGATAAAAGGTCCAGAGGTCATTTCCAGTCTGCTATTTACATTTGGAATCTGTTGCTGTCAACTCTCAAGATGAGATCCAAAGAGCTGTCACTATCAGTGAAGCCATCATTAGGCTGAAAAAACACAACAAACCCATCAGAGAGATAGCAAAAACATTAGGCGAGGCCAAAACAACTGTTTGGAACATTCTTAAAAAGAAGGAACGCACCGGTGATCTCAGCAACACCAAAAGACCCAGAAGACCACGGAAAACAACTGTGGTGGATGACCGAAGAATTCTTTCCCTGGTAAAGAAAACACCCTTCACAACAGTTGGCCAGATCAAGAACACTCTCCAGGAGGTAGGTGTATGTGTGTCAAAGTCAACAATCAAGAGAAGACTTCACCAGAGTGAATACAGAGGGTTCACCGCAAGATGTAAACCATTGCTGAGCCTCAAAAACAGGAAGGCCGGATTAGAGTTTGCCAAACGACATCTAAAAAACCCTTCACAGTTCTGGAACAACATCCTATGGACGGATGAGACCAAGATCAACTTGTACCAGAGTGATGGGAAGAGAAGAGTATGGAGAAGGAAAGGACCTGCTCATGATCCTAAGCATACCACCTCATCAGTGAAGCATGGTGGAGGTAGTGTCATGGCGTGGGCATGTATGGCTGCCAATGGAACTGCTTCTCTTGTATTTATTGATGATGTGACTGCTGACAGAAGCACCAGGATGAATTCTGAAGTGTTTCGGGCAATATTATCTGCTCATATTCAGCCAAATGCTTCCGAACTTATTGGACGGCGCTTCACAGTGCAGATGGACAACAATGGCCGAGTCAATCCCCTGACCTGAATCCGACTGAGCATTTCACTTGCTGAAGACAAAACTGAAGGGAAAATGCCCCAAGAACAAGCAGGAACTGAAGACAGTTGCAGTAGAGGCCGGGCAGAGCATCACCAGGGATGAAACCCAGCGTCTGGTGATGTCTATGCGTTCCAGACTTCAGGCTGCAATTGTCTGCAAAGGATTCGCAACCAAGTATTAAAAAGTGAAAGTTTGATTTATGATTATTATTCTGTCCCATTACTTTTGGTCCCTTAACAAGTGGGAGGCACAGATGCAAACTGCTGTAATTCCTGCACCGTTCACCGGATTTGGATGTAAATCCCCTCAAATTACAGCTGACAGTCTGCAGGTAAAGCACATCTTGTTCGTTTCATTTCAAATCCATTGTGGTGGAGGGTATATTTAATCTATTTAATTTAATGTTTGTGTGTCGTTAAAATATGTCAACAATATCCCCATAACAATGACCTCTAAAGCACCCTCCCCTTTAACAGTGAACTCCATAGTCCTCCGCCCCCTAACACTGACCCCCCCCACAGTGCCCCACCACTTTAAAATGGGACCTCCAACGCAGCCCATCCCTTAATTTTGACCTTCAAAGCAGCCCGCCCCTTTAACAGTGAGTTTCACAGCACCCCACTCCCTTGACAGTGACCTCCTCAGGGGCCCTCCCCCTTGACAGTGACCTCACAGTACCCTACTGCCTTAACAGTGACCTCACAGTACCCTGCTGCCTTAACCTGACCTCCACAGCAGTTGCCCCTTTAATAGTGGCCCCTGCCCCCTTAACAGTGACCTCCACAGTGTTCGCCCCTTTAACAGTGACCTCTACAGCGGCCTGCCCCTTTAATGCTAGGGCTACACGTGCAACATTTTGTCTCAACGATTTTTATAATGATAGGCTATGGTGTCGCACTGCGACATGTGACATGCTGCGACTGCGACACGACAGTTGCAGAAAATCCATCCAAGATGGATTTTTCTGCGACTGTCGCGTCGCAGTTGCAGCATGTCACATGTCGCAGTGCAACACCATAGCCTATCATTATAAAAATTGTCATGCGACATCAATGTAGCAGTGTAGTTGTGCCCTGTGTGTCGTGCGACTTATTGTCGTCCTGTAGCCCTAGCCTAAATCTGACCTACAGCAGTGAAGAAAAATGGCTGGGTTGTTATGGAAACCTGGAGTAAAACTGTGTGTCTGTGGAGACTAAGGGCCTGCGAGCTTCTATTGGCTGATAAGGGTCAGGTGACCGTGTGTATGGCAGTTGGGATATGAAGAGAAAGACTTGCAAGCTTGTATTGGCTAATGCAGGAAATTTTTGGGGAATATCAGGAACGGTATGTCCTAGAGAGCTGTGACCCCCACAGGATTTCTTTCCAGGTAGCATCGATGGTTGCGTTTTTCAGTGATCGCGGAACATACATACATACTGTGGGGTTTCGCTCTGGTAGATAGGGTAAACGGGCACAGTACAGAGGCAAAATACAAATTCTTAACTCAAAACGTCAGTCTTTATTCACACTTGAGGCAATTGCACAAAACAACACGTAACTTTGCAGTCTTGGTGTTAATTCACACACAATGGAAAGTTGATATAACACCTTGCTGGCAGTTCTGCCTCCAGTAGTCCACAGCAGGCTTTAGGGGGCCTGTTTCCCCAGCGTGCGGCTCTCAGCCCTCCAGCACGGCAAAAAGCCTCAGATCCCCAAAACAGAGACCTCTCTGCTGAGCCCAGCTGCCTATTTAAGGACAGCCAGGTGCTGCCAAAACCCCGACCGGCACTTAAACTCCGGTCCGGTATTTGACCTCACCTGGCTGGAGATCAGCCCAGCTGCACATGCTGGAAAGGAAAATACCTGCCTTGCCAGACACAATCCCTCACTGTGTCACAATACATACATACCGGTACATATATACGTCCTTCTTTATATATATAGATTCCCCTCTCATCTGTCCAAAATAATCCATTATAAAAGGGCAATACCAGGCAGGAGGACTATACAGATTACAGAGGTATATAGAGTATAATGTTCAATTCTTGGTGGTCCTGTAGCATATGCAGCTTAAAATGTTTTGTCCTTGGTTTCCACTGATATATAAGCAGTGTATACTGTTCAGTACCTGGTATCCAGTGGCATATATGCAGGTTATAATGTTCAGTTCCTGGTGGTTCCCTAGTATTTATGCAATTAATAATATTTAGTTCCTGGTGTCCAGTTGTATAGGCAGTTTATAATGTTGAGTCCTTGGTGGTCCAGTTGTATATATGCAGTTTTTAATAATTAGTCCCTGCTGTCTAGTGGTATATACAGTTTATAATGTTCAGTTTCTGGTGTCCAGTTGTATATATGCAGTTTATAGTGTTCAGTCCTTGATGTCCAGTGGTAAATATGCAGTATAAAATGTTTAGTTTCTGGTGTTCAGTAATATATACACAGTTTTTAATGTTCAGTCCCTGGTGTCCAGTGGTATATGCAGTTTATAATGTTTAGTTGCTGGTGGTCTAGTGGTATACATGCAGCATATAATGACCAGTCCCTTGGTGGTTCAGTGGTATATATGCTGTTTATAATGTTTTGTCCCCGGTGGTCCTCTGGTATAGACTAAGCTCATCTGCAAACAATGGTGACCTCACAAGAATAATGAAACCTCCTGGGTTGTCAGACAGGAGAAGCGTCTATAAGAACTAATGAATCAGCCGTACAGTATGAGGATTCTTCATCATTTCCATGTAAGATCATTAATGTCACAGACTTTGGAATGTTTATTGACTCATATAAACCCTGAGAAGCAAGTGATTAAGTGTTCCTGCACGGCAATATCACTGACTGTTATCTCACATGTATATTCTTATTATTATAGCCAAATTTGCCACCCTAACTCCCCCCACAGTTTTTACACTACATAGGCAGTAATATACTGAAACGTGCGGATTGTTCCCGATTAATGTGCTATAACTTTGTGGAACGTTTTGCCGAATGGTTCATGAAATATCAGCGCTTTTGTAGCGAAATTGGTCCCATAGGAATGAATGGCGGAATGTTCAAAACTAGAGTGGGAGCTGACAAAAACTAGAGTGGGAGCTGACAAAAGCTAGAGTGGGAGCTGACAAAAGCTAGAGTGCGAGCTGACAAAAGCTAGAGTCGGAGCTGAAAAATCATGACATGATTTCTAAACTGCCACCACTCCTTCATTTTCAAGTCTACCTACACAAATCTTATATCAAAATGTTCAGCTATCCCTGCGTCCACTAAAAATGTTGGCTAAGCCATAGTCCTGATAGTTTTTACAATATGACCATTTGTTGGCAACTCAGCCATTGAGCTGCCCTTCAAATTTGAAGGATAATTTCTAAACTGCGACTGTGCCTTAATTTTTATATTTCAGAGACAAACCATGCATAAAAATGTAGGTCTGGGTCTTGTGATTTTCACAATATAAAGCTCTTCACTGTAGGATTTCCCATCTAGGTGGACACCATCACCTTGGCGTCCCCCCCATCGGGTCCACAACCATACACTGACTGCAGCCACCAAAACAGCTACCCCTTATTGTTGAGCCATACGCCAGCTGTGGGTACTATCGACATGCCCCGTGTCCCCTGAAGAATCTAAGGGGCTATATTAAGGAAACGCATCGGGACACTATTTTTTTCATATTTATAAGCCTATCATTATAAGCTTTTCTATCCCCATATTTGGTATACTGTCCTTTTAGTCGCTGTCTAGGGCCTTAACAGGGCGTCCAGCATAGGTCCAGAGTTCCAGCCGGTGCCACCCCTTGTGGTGCTTTTTGGACCCCGTTCCAAGGATTTATTTGTAGGGTGGACTAGGCCAAGTAGGGTGTTTCATCAGGGTCAGTGTACACACTATACCACCCTCCATTTCCATCCATTACCTTGGCTCTAGTCACCCGCCAGTCCACCATCGGTGCCCACGGTGACAATGTGTCATGCATTGTGTGGGCACTTATTCCACCATTGATGGTCCTATTGAAGTCTTACATGGTCTTATATCCATGACCAAATGAGCTTCTATACCACCATTACTTACATGTTTGTTTGTCTGTAGGGGTCCTTTTATCCTTATATTTATTAAAAGTGAAGTTTTAATTAGCAACTGCCCCCCTCTAGTACTCAATTAGTGTAATGTTTACTATCTTTACTCACTCCAAACACTCCACACAGTTACTCTGCCCAGTCCATAAAGTTACTCTGCCCAGTCCAACCTTTCCACAGTTACTACAGCCACTCCAACCACACAACAGTTACTCAAGCCACTCCACCCAGTTACTCCGCCCACTCCAGTTGTAGACTACTGGTGGAGGCAAGAACACTTCACACAATTTCCCCAGAAATTGTAGCTTTTCTAGTTTTTAATTACTAGAGATGAGCGAATTTCTCAAATTCGGTCAGTTCGACGAATTTTCTGAAAAGACTCGATCCGAATTAATTTGTGGTGAATCGCGTTAGAAAACAGCTATTTCCTGGCTGCAGTATGACATGCAGATGACAGGATGTCGCTCTTAGAATCACTGCACACTTCACTTATTTGGGCAGTCACGGGGCCAAAACTGACCAAATAACTCAAGTGTGAACTCAGCCTTACAGGTCAATGTTAGTGCCAGGTATAAATAACTGTGCACAGGCCCAAGATCCGTGAAAGAGCGCACTTCTTTTACACCGTCGTCAGCTGATTCCAAGTACCGTATTTTTCGCTTTATAAGACGCACTTTTTTTCCCCCAAAAGAGGGGGAAAAATGACAGTGCGTCTTATAAAACGAATGTTGACTTTTTTTTACAGGGCTGACACTGATATATCGCCGGCCGCTGTGC
Source organism: Bufo gargarizans (assembly GCF_014858855.1). Lineage (NCBI taxonomy): Eukaryota > Metazoa > Chordata > Amphibia > Anura > Bufonidae > Bufo > Bufo gargarizans. The sequence goes on along the minus strand of NC_058084.1, from coordinate 472,070,398 downwards.
TGCACAGTGTGGCCGGCGATACATCAGTCACAGTGCGGGGAGGGAGGAGGGGCTGGAGGCAAGTCACAGCGGGGCCCGATGCAGTCACTGTATTACACCGGGCCCCGCGCACAGAAGTCTCTTTGTATGTAAAATCTTTCATTATTCCTTAATACCGTAAATCGCCCTCATTTTGATAAACTTTACTAGACTAATCGCCTGCATCAGTACTCACTATGAATACAGCGTGCGGTCCGGCCGGCGTGTGACTGACGTCACGCTCCTCCCACTTCATTAATGAAGCAGGATGAAGTCATGCGCCGGAGGGACCGCACGCTACATTCATAGTGAGTACTGATGCAGGCGATTAGGCTAGTTTATCAATAGGAGAGCGATGGATTCAGGAATAATGAAAGATTTTACATACAAAGAGTCTTCTGTGCGCGGGGCCCGGTGTAATACAGTGACTGCAGCGGGCCCCTCTGTGACTTGCCTCCAGCCCCTCCTCCCTCCCCGCACTGTGACTGATGTATCGCCGGCCACACTGTGCAGCACAGCGGCCGGCGATATATCAGTGTCAGCTAGTTTATCAAAAGGAGAGCGATTGATTCTATTTTACATACAAAGAATAAAGTACTGTAATGCTGTGAAACATAGGGCCATGAGGGGAACCAGCATAAGATGCTATATGTATGTCACCCACACATATAGCATCTTATGCTGGCCCCCCTCATGGCCCTATGTTTCACAGCACACATCCCCCATAACAGTGCATCATCCATAGATCCCCCCCATAACAGTGCATCATCCATAGATCCCCCCCATAACAGTGCATCATCCACAGATCCCCCATAACAGTGCATCATCCACAGATTCCCCCCATAACAGTGTCATCCCCAGACCATTAGTTCAAAATCCACCAAAAGCACACCTTTTGGTTCAAAATAATTTTTTTCTTATTTTCCTCCTCAAAAACCTAGTTGCGTCTTATAATCAGGTGCGTCTTATAAAGCGAAAAATACGGTAGATGTCTACAGAACCTGTTCTATTAAACGCTTATACAAGTAGAGCCCCCGACAGAGTGGAGAGGGGGTCAGCAGTAAGTTTGTGTTGACGTCACTGATTATTTTGCTCTTCCTCTGATCCGTCAGAACAATAACCCCCCAAAAAACCGATCCTGTCTGTTGAGCATCCGCCTTCACTCGTCAGCATTTGGTCAGTAATCCATCAGTATTGCTAATGTCCAAAAACTTTGCGCGTTCGCGATTCGCCAAACATGCGAACATATGGCGATATTCGCGCCCGCCATATTCTTTTACATTGTGAAGAACTTTGACCCATTACACATCCATCAGGTGGTACAGGACAGCCAATTGAGATGTTTCAGCACATGGACATACCCCCTACCTTATAAATAAACCCGATCTGGCCGCCATTTTACATTCAGTGTTTTGCCAGTGTAGGGAGAGGTTGCTGTGTGGAGCAGGGACAGGCTGTTAGGGACACCACACGCTAGCTAATAGGGCCACAAAAGTCCTTTTAAGGACTGGTATAGATGTGCTATCGATAGGTGTGATATACTTATAATATACTTTCTAACATAGGAAGCATATTATAATGGACTTGTATAGTGCAGCAGTTATGTGCGGTTCTGCAGCTATACTTCAGCTACACAGAGTGACAAACGAAAAAATATTTATAACTGGTGTGATTTACCAGTCGCCCCCCAAAACAACTGATAGAAGCGGGGTGTTATATACCAATATACTTTCTATATAGTGTATTTGGGTACTGCAGCATTTGTTTGCGGTTTTGCTGCGTTCCCTCTGCTACACAGAGTGACAAACGGTATTGGAGAAAATAATTATAACTGGCGTGATATACCAGTTGCCCCCCAAAAACAGCTGATTGAAGCGGGGTGTGATATACCTTCTTCCACAAATACTGCGCTTCTATAGAGACTTTTGTCACAGGGTCATTTAAAAAGGTTGACTGCTGGCTTGTCAGAACTGCTAGCCCGCCAACTACTGCCATATAAATTGGTGGACTCGGAGGCCTTTTGAAAATTTGTGGCCATTGGAACACCACAATGGAAGGTCCCAGGAAAGAAATATTTCTCCCAGAAGGGCATCCCAGAGCTACAGTCAGGTCCATAAATATTGGGACATTGACACAATTGTAACATTTTTGGCTCTATACACCACCAGAATGGATTTGAAATGAAACAAACAAGATGTGCTTTACCTGCAGACTGTCAGCTGTAATTTGAGGGTATTTACATCCAAATCCGGTGACCGGTGCAGGAATTACAGCAGTTTGCATCTGTGCCTCCCACTTGTTAAGGGACCAAAAGTAATGGGACAATTGGCTTCTCAGCTGTTCCATGGCCGGTGTGTGTTATTCCCTCATTATCCCAATTACAATGAGCAGATAAAAGGTCCAGAGGTCATTTCCAGTCTGCTATTTGCATTTGGAATCTGTTGCTGTCAACTCTCAAGATGAGATCCAAAGAGCTGTCACTATCAGTGAAGCAAACCATCATTAGGCTGAAAAAACACAACAAACCCATCAGAGAGATAGCAAAAACATTAGGCCTGGCCAAAACAACTGTTTGGAACATTCTTAAAAAGAAGGAACGCACCGGTGAGCTCAGCAACACCAAAAGACCCGGAAGACCACGGAAAACAACTGTGGTGGATGACCGAAAAATTCTTTCCCTGGTAAAGAAAATACCCTTCACAACAGTTGGCCAGATCAAGAACATTCTCCAGGAAGTAGGTGGATGTGTGTCAAAGTCAACAATCAAGAGAAGACTTCACCAGAGTGAATACAGAGGGTTCACCACAAGATGGAAACCATTGGTGAGCCTCAAAAACAGGAAGGCCAGATTAGAGTTTGCCAAACGACATCTAAAAAAGCCTTCACAGTTCTGGAACAACATCCTATGGACAGATGAGACCAAGATCAACTTGTACCAGAGTGATGGGAAGAGAAGAGTATGGAGAAGGAAAGGAACTGCTCATGATACTAAGCATACCACCTCATCAGTGAAGCATGGTGGTGGTAGTGTCATGGCGTGGGCATGTATGGCTGCCAATGGAGCTGCTTCTCTTGTATTTATTGATGATGTCACTGCTGACAAAAGCAGCAGGATGAATTCTGAAGTGTTTCGGGCAATATTATCTGCTCATATTCATTCAAATGCTTCAGAACTCATTGGACGGTGCTTCACAGTGCAGATGGACAATGACCCAAAGCATACTGCAAAAGCAACCAAAGAGTTTTTTAAGGGAAAGAAGTGGAATGTTCTGCAATGGCCAAGTCAATTACCTGACCTGAATCCGATTGAGCTGCATTTCACTTGCTGAAGACAAAACTGATGGGAAATTGCCCCAAGAACAAGCAGGAACTGAAGACAGTTGCAGTAGAGGCCTGGCAGAGCATTACCAGGGATGAGACCAGCGTCTGGGGATGTCTATGCGTTCCAGACTTCAGGCTGTAATTGACTGCAAAGGATTTGCAACCAAGTATTAAAAAGTGAAAGTTTGATTTATGATTATTATTCTGTCCCATTACTTTTGGTCTCTTAACAAGTGGGAGGCACATATGCAAACTGCTGTAATTCCTGCACCGTTCACCTGATTTGGATGTAAATACCCTCAAATTAAAGCTGACAGTCTGCAGGTAACACACATCTTGTTCGTTTCATTTCAAATACATTGTGGTGGTGTATAGAGCAAAAAATGTTAGAATTGTGTTGATGTCCCAATATTTATGGACCTGACTGTTTATGGCCACGTTCAGCGGCAAGTGAATGTATCTCTGGCACACAGGGTCGGTGCCAAGATACATCGCGGTCTAGCAAACACGGGTGTAACATCCCAGAGTTATGTTACTGCACTCTTTTACCCCGCTACAGCCTGTTAAGTGTATGTATATTGCCATCTTGTGTAATCTAACATTGCATCCTAATTATATGCATTTTCTAGGCCTGTTTCATGTATTTGCTGTAGTTTTCCATCTATACCAGCAGGTGGCAGCAATGTGTGACCAGGAACTTAGTGTCAGTTTAGTATATCTAGACTGGAATAGTACATTCCAGTTTAGCTCCCCTTCTATGAGCAGAAGTGGGCTGGCCCATGTCCTGTCTCATAAGGAGGAAAGAAAGTTCTAGTGAGTGTACCAGCTACCCTGGCTAGGGGAAGGCTGTGTTAGTAGGAGCTCCCAGTTCTAGGGATCCCAACCCAGGATCGTGCCTCGGCTGAGGCCAAAGATCAGCATTCCCAGAGACCAGGAGAAGCCAAATCCCTCCTCAGTTAGTCAGGCCCACACCAAGCAGAAGATAGACAGAGCAGAAGATATAGATTCCTGCCATATTCTCCAGGCATATGATAGAAGCAGAAGAGATATTGATCCCTGCCACTTATTGCCAATACCTGCTGGGACCCAAAAGACTAATGCTGTATCTCATATGGATTGATGCTGCCCTCAGTAAAGCAAAGTTGAATTTTACTTTAAGTCTGGATCTCATTCATTCCTCAATTACTCCTACTAGCAACACTCATTGATTGCAAGTGAGCCAGGATCCAGGAATCCAGGTTTGAGACACCATTGACACCCTTACCACTGCTACACAGAGACATTACACCACTCTGGCATTCCTCACCTGGTACGTGAGTTGCAACACCTTAAAGGGCCCTGAGACTGTACCCTGTGCACACTGCAATTGGCGTCACGAACAACAAACTATTAACTATTACCTATACCTGACCCAGTCAGTGCATATTATTGCGCCAGTGTGCATTAGTCTAATCCGGTTTACTGCGCGGGCAGGGAAGGTACATGACGGCCATCAAGCATGCAACCTGTGGCACCCGTGTAGATTTGATGTTACCACCACGGATTGCATGCAGGCCTGCCTCTTCTTCTCCTCCTTCTACTCCATCCTCCGTCTCCTCCTCGGCTGACTCCTCTTTTTCCACTGCTACCGTCTCTTCCGCTGCGCCCCCCAAGATCCCCAGAACCTATTTGACGTGCCAGGTGAGACTTTGCCATGCTGTGCTGCATCTGTTGTGCCTGGAAGCCAAAAGCCACACCGGTCCTGCATTACTTTCAGCTTTGTGTTCAAAGGCCGATCAGTGGCTAACCCCGCTCAATTTGACAGTTGGTAAAGTGGTGTGTGACAACGGTGCCAATCTGCTGAGCGCGTCAAAGAGGGCAAAATAACACACGTGCCGTGCATGGCACACGTCCTGAGCTTAGTCGTACAGCGATTTGTTGCCAAATACCCCGGGGTCCAGGACGTCTTGCAGCAGGCCAGGAAAATCTTTGGCCATTTCTGAAGATCTCACATGGCCATGGCTCGCCTTGCTGACATTCAGTGGCGACACAACCTGCCCATCAGATGTCTGATTTGTGACTGTCCGACGCGCTGGAACTCCACCTTGTATATGCTTGATAGGCTGCTCCAGCAGCAACGTGCTGATAATGACTACCTGTACGAACTCTACAGCAGGACAGGTTCTGGGAGCTTGTTTTTTTTTCACCGTGCCAGTGGCTGCTCATGCGCGACGCATGCAGACTTCTGTGGCCATTTGATGAGATCACCAAACTGGTCAGTCGCAGCCAGGGCGCCATCAGTGACATCACACCTTACGCCTTCTTTCTGGAGTGTGCATTGCGTAGTGTCATTGATCAAGCCGTTGAGGAGCAGGAAGATGAGGAAGTCGCAATGCTGGATGAATTTCCAGGAGGGCTACTCCATCTGAGAACAACAGGAGTCTGAAGAGGAATCAGAGGAGGATGGTCCTGCGGCGGAGGAGGAGCAAGAAGAGCAGGCTTTAAACGTTTCTGGGATCCCTGGTGTTGTCCGTGGATGGGGGGAGGAGAACGAGGACGACATTCTCCTGGGCGATAAGCAGGAGCCAGGGCGCTCCACCGCTTCCAGTTTAGTGCAAATGGGGGACTTCATGCTCCAGTGTTTGAAGAGGGACCACCGTATAAAAAGCATAAAGGGCAAGGACCAGTACTAGGTGACAACATACTTAGACCCCCGATACAAACACAAAATGGCGGAAATGTTACCACCATCACAGAGGGCTTTCAGAATGCAGCACTTCCAGGCCTTGCTTCGAGAAATGCTGCATTCTGCTTTTGCGGGCACTGGCAGAGGAATTTCCACTCACAGAGAAACAATTGCGGGTACTAATCCAACAGCACATGGAAGAAGAGGGCGGTTTGGAGAAGCCAACCCATCGACAGCCATCCTCCGGATCCAGCCTCAGGGAACACCTAGACCGACAGGTGTCCGACTACATTGGGTTAACGGCCGATGTGGACGCTCTGAGAAGCGAGGAACCCCTGGACTACTGGGTGTGTAGGTTTGACCTGTGGCCAGAGCTGGCACAATTTGCCATGGAACTCTCGGCTTGCCCCTTGTCGAGTGTCCTGTCAGAAAGGACGTTCAGCGCAGCAGGGGGGATCGTGACTGATAAGCGCACTCGCCTAGCTCACAACAGTGTGGACTACCTCACATTTCTAAAAATGAATGAGGCATGGATCTCTGAGGAATTCAACACATGTGACGAGTCAACCATGTTTGATTGAAATTCCTCATGACAGCCCACAAATATCTGCCACCACCCAGAACAAATCATGGTCCCTGTCTTAGGTAAATACAGCGGCATAAAGGGCCTTTTATGTAAGTTGAATGCCTAATTTTTGGGGCCTGTACTGGCCGACAGTTAAATTTTTATCCTGTGACCGCCTAATGTCCCTCCAGCCACAGAATCCTACAAAGTTGTGTGCTGTCAGGTGAATGGCTATTGGCAAATTTTTGGGGCCTGTACTGGAGTGGCAAGTTCTCACAACAATACTTGCGCACTAATCACTAATATATCATGAGACCTTATAAAATGTAAAGTTGTGTGTACCGCGAAAAAATAAATCGCATCATTAGGGATTTTCACAATGGTGCTTTTTTTAAACTCTCTATCTGCATATACAGTGATTGTTACAACATGCATTTGAAATGTAATCAAATACACTTTAATGTCAAATTACTTGAGTGATCAGAAATTCCTACTCAACGTCGCAAAAATTGTTGACAACCATCTTTTCTGCTCTCATCCAACTTTGCTCTGGTGGAAACCCAGTTGCTGTAGTAGGCCGCGCATATTTTGCACATGCGCATAGGCGAAAATTATATTGCCGATATTTTGCATAAAAAAAAATAATTAATGGAGATCGCAAATTCGAATAATACATCTGGTATGTCACTGTCCATGTTGTGGGACTATTTTTGCACTTCTAGTAAGTATTTGGTGGCTGCAAATATGACATGAAGGTATTCCAGGTTCGCCTGCCTATAAAGTGAATCCAGCTGGCCGCGAATTTGTGGTTCATGACTATTTGATCACGTTTGCGTGATCGCGTTCGCGAACCATCCCGGCCGATGTTCGTCTATCACTAGTGGCAGCATCAGAATAGTAGCTGAGGCAGATAGCCAGAAGAAACCGGTCTCTTTTGTCAAGGTTTGGGTGGGGCAGCATGGATGATCTAATCTGATGCTGTCAAGTTTGGGGTGGGAGGGAAACCCACCCCAAATGTAGGAGGGAAAGGGCTGAGGGGAAAAGGCCAGGAAACTAGGGAAAGGAGCTGGTCACCTCCTAGAGCAACCCTAATCAAAGTCCTGACTGACTGCAAATATGAACTGACCCCAGATGTAGGGGAGTTCATACACAGAAACCTAAAGTCCTAATTCACCCTGTAGGACCCTGGTACTATTGTCAGGACAAGAGACAACCTGTCCCTCCAAATGGTGGGACGAACAGGAGGCTCCCTCAGGCCAAAACACAAATGATAGGGAAAAGATCAACACAAGATAACCCAAACAATAACCAAAAGGGAAAGAAAACACTTAACTTCAAATGGCTATGGAAGCACAGGAACTCCACCGAAATCCAAACACCAGCTATCCAAAACAAGACTGAAGCTATTAACCACAATGCAGGGTGGGAGAAGCCACAATAAATAGGAAAGGATAAATGACCACATAAGCAACACCTGAGGCAAGGGGTGTGGCCATCACCAGAAACAACACAGACACCTATTGATCCACAAGGAATATCTGTCAGATCAAACCACGTGTTGCCAGTCTCACTGATCTCCTGGCACCTTTCACAGTAACATCCGTGACAGATGCATTAGGCATTGGTGGGTGGAAATCCAGACTGATCCACGCCTGATTCATCTTTACAAAGGTCAGTCTCTCCACATTTTGTGTGGACAGGCGAGTTCTCCTTGGGGTAACTATGGCCACCACCGCACTAAACACCCCCTCTGATTCCACACTACTGGCCGGGCAGGACAGCTTTTCCAGGGCATACTCGGCTAGTTGCGGCCACAAATCCAGTTTGGCTACCCAGGAGTCCAGCGGATCTTCAATGAGAGTAGGCAGGGTGCACTCCAAGTATGCCACCACCTGCTGGTTCAGGTTCTGCTCTATATCTAGCTGCTGGTGAGTAGTTTCTTCACTATGTGGGTGAAGAAAGCTGCTCATCAGTGACTCTACAGTCGTGGCCAAAAGTTTTGAGAATGACACAAATATTAGTTTTCACAAAGTTTGCTGCTAAACTGCTTTTAGATCTTTGTTTCAGTTGTTTCTGTGATGTAGTAAAATCTAATTACTCGCACTTCATACATTTCAAAGACTTTTATCGACAATTACATGACATTTATGCAAAGAGTCAGTATTTGCAGTGTTGGCCCTTCTTTTTCAGGACCTCTGCAATTCGACTGGGCATGCTCTCAATCAACTTCTGGGCCAATTCCTGATAGCAACCCATTCTTTCATAATCACTTCTTGGAGTTTGTCAGAATTAGTGTGTTTTTGTTTGTCCACCCGCCTCTTGAGGATTGACCACAAGTTCTCAATGGGATTAAGATCTGGGGAGTTTCCAGGCCATGGACCCAAAATGTCAACGTTTTGGTCCCCGAGCCACTTAGTTATCACTTTTGCCTTATGGCACGGTGCTCCATCGTGCTGGAAAATGCATTGTTCTTCACCAAACTGTTGTTGTATTGTTGGAAGAAGTTGCTGTTGGAGGGTGTTTTGGTACCATTCTTTATTCATGGCTGTGTTTTTGGGCAAAATTGTGAGTGAGCCCACGTCCTTGGATGAGAAGCAACCCCACACATGAATGGTCTCAGGATGCTTTACTGTTGGCATGACACAGGACTGATGGTAGCGCTCACCTTTTCTTCTCAGGACAAGCCTTTTTCCTGATGCCCCAAACAATCGGAAAGAGGCTTCATTGGAGAATATGACTTTGCCCCAGTCCTCAGCAGTCCATTCACCATATTTTCTGCAGAAGATCAATCTGTCCCTGATGTTTTTTTTGGAGAGAAGTGGCTTCTTTGCTGCCCTTCTTGACATCAGGCCATCTTCCAAAAGTCTTCGCCTCACTGTGCATGCAGATGCGCTCACACCTGCCTGCTGCCATTCCTGAGCAAGCTCTGCACTGGTGGCACTCCGGTCCTGGAGCTGAATCCTCTGTAGGAGACGATCCTGGCGCTTGCTGGACTTTCTTGGACGCCCTGAAGCCTTCTTAGCAAGAATTGAACCTCTATCCTTGAAGTTCTTGATGATCCTATAAATTGTTGATTGAGGTGCAATCTTAGTAGCCACAATATCCTTGCCTGTGAAGCCATTTTTATGCAACGCAATGATGGCTGCACGCGTTTCTTTGCAGGTCACCATGGTTAACAACGGAAGAACAATGATTTCAAGAATCACCCTCCTTTTAACAGGTCAAGTCTACCATTTTAACCCAATCAGTTTGACATAATGATCTCCAGCCTTGTGCTCATCAATATTCTCATCTGAGTTAACAAGACGATTACTGAAATGATCTCAGCAGGTCCTTTAATGACAGCAATGAAATGCAGTGGAAAGTTTTTTTGGGGATTAAGTTAATTTTCATGGCAAAGAAGGACTATGCAATTCATCTGATCACTCTTCATAACATTCTGGAGTATATGCAAATTGCTATTATAAAAACTTAAGCAGCAACTTTTCCAATTTCCAATATTTATGTAATTCTCAAAACTTTTGGCCACGACTGTAGAATCAGGCTGCTGCTGATGGAGCTGGTACTGCCCCCCCTTCCCAACAGCTATGGCAGTGGAATGTGCGCTTAGAGGGCCCCCCTGGTCAGACCTGTGAGAGGATGGACGATGGCGCAGATAGGCAGCGGCCAACTGACTACATAGGATGTCTCCATAATAGTTCAGTTTGTTCTCCCTCTCAGCGGGTGTAAAAAAAGACCCCCATTTTGGACCGGTAGCGAGGATCTAACATGGTGGAGAGCCAGAAGTCATCTCTCTGCCGAATGATGACAATTCGTCTGTCACTACGCAAGCAAGTGAGCATGCATCGGGCTATTTGCGCAAGTGACTCAGAGGGACTCCCTGCCTGCATCTCCACTGCATACTACCACGGTGTGTCTGGGTCATCTGCCTCGTCTTCCTCATCTCCCTCTTGCTCTTCCGGCTGCTCCTGCTCCTCATCTTCTGTCACCTGTGTAGCAAAACCACCCATCTTGCTACACATTGCTTGTGCTCAAATGTCCTCCTCCTCCAGTTCAGCCCCCACAGGGCTCATGTGGCCTTGAGATCTAGGCCCCACGTCTCCAGTCCCCTGTCCAGCCTGAGATACCAGCATATTTTCTACGATATGAAGCAGTGGAATGACGTTGTTCATCCCGTAGTCCTGGCGACTGACAAATAACGTAGCCTCCTCAAAGGGCCTGAGCAAACGGCAGGTGTCACGCATGAGCTGCCACTGGCTGACATCGAAGTTACACAGGGGAGTACCTCTGTCCGCCTGTATTATCAAGAAATTGTTTATGGCCTTTCTCTGTTCGTATAGTCAGTCCAACATATGGAGGGTGGAATTCCAACGGGTGAAAACGTCGCATATCAGCCTATGTTGGGAGATGCTGTTCTGCCGCTGCAGCTCAAGGAGGGTGTGCTTGGCGGTGTACAAGTGGCTGAAGTGCATGCAAAGTTTCCTAGCCATTTTAAGGACGTCTTGCAGATGGGTGGAAGACTTTAGGAAACTCTTGACAACCAGATTGAACACGTGTGCCATGCAGGGCTCATGGCTCAGCCCTAATTGAAGCAGTGCTGACACTATGTTTTTCCCGTTGTTGGTAACCATGGTTACGATTTTGAGTTGTCATGGAGAAAGTTAGGATTCAATTTTTGATGAAGGATGCGAAGCAGTTCCTCCCCTGTGTGACTCCGTTCTCCCAGGCAAACTTGGTGCAGAACAGCGTGACACCACAGTGCCCAGCACATGTGGTATGCTGGTGGGGCACTGTGAATTGTCCCTGCAGTGGAGGCTGAGGACAAGGTCGAGGATGAGGAGGCAGAGGCGGACATTGTTGCAGGACCAATGAAGTGAGAACGTGGAGGCGGAAGCAGCGTCACCTGGCCAAGTTGCTGGCTTGGCTGGGCAGGAACCACATTCATCCAGTGGGACGTAAATATATTGTCCCTTGATACAGCTACACATGTCGGCACTGCTGTGCACTTTGGCAGACACCGACAGGCTCAAGGACTGACCCACCTTCTATTCTACATATGTGTGCAGGGCTGGTACTGCCTTTTTGGCAAATAAATTACGGCTTGAGACTCTCCACCTCGGCTCGGCACAAGCCATCAGTTCTCTGAAAGGTGCAGAGTCCATCACTTGGAAAGGGAGGGACTGCAGTACCAGCAACTTGGCCAGGAGCACGTTCAGCTTCTGCGCCGTTGGATGAGTGCACGCATACTGTTGTCTCTTGGCAATCGCTTTGGTGATCGATTGCTGACGGAATGACTGATGAGGAGTAGGAGGGTGAGGAGCAGAAGCATCAGGACCAGCAGATGATGGGTAGGACAGACAGCTCCCTTCGGCTGAGGTGGTGGAGCCTTGACTGCCTGAAATCGGGTACATGCCACTGGGTGATGCAGCGGTTGCTGTGGCAGGCTGGACCACCACATTGGAGCCACGGTTCTCCCAGGCCACTTTATGATGACGCTGCATATATTGACGCAGGGCCGCGGTGCCTCCCTATCCTTTCCCTACACTTCTAATGCTCTTTCCCTGAACTTCTACTGAGCAAAATATCAGTTTTGAAGTTTTTCCTCACACTGTCCCTAGTGCCTGCTGATGTCTCTCCCTGCACTAAGTACACTGGAAAATGGCTGAATCCAAGATGGCTGAGGCTATTTATAGGGCTGTGACATCGCAGGGCTGGCTGGCTGCTGATTAGCTGCATGCATGGCATTGTGGGTGATCCCTCGTTCCCAGAGTTCTTTGCTCCATGTCCTAACATGTGCAGCAGCCATTTTAGAAAAAATTGCAATTCGTTTCCACGAAGCATGAGGAAATTCGGATTAGTTGCAAATCAAATAATTCCTAAAATTTGGATCAAATTCCACTTTGTCAGCTTCGATTCGCTCATCTCTATTAATTACCAATAGTAAGGTAATAGATCTGTCATCATAGTAATTGCTGAGCGACGTCAGGTCACAGTGCAACGTGGCACTGGCAGAAGACCAGAGAGCGGTGAGTGCAGGAAGAGCATGCAGGATCTTGCAAGTTGCGATGCTGTCCGGAGAAGGAGAGGTAAGTTCATTTATTTATTTTATATCTGATCTGAGGTCCGATGAGGATTGGGGCTCTGATGAAAACTGGGGGTCTTATCTGAGGTCTGATAAAACATTGTTTTTTTCTAATTTTCCTCCTCTAAATCCTCAATGCATCTAATGGTCCAGAGCATCCTATGGAGTGAAAAATACAGCATATAAAAATCAATAAAATAAAAAACTAATAAAATAAGACCTCTCTACTAAATAAGAAGATGCTAGTATTATAAATGGCACAGGTGAGGCCCTTGTGTTGCCTCGAGGCCCATGAGCTAGCAGTTACAGTGCATGGGTGATGTGGCAGAGAGAGGATGTTATCTCTCCTGCGATAGATTTTTCTTCTTTCTCCTTCAAGATTTGCCTATGAACCGCGGTGAAAGACAACAGAAAAATAAGTAAGATGCTGCTTCTTTTAGGGGCCATGCACACAGCCGTATCACAGATTTCCTTATACAGATTGATAATATAGCGCCTTGATGTGTCCTTCCTTCCATCTTTTTGGGGAAATATCCTGAGGTGAGTGACATCAGGTGACCAGTTTAAAAAAAAAAAACGCATATTGTTGTGATACTTTGTCAGGGGTTGTTTATGCTAATGTATCATCTATGTGGCCACCCTGTGGCTGTGATTGTAATTGCAGCCTGGTAAGGGTTTGGCTAGTACTGTATGTCATGATAATAAATTTAATTTAGTAATGTGATAAATTGTAGTCCTTAAGGCAAGCTTGGGGATACACCTGCACTTCTGCAGGCCATACTATTTCATTCAGGGGAATTTTAATTTGGGCATATTGCATAGTGTTTGTCATTGCAGATGCATTCTTCTAGGGTAGCAGTCTCCAAGCGGTGGTTCTCCAGGTATTGCAGAACTCCCAGCATGTGCCGACAGCCGCAGCCTAAGACCACAGGATGGAAACCGCTGTCACATGGCTTTGCTTCTCAAGGAGAATACACATAATAAGGGCTCCATGTGCTGCCATTCTGATGTTATGTATGAAACTGCCATATATTACTAAGTGAAATAGACATGGATTAAAATCATAATGAGGTGGTTATTATGGGGGGACTTCAACTACCCAGAAATACACTGGGAAACTGAAACCTGTGGATCCCATAAAGGAAACGGGTTCTTGGCAATAACCAAAGACAATTACTTTTCCCAACTGGTTCAGGACCCGACTAGAGGGACGGCCATACTGGACTTATTCTTAACTAATAGACCTGACAGAACAACAGATGTGCAGGTCGGGGGACACCTGGTAAATAGTGACCATAAAGTAATAACCTTCCGATTTTCATTCAAAAGAGGGTTTCTTCAGGGAGGCACAAAAACACTGAACTTTAGGAAAGCAAAATCCATAGGCCTCACTAACTGGAACAATGTCCTGAAAAATAAAAATGAAGCAACAAAATGGGATATTTTAAAAAAGCATCCTAAACTCTAATTATGAAAGGTAAATCCCTTATGGGAATAAAAGGGTCAGGAACAGCAAAAAATAAAAATGTGGATAAATAGAAATGTAAAGAAAGCAATACATAACAGGAAAAAGGAGAAAAAATGAAATATGTAAAATAGAGATGGAGACAGAAAGATTCATTAACAAAGAGAGTAAAACTGACACTAAAATGTTCTTCAATTATATAAATGGTAAAAAGATTAAACCTGAAAGCGTTGGTCCTTTAAAGAGTGATGAGGGAGGAGTTGTAGAGGGTGAGGACGAGAGAAAGCAAATTTATTAAATATTTTTTTTCTCCACTGTATTCACTGAGGAAAATTAAATGTCAGATGAAATGCAGAGTGTCAAAGCAATCTCAGTATTAAATGTGGTCTCTCTGACCAAGGAAAAAGTGTGGCGATATCTTAAAAAGGTTAAAATACACAAATCACCAGGTCCAGATGGCATACACCCTTGCATCCTAAGATAATTAAGTAATGTCATAGACAGACCCTTATTTCTGATATTTAAGTACTCTATATTGACAGGGAGTGTTCCACAGGATTGGTGCATGGCAAATGTGGTGCCAATATTCAAAAAGGGTTTAAAAACAGAGGCAGGAAACTATAGGCCGGTAAGTTTAACTTCTATCATGGGTAAACAGTTTGAAGGTTTTCTAAGAGATTCTATTCTGGAATATCTTAATGATATTCCAAGTCTCTCTGTACTGCTGGAGAGAGCCTCTACATAACATTGGCACTTCCTCCAGCAGGCTGTGCACCGGACTTAAATCTACACCAGCTCACTTGCTGGCCTAGAAAATGATAAATGAGACAGGCCTACTGGCCCACCCACACCATGCCCCTTTTTCTAGATCTGTCCAAAAAGTGCAGTGGGCGGAGAAAAGTCACAGGTTTTGCCCCAAAATGGCATGCAACAAAATCTGCAACTGATATATGCCACACATATTCATATATCAGTTCAAAAATCACCCCCTTAGTTTTTAGATATTATTTGACAGTAAACTTTATAGTAAAAACCAATGTCAGGCAGCTGCTGCCAAGGCCAATAAGGTAATGGGTTGCATCAAAAGAGGCATAGAGGCCCGTGATGAGAACATAGTCCTACCACTTTACACATCACTACTCAGACCACACATGGAGTACTGTGTACAGTTCTAGGCTCCTGTGAACAAGGCAGATATAGCAGAGCTGGAGAGGGCTCAGAGGAGGGCAACTAAAGTAATGACTGGAATGGGTCGACTACAGGTCCCAGAAAGATTATAAAAATTAAGGTTATTCACTTTAGAAAAAAGACGACTGAGGGGAGATCTAATAACTATGTATAAATATATCAGGGGTCAGTACAGAGATCACTCCCATCATCTATTCATCCCCAGGACTGTGACGAGGGGACATTCTCTGCGTCTGGAGGAAAGAAGGTTTGTACACAAACATAGAAGAGGATTCTTTACGGTAAGAGCAGTGAGACTATGGAACTCTCTGCCTGTGGAGGTGGTGATGGTGAATTCACTAAAAAAGTCGAAGAGGGGCCTGGATGTATTTTTGTAGTGTAATAATTGGTGTGGACCGAAGCAAAGGAGTTGAAGCGGAATTCGCTCCAAAGTTTAGGAAAACTTCGATTCAAAATGAATCCGAATTTCCGCACTCTACAAATCACTTTTTCATAAAATAGCAGCTACACGTGTTACAAAGTGAAAGTAGGAAGCCCGGGAACACAAGATCACCCATAATGCCGTGCAGACAGCCAGTCTGCAGATCATCCCCTGTGATGTCACAAACCTAGAAAATCCTCATCCCGCGAGGTCTCCAGCATTGTCCCATGAGCTGAGCATAGGGAGAGATGTGGTAAGCTCTCATGCGCTAGTGACAGTGTTGCTGAAAATGATTAATAGAAGAATATTGGAGAGGAAGATTGCAGGGAGAGCACAGGGGCAGTGCAGGGTTAATGCAGGGAGACTGTAGGGAGAGTGTGGGAGACTGCAGCGACAGTGCAGGGAGACTTATTCTGCATCAGTTTTGTTTATTTATTGCTACATTTACATATTCTTACTTCAGCTGTAAATATAATTCAATAACCATAAGATGGAAGCCTTTAGTATTCCAGTGCCAGTGTGCCAGCCAATACCATCCAGTCTGCAACCCTTAGGGGGGCAGGTCTCAATGATGACCATCCTCATCTTATACTGACTTTATTTCTATTTCAAATCATTCTTCAAAGTCTCCATGTCCTAGAACAGTCAGCAAGATGCAGAGAGAGGAGGAGCTGGATGTTCCTGATGACATATTCTAATCGATATTAGATGATTTGGAAAAGGAGGAAAGCCAAGATGATCGGGTGAAAGCTGGAGCGGTGCACGCCCGATCAATGCAGCGGCTCAACTGTGACCGACAGCCGGGACCTTGCTGCATCTGCGGGCATCACTGTAAATGGAGATGTCGGCGGATTAACACTTTATATGTGAGGCATCTGAGAGTAATAATACAGTTTAAAATTAACAGAAAAAAAAATTTAATCATACTTACCGCCTCCATTTACTTGCGACGGTTTTTTACACTACCATATTTCAGATTTAATTAATTCGCTACCACGAGGCACAAGGAAATTCGGCTTTGCGGCAAATCAAATTTATCCTGAAATTCAGATCGGATTCCACTTCGTTGGATTCGATTCGCTGGTCTCTAATGCTGACCTACAATGCCATATTGTAATGCATTGTAGAGGGGATCAGACCCCGAAAAAGTAATTTTTCTCCCACAGTGGGACAAAAAAAAAGTAAAAAAAAAGTGTTTTTCATAGTAAAAATAATAAAGTTTCAAGTAGAAAACAAAAACAAAAATGCCCCTTTCCGATAATCACATATAAAGTTTTAAAAAATAGAATAAAAAAGAAAACTGACATTTTAGGTATTACTGCATTCATAATGACCAGCTCTATGAAAATATCACATAATTTACCCCGTCAATTGAACCCCATACATTATTTTTTTCGAAAAAGCCATTTTTGTCACTTACCTTCACAAAAAGTTTTATACCAAGCGATCAAAAGGTCATATGTACCCCAAAGTAGTGCCAATCAAACCATCGCCTCTTCCCACAAAATAATGAGCCCCTACATAAGACAATTGCCTAAAAAATAAAAAAATATGGCTTTCAGAAAATGGAGGCACAAAAACATGATTTTTTTTTCAAAGATGATTTTATTGTGTACAGCCGAAATACATGAAAAAAAAACCCATTAGGTATCGCTGAGTCTGTAATAACCTTGTCTACAAAAATATCACATCATCTACCCTGTCAGGTGAATGTTGTAAAAAAAATAAAAAATAGAAACTGCTAAAAAGCAATTTTTTTGTCTTACATCACAAAAAGTGCAAACCAAGCGATCAAAAAGTCATATTCACTAGTGTTCATCGAGTACCAAAGTGCTCGGGTGCTCGAGTAGAATACCTCGGGATGCTCGGGTGATCTACTGAGCACCAGAGCCCAATGGAAGTCAATGGGAGAACCCGAGCATTAAACCAGGCACCCCCTGCTCTGAAGAGGGGAGGGTGTCTGGTTCACAGGAAAAGGTCAGAAATTGATGGAAACACCACTGAAATGGTTCTGGAACAGCATAGGTGGATGTCTGGATGCATCTTGGACTCCCAGATCGCTGCTGGGAACGATGTTGTCCAAGTAGTACGCCACTTTTACAGACTGACAATAATACGCCCCAAACCGAAGATAACATCGATTTTAGAGGCCTTGTTCATTTTGATAAGAGTCAACCTGTCAGCATTTTCAGTTGACAGTCAGACGCGCTAATCAGTTATTATGCCCCCAGTAGCACTAAATACCCGTTCTGACAAAACGTTGGCAGCAGAGCAGGCCAGTACCTCCAAGGCATAGCGTGCCAGTTCGTTCCACATGTCCTGCTTGGACACCCAATAGTTGTAAGGCACTAAGGTATCATTGAGGACGCTGACACGGTCTGCTACATACGCCTTCACCATCTTCCAAAACTTTTCCCTCCTTGTGACACTAGGTCACGCATCAGGGTGAGGGTGCTGGCGGGGTGTCATGAAACTGTCCCAGGCCTTGGAGAGTGTTGCCCTGCCTCTGTTGGAACTGCTGTGTGTTCCCCTCGTGTCCCCTCCTCGGTTGCCCAAGGAACTACGTACTCTGCTGCCAGCGTTGTCAGCTGGAAATTTTTGTAGCAATTTTTCCACAAGGACCTTCTGGTATTGCACCATTTTACTAGTCCCCTCCACCACAGGAATGAGAGATGAGAAGTTTTCTTTGTAGCGGGGGTCAAGAAGGGTGAACAAACAGTAATCGGTGTTGGCCAAAATGCGTATAATGCGAGGGTCACGGGAAAGGCAGCATAACATAAAGTCAGCCATGTGTGCCAGAGTCCCAACAGACAAGACTTCGCTGTCCTCATCAGCAGGATGACTCTCAATCTCCTCATCCTCTTCCTCCTCTTCAGCCCATCCACGCTAAACAGATGGAATAAACCTGCTATGGGTACTACCCTCTGTAGCGGAGGCAACCGTCTCCTGCTCCTCCTCCTCCTCATCATCCAATTTGCGCTAAAAAGATGAACTGAGGGTGGTCTGGCTATCACTTGTGTAATGTCTTCCCCCATTTCCACCTCTTCCACATGCAAAGCGTCCGCCTTCATTGTGAGCAGCGAGCGTTTCAGTAGACACAGAAGTGGGATGGTTACGCTGATAATAGCGGCATCACTGCTTACTATCTGTGTTGATTCCTCAAAGTTGCGTAAAACTTTACAGAGGTCAGACATCCATGCCCACTGGGACACAGAAGTGGATGTGGTTGCTGATGGTGCTTGCGAAGGTCCAGGTGCAGGGCGGGGGGCATCCGGGCCTGCGTGTTGGACAGGGGATTGGTCAGCACGTAACACAGGGGAAGAGGAGGCAGTGGTGTGACCCGCAGACACTGATTGTGGACCCAGGTGTTCAGCCCACCTATTAGGGTGCTTTGATGCCATGTGGCGGATCATGCTGGTGGAGATGAGGTTGCTAGTGTTCACTCTCCTGCTCATTTTGGTACTGCACAGGTTGCAAATGACAATTCTTTTATCGTCCGCACTTTCCTCAAAAAAGCGCCAGACTGGGGGTGCTCCGGGGAACAGTTGCAGGCCTGGTAGGGCCCGCCTTCTCTCTTTTGCCACCCCACTGCTTCTTCCAGCCTGTTGCAGTGCCGCGGATCCCTCCCCCTCTGTACTGCTGTCCTCGATCGGCTTGCCATCTTCCCAGGTTGGGTCAGTGATTTAATCGTCCACCACCTCCTCTTCCACTTCCCCACTCTGGTCATCCATCCTCACTTATTGACAACTTTGTTTCATCCTCATCATCAACCTCTTGAGACACTAATTGCCGTTGACTTATTGGCAACTGTGTCTCATCATCATCATCCACCTTGTGAAACACTAATTGCCATTCCCCACCGTCATCTTCTTCTGACTGTGGATGCTCATAAGTTTGGGAATCAGTGCACAAGATCTCCTCATGTCCCTCTTCAAGCGGGCTTGGCGAGAGGCCCAAATCAAGGAATGGCGATGAAAAGAGCTCCTCTGAATATACGAGTGTGGGATCACTTGTTTGGCAAGACTCTCCATGGTGGGAGAAAGGAGGATCAGGGTGAGGATTCTGTTGACCAGACTCGTGGCTACTGAGACTGGACTTTGTGGAAGACAGGGTGGTGCTTAACCGACCTGAAGCATTATCTGCTGCAATCCAACCGACCACCTGGTCACAGTGGTGTGACTTCGAGAGTGGTGTCCTGCAGCCAGATACAACAATAGTCCTTAAAAGGACTTTTGGGTCTCTAACACCTTTCAACATTGAACCCTGCCTAAAAAAAATACCTATTCCTGTCCCTACACTCTCTGTCCCTTCTGCTGCAGCTCTTCCTGACTAAGACTGAGCCGAACCAGGTGTCATCGAGTGCTATATAGCACCCGATGATGCGTTCCGGCCAGCCAATCACTGTAATGCCAGTAACCTTCATGGCTTCTGCATTACAGTAAGTGCCAGTATTTCCCACACGTTTAATGGTTGCGTTGGTCAGGGCACGGGTGATGTTACGAAACACATGCTTGTGTAAGGTGGGGACGGCACACCGGGAAAAATAGTGGCGGCTGGGGACTGAGTAACAACCTGCTCTATAACAATACCACATGATCTAACCTGTCAGGTGAACATTGTAAAAAACAAAAAATAAAAACTGCCAGAACAGCCATTTTTTGGTTACCTTGCTTTACAAAAAGCATAATATAGAGTGATCAAAAATCATATGTACCCCAAAACAATGCCAGTAAAACTGTCACCTTATCCTGTGGTTTCCAAATTGGGGTAAATTTTTGGGAGTTTCTAATGTAGGGGTGCGTCAGGAGGGCTTCAAATGTGACATGGTGTCTAAAAACCAGTCCAGCAAAATCTTCCCTCCAAAAACCATATGGTGCTCCTTCCCTTCTGCGCCCTGCCATGTGCCCATACAGCAGTTTACCACCAAATGTGGGGTGTTTCTGTAAAGTGCAGAATCAGGGTTATAAATATTGAGTTTAGTTTGACTGTTAAACCTTGATTTGTTACAGGGAAAAATAATAAAAAATGGAAAATCTGCCAAAAAAGTGAAATTTTGAAATTTCACCTCCATTTTCTTTTAATTCTTGTGGAACACCTTAAGGTTTTACAAAGTTTTTAAAATCAGTTTTGAATAACTTAAGAGGTGTAGTTACTAAAACAGGGTCATTTATGGGGGGTTTCTACTATGTAAGCCTCACAAAGTGACTTCATAACTGAAGTGGTTCTTAAAAAGTGGGTTTTGGACATTTTCTTGCAATTTTAGAAGCAATTCTTAAAATTTTTAAGCCTTCTTAAAGGGAACCTGTCACCAGTTTTATGGTGTCCTAACTAAGGGCAACATAAATAAGTGACTGATTCTCTTAGCAAAATGCTGGGTCACTTTCTTTAATTGACCCAGTCAATCTGCCAACATCTTGTATTGAAAAGCTCCAGCTCATAATGATGAGTCATGAATATTCATGAGCTCCTGACTCTTCCCGCCTACCTGCTGCTGATTGACAGTTATTTTCCATATGAATCAGCAGCAGGTGGGCAGGAGAGTGGCTATAACTCTGAATTAAAAAAACGCTGGACTCAATGACATCACGCTGGACTCAAATCAGCTCATTAGCATGCAGCATGTGGCATCTTTGTGTGTATATTATGAGGTAACCATCTGTCACACCAGTAAGTGAATACATCTAAGGCACTTTTTAGTAGTAAATGATTGTATATAATTAGTTCGATTATAATCAAATATCCACATGACAGGTTCCCTTTAAAAAAATAAAATGACATTTACAAAATGATGCAAAGGTATAGTAGTTATATGGGAAGTGTAAAGTAAAAAAATATTTTGATGTATCTTTGAAAAGCGGAGAAATTGAAATTTGTAAAATTGCAAATTATTTGGGATTTTTTTTTACATACTGTATAAACATGAAATATATTTACTCAAATTTACCACTATCATGAAGTACAATGTGTCACGAGAAAACAACCTCTGAATGGCTTGGATAAGTAAAAGCGTTTCAAAGTCAGATTTGCAATAATCTGCATATTGTCCCCCCACCTAAGCAGCCAAACCCTGACTAGCAACAGCCCCTGTTTAAAGGTGCATTAAAGGGGCCACACAGCCATTAACCAGGACCGACTACACAGTGCGGTTTTCATTATTACATGAAAGGCAGCTATGGGCTAATTGGGCACATGGTTCTTCACTGCAGCATTGCCGCAACCCGCACGCAGCACAGCCGCTCCGTGTCACCATACTCTAAGGCAGAGTGGCCTGGGTATACCTGTTTTATAGTGATACAGTCCTGATCAAAAGTTTAAGACCACTTGAAAAATGGCAAAAAATCCTATTTAGCATGGCTGGTTCTTAGCAAGGTTCCAAGTAGAGCTTCAACATGCAACAAGAAGAAATGGGAGTGAGACAAAACATTTTTAGAGCATCTAATTTAATGAAAACAATGAATAAACTGAAGCAGGCTGTTTTTCAGCTGATTAAAAGTTTAGGACCACACCTCCCAAAAAAAACTAAACCTCCCTGTAACGGATCTCCTGGCACCCCGACCGAGTACCTCCGTCGATGGATGCTCCTAGCACTTTCCGAGGACTCCAAGCACTCCACTTGACACCGTAAGTACTGCAGACTCCACGAACCGCCGAAGCTTGGTTGAGGTCTCGCCGTCTCCTACCCACCCTGGACCTACGACAAGGCTCCAGGCTCTAGTGGGTGAACCTCTCCTAAATCCAGAGAGCAGGAACAGCTTTTACAAGAGCTAGTAGTTATAGCCAGGGGAGTATAGCAAATCTTCAGCGTATAGCAATCCCCAGCTTCAACATGATGAAGGGTAAAACAGGAACTCTCTTTATTGAAGATCAACTCAGTATATATACAGTTCAAGAAGTCTAAAAACATAATGCAATCAACCATGAACAACATGCAAACATATATCTTCACCCCCACCATAATGAATGAATAGGAAGAGAGGAGACACATGTGATGGGATTATCTCCTGAGTATATCATAGGGTGATCTACTCATCTAGGAGTCAGCTGCTATTATAATCAACTATCTTAATCCCATCACTAACACAATCAGTGGGAGTCTCAGTGCAGAGTTAACCCTTTTTGTGTTGCTGAATCCACACCATGCCTTTTTAATAGGCAATAGGAAATATGTGGCATATAAATTACACACATAAATCAGGGTTCCTAGTTTCTTGTAACCCCAAAAGGTCTGAGGGGGTCTCCATAGTTCTGGGTGCATAGTCCGTAGGAACGAGGCTGGCCCTCAGTCTTCGCCAGCAGCCCCAGTGACGGTTCAGTCTGTCACACCCCCCAAAACAGAAATCCAACTTCCAAACATGACCTCAGTAATGAGTAGCTCCGCCGTTATTGTTTCAGCATGCTTGATGCAAGCGTTTCCATGAGGTGAGTGGGAACATTTCTCCAAGTGGTGAAGACGGCCGCACGAAGGCCATCTACTGTCTGGAACTGTTGTCCATTTTTGTAAACTTTCCTTGCCATTCATCCACAAAGGTTCTCAATTGGATTTAGATCAGGGGAACACGCAGGATGGGCCAAAAGAGTGATGTTATTCTCCTGGAAGAAGTCCCTTGTCCTGGGGGCATTGTGTAATGTAGCGTTGTCCTGTTGAAAAACCCAGTCGTTACCACACAGACGAGGGCCCTCAGTCATGAGGAATGCTCTCTGCAACATCTGGACATAGCCAGCGGCCGTTTGACGCCCCTGCACTTCCTGAAGCTCCATTGTTCCACTGAAGGAAAAAGCACCCCAGACCATTATGGCGCCCCCTCCACTGTGACGCATAGAAAACATCTCTGCTTGTCATGCCAGTAACGTTGGAAACCATGAGGACCATCAAGGTAAAAAAAATTCTCATCAGAGAATAAAACTTTTTTCCACCTTTGAATGTCCCATGTTTGGTTCTCACTTGCAAAGTCCAAACGAGCAGTTCGGTGGCGTTCAAGGAGACGAGGTCTTTGAAGACGTTTTTAGTTTTTTAAGCCCTTCAGTCTCAGAAGCCGTCTGATGGTTATCGGGCTGCAGTCAGCACCAGTAAGGGCCTTAATTTGGGTCGAGGATCGTCCAGTGTCTTGACGGACAGCCAATTGGATCCTCCGGCTCAGTGCTGATGACATTTTTTTGGGTCTTCCACTTGACTTTTTTGTTCCATAACCCTCAGGATCATTTAAGAAATTCCAAATGACTGTCTTACTGCGTCCGACCTCAGCAGCGATGGCGCGCTGTGAGAGACCCTGCTTATGCAGTTAAACAACCCGACCACGTTCAAAAAGGGAGAGTTTTTTTGCCTTTGCCATCACAACGTGTGACTACCTGACAGAAAATGACAATAAATCCACATCTTTGCACAGATTTGGCCTTTTAAAGGTACGTGGTCCTAAAATTTGTATCAGCTGAAAAACAGCCTGTTTCAGTTTAATCGTTATTTTCAATTAATTGAATGCTCAAAAAATGTTTTGTCTCCCTCTCATTTCTTCTTGTTGCATGTTGAAGCTCTACTTGGAACCTTGTTAAGATCCAACAATGTAACATATGATTAATTGCCATTTTTCAAGTGGTCTTAAACTTTTGATCAGGACTGTATGTGATAAATTATTCAGAGCAAATTGATTTTCTTGGCAAACTTTGGCGAATTTGTCGAATCGAATCTTGAAATGTTGCTCACCTCTAGTAATAATATTACAGGCTATAGTTACTAGAGAGGGGTCGTTGATCCAGGGAGTTATTCTAAAGCCTGACTGGAGTCGGTAAGGATTTTTTTTTCCCCTAAAGTGGGGAAAATTGGCTTCTACCTCAGTTTTTTTTTGCCTTCCTCTCGGTCAACTTGCAGGATAACAGGCTGAACTGGATGGACAAATGTCTTTTTTCAGCCATATAAACTATGTTAATATGTTATGTGCATGGTCGCTTAACTCCTTCAGGACCAAATTATTTTTGATCCTTATTATGCATATTATTTGTAGTATGTTATTATTATATTTATATTAGTAGCATATTGTTGTAGTGGTGTAATATATTATTTTTATCAGTAGTATAGTGTAGTGAGGTTATTATTTATACTTGGGGGAGGGGGATGTCCACCCAAAGGCTCACCAACTGCCCACTTTCATATGAGTAGGGTAGGAGCAGTGGTGGCGTATCATTAATAATACCAGTTGCAAGGTTATTTTATTAGTAGTAGTGGTATATTCAGGGCCGGCTCCAGGTTCATGTGGGTCCTTGGGCGATAAAGTCTCAGTGGCCCCCTTGTGGCATTTTGCACGGCGCTTACAGCAATGAAACTGTATGTATTATAGATGAAATACCTTACACAGAGCGGATATATGTCAATCAGTCCTTATGTGCCTACTTTTATTTTCTACCCAGTGGTCAGTCCCTCAGGTCTACTCACAGATATGTGCCCCCACCCCTCACAGTAGGTATGCCAAGATATGCTCCCTACATAGTAGATATGCCAAGATATGTGCCCCTTCACATTAGATATCCCGAAATATGTGCCCCCTCACAGTAGATATGCCAAGATATGTGCCCCCTCACAGTACATATGCCAAGATATGTGCCCCCTTCACAGTACATATGCCAAGATATGTGCCCCCTCACAGTACATATGCCAAGATATGTGCCCCTTCACAGTAGATATGCCAAAATATGTGCCCCCTTCACAGTAGATATGCCAAGATATGTGCCCCCTCACAGTACATATGCCAAGATATGTGCCCCCTTCACAGTAGTTTTGCCAAGATATGTGCCCCCTTCACAGTAGATATGCCAAGATATGTGCCCCCTCACAGTACATATGCCAAGATATGTGCCCCCTTCACAGTACATATGCCAAGCTATGTGCCCCCTCGCAGTACATATGCCAAGATATGTGCCCCTTCACAGTAGATATGCTAAAATATGTGCCCCCTTCACAGTTGTTATGCCAAGATTTGTGCCCCCTCACAGATATGCCAAGATATGTGCCCCCTCACAGATATGCCAAGATATGTGCCCCCTTCACAGTAGAAAAAGGGCAACAGGAGCCGCACTGCGTAAAATAATATCAGCGGAGTGCAAGCGGCTGTGAAGGCGGTCCCCCTCCAAAGAATATAACAAAAAGAAATTCCGCAGCACTTCACAGTAGATATCCCAAAATATGTGCCTCCTCACAGTTGATATGCCAAGATGTGTGCCCCCTTCACAGTAGATATGCCAAGATATGTTCCTAGTGCCCCCTTCACAGTGGTTATGGCCAGATGTGCCCCCTTCACAGGAAGTGAAAAAAACAAACAATAAATATTCCTCACCTCAATCACCTGGCTGCTCCCATGATCTGCGCTCCGCAGCAGCAGCAGGATACTGTGACCCATCGTGCTGCTGTGTAGAAGGAGCAGAGGCTGATTCCCTGCCCCGCTCCTCCTCCTACACAGATCAGCAGGACCATGCGTGAGAACATCGTGCTGCTGCTTTGGAGCGCTGGCGGCTCAATAGTGGAGCTGGGAGCAAATAGTTCCCTGCTTCAGTGGCGTGCATACAGTGTTTGGCACCTGGGGAGGGTCCTTTATCTGCCCCCCCCCCTCAATACTTTAAAACAAATTGTACCCCCTCACAGTATTATTGCCCTCATTGTACAACCTTCACAGTAGTTTTGTACAGAAGTGTGCCCTCTGACAGTAGTTATGCCCTCTCACATTAGTTATGCCCTCTCTGCGCCCCTTTCACAGTTGTAATGCCCTATCTGTGCACCCTTCATGGTAATAATCCCCATTGTGCCCCCTTCATAGTAGAAATCCCCATTGTGCCCCCTTCACAGTAATAATGCCCACTGTGCCCCCTTTATTGTAGTAATGCCCTCTGGATCTGTGCTCCCTCTATAGTAGTAATGCCCTTTGTGCCCCTTCACATTAGTAATGCCCCCTGTGCCCCTCTGTTTCCCCTACATAGTAGAAATGGCCTCTGTGTCCCCTCCATAGTAGTAAAGACCTCTGTGCCTCTTCCATAGTTTTAAAGTCCTCTGTGCCCCCTCCATAGTAATAGACCTCTGTGCCCCCTCAATAGTAGTAATGCCCCCTGTGCCCACTCCATAGTAATAAATACCTCTGTGACCCATCCATAGTATTAAAGTCCTCTTTGCCCCCTCCATAGTAATAAAGTCCTCTGTGCCCCCTCTGTATAGAAAAAAACCCCAAAAAACACAGTAACCTCTCACCTTGTCCCGTTCCTGAAGCTTACAGTCCTCTCTTCCCTGCAGACACAGATTGCTCTGCAGCACTGTGTGGGTGGGGCTTATGCAGATTACTGGGCTGCAGGCTCCGCCCGCACAAGCTGGCAGTCTTTCTGCTTTACCATTAGGAGCGCCGCCGGCCTGAAGGAGGGAAGGAGTGCGGGGAGCTGAGCAGTGAGTGACAGGACCAAGCTCCCTGCGCTCCAGCAATGAGCGCTTCCATCTGTATTGATCGAAGCGCTCATTGCTTCTGGCCTCTGGCAGTTGTGCTGTGGACCCCGACACTTTCCCGGGTATGCCAGGTGCTGACGCTGGCATTGGGTATATTATAATAGCAATAGCAGTGGCTATTTTTACAGCATTTTCTATTAAAATTATTATTATTAACAACAGTATTATCATAGAACTATAGCAGTGTTTGTATTCGGTTCTATTATTTTCTATGACATTTTTTCTATTACTTATTTTCTATTGATTTTTTTATTCTATTATTAGCTGCAGTGTTATTAGTATTATTTCTATTATAATATTTTTTTATTATTATTGACAGCAGTGTTAGAATTATATTATTAAAAGTAGTAGTATCATCTTTAATAGCTGTTTTATGTATTAATATTTATTGTATTATTATTATTATTATTATTATTATAATCATCTATGTTTGTATTATTTGTTATTACTATTAATCACAGTGCTAGTATTATATTATTACTACTATTATTATTATTAGTAGTATTATACAGTATCATTACTATATTATTATTCTTATTATTATTGATAGCAGGGTTATTAAGTTATTACTACATTCTATTAATACTCTATTATTATTGATAGTGGTATTTGTATTATATTTTATTGTCATTTATAAAATTTGTGGTTTTAGCTATTTTATACAGTTTGTTAGGCACACCTCATTATAATGACTTCTCCAGGCCTCATATGCATTTTCGGATGTGATGAATTTGCATATTCTTCTGTAAGATTCCATAGATAATTCATTTGTAGCAGCAGGCGCAGGAAACTCATTAATGCTGATTAGTCATTGCGGCTTTGGAGGTAACGTTAAACAGCATGCAGTAAGCTACTGGAGTGACCCTGATGGTTCGGATGAGCTACTCGTCTCTGGGCATTCCTTCCACATCTCTCAACATTTACAAGGCATTGCTATAAAATGATGTATTTGTCACCTCTCATCACTTTTATGACTTTGGCGCAGGATCTGTTGCTGATTAGACAATGTATTTATGAACAGAACTTTATGACACGGGTTCATTGGCGCAACACGATCCATATCTTCACTTTTGGAATGGGTAATACATTTGTTGGCCAGAGACTCAGAGTCTCATCTACCGTCTTCATTTATTGCCATGAACCAAAACATATAAAATAATGATTTTCATAAAACGATTGTCAACTTCGACCCAATCATCCCATATAGTTCAATCAATTAAACAAACCAAAGCTAAGCGTCTGTGTTTTCTATTTCATTTTTTTATAAAAAAAAATAATCTTCTCCTCTCATCATCTTGTCATTTTAAGGTCCAGCATTCTATGGTGATTAATTTCTGTGGGCATCTTTTGCTTTGTTTTTCTGATACAAAGCTCCAAATCTTCTACATAGTCATAGAGTTAGCTGGTACGATTCTGCCTGCAGCCACCACTAGAGGGAGCTCAGGTGCTTATGGCAGACTGTGTTATTTTTTAGTTCAGTTTATATCCAGTAAGCTCCCCCTAGTGGTAAAAAAAGGCCTTAAAAATGTTTTTATTTCACTCTATAGATATTCAGCAGATTTGGAGCTCTGTATTAGTGGCATTATACCAATTATATCAATATACTTGCACCTTACAATAAAACCACAACAGCTACATAGCCATACATCTCCTGCTTTGTCCATTGTGTTCCATACTGTGCTTCTGCTGCAGCTACTATTACCCTTACACATTTCCTATTCCATACTTTGTTGCTGCTCAGAATCCAACCTTGCACAGTGTAACAAACCAGAAACCGTTTCCATAATGACATGTTTTCGTGAAAATAACAACAAACCTGTTGCTACTCCCCATGAAAGTATAATTTTTTTTGACTGCTTACTCAGAACAAGCCACTGCTTTTCAAAAGCTACCATGTGTGTATAAACACGAGAAAGTGTATGCCCCAATTAAGGCATAATTCTTGGACTGCTTGTTCAGAACAAACCACTGCTTCTTCTTCCAATAAGGGACAATTTTTGGAAGGTTTCTAATAAGAAAAACCATAGCACATGTAACGGTGCCGTGTGTTTTTAAAGGGGTTTTCTAGTATATAATCTAATAAAATTACAGAAAATACTTCAATATTATTTTATAATAAATACATTCCCAGCATTTATCTTGTTACTTGCCACCATCTTTCTCTTGAACTCTGGCTTTTCACTTCCCTGTCTTCTCCTATGTCTAGAATCAGGTAGAAAGATTGGTCCAACACATGTGGTGGTTTGTCTTCTAATTTTTTTTTTTTGTACTTCTTCAAATCCTTTGTGCACATTAACAGTTATATCACATCCAGTATTTTGCTGTATTTTACCCCAAATACAACAAATCTGAATTTGTGCTCACATGGAAGTTAATAGTTTAAAAATAAACTTTATACTTATAAAATGAATTTCGGGGATCCATTTTCATGGGTAAATAGCGACAAATCGTCTCTGGGGACCTAGAATAACACAGTAGAATTCTGTTTGCTGGCGACACCACTAGGGCATACTCAGGAGCTTACTACATACAAATGTTGACAGCCACCAGTAGGGGGAGCTCAGTAACTTACTGAATGATGATATATACAGCTGCCCCTATGGGAAGCTCACAGCCTTACCATATACAGATATATATATATATATATATATATATATATATATAGCCACCATAAGGGGAAGTTCAGGAGCTTACTACTTACAAATATTGACAGCCACCACTTGGGGAAGCTTAGGAGCTTACTGAATGCAGATGTACAGTACAGACCAAAAGTTTGGGCACACCTTCTCATTCAAAGAGTTTTTTTTATTTTCATGACTATGAAAATTGTAGATTCACACTGAAGGCATCAAAACTATGAATTAACACATGTGGAATTATATACATAACAAAAAACTGTGAAACAACTGAAAATATGTCATATTCTAGGTTCTTCAAAGTAGCCACCTTTTGCTTTGATTACTGCTTTGCACACTCTTGGCATTCTCTTGATGAGCTTCAAGAGGTAGTCACCTGAAATGGTCTTCCAACAGTCTTGAAGCAGTTCCCAGAGATGCTTAGCACTGGTTGGGC
Source organism: Bufo gargarizans (assembly GCF_014858855.1). Taxonomy (NCBI): domain Eukaryota; kingdom Metazoa; phylum Chordata; class Amphibia; order Anura; family Bufonidae; genus Bufo; species Bufo gargarizans. The sequence goes on along the minus strand of NC_058084.1, from coordinate 472,040,131 downwards.
CTTTTGCCTTCACTTTGCGGTCCAGCTTACCCCAAACCATCTCGATTGGGTTCAGGTCCGGTGACTGTGGAGGCCAGGTCATCTGGCGCAGCACCCCATCACTCTCCTTCATGGTCAAATAGCCCTTACACAGCCTGGAGGTGTTTGGGGTCATTGTCCTGTTGGAAAATAAATGATGGTCCAACTAAACGCAAACCGGATGGAATAGCATGCCGCTGCAAGATACTGTGGTAGCCATGCTGGTTCAATATGCCTTCAATTTAAAATAAATCCCCAACAGTGTCACTAGCAAAGCACCCCCACACCATCACACCTCCTCCTCCATGCTTCACGGTGGGAACCAGGCATGTAGAGTCCATCCGTTCACCTTTTCTGCGTCGCACAAAGACACGGTGGTTGGAACCAAAGATCTCAAATTTGGACTCATCAGACCAAAGCACAGATTTCCACTGGTCTAATGTCCATTCCTTGTGTTCTTTAGCCCAAACAAGTCTCTTCTGCTTGTTGCCTGTCCTTAGCGGTGGTTTCCTAGCAGATATTCTACCATGAAGGCCTGATTCACACAGTCTCCTCTTAACAGTTGTTCTAGAGATGTGTCTGCTGCTAGAACTCTGTGTGGCATTGACCTGGTCTCTAATCTGAGCTGCTGTTAACCTGCGATTTCTGAGGCTGGTGACTCGGATGAACTTATCCTCCGCAGCAGAGGTAACTCTTGGTCGTCCTTTCCTGGGGCCGTCCGCATGTGAGCCAGTTTTGTGACTGCACTTGGGGACACTTTCAAAGTTTTCCCAATTTTTCGGACTAACTGACCTTCATTTCTTAAAGTAATGATGGCCACTCGTTTTTCTTTACTTAGCTGCTTTTTTCTTGCCATAATACAAATTCTAACAGTCTATTCAGTAGGACTATCAGCTGTGTATCCACCTGACTTCTCCACAATGCAACTGATGGTCCCAACCCCATTTATAAGGCAAGAAATCCCACTTATTAAACCTGACAGGGCACACCTGTGAAGTAAAAACCATTTCAGGTGACTACCTCTTGAAGGTCATAAAGAGAATGCCAAGAGTGTGCAAAGCAGTAATCAAAGCAAAAAATGGCTACTTTGAAGAACCTAGAATATGACATATTTTCAGTTGTTTCACACTTTTTTGTTATGTATATAATGCCACATGTGTTAATTCATTGTTTTGATGCCTTCAGTGTGAATCTACAATTTTCATAGTCATAAAAATAAAGAAAACTCTTTGAATGAGAAGGTGTGTCCAAACTTTTGGTCTATACTGTATATGCAGCCACTATTAGAGGAAGCTGAGGAGAGTGCTACATGCAGATATATACAGCCACCACTAGGGGGAGCTCAAGAGATTACTGCATACAGATATATACAGACGCCACTAAGGGACATTCGTGAGCTTACTATATACAGATATATACAGACACCACTAGGACGGGATCAGGAGCTTACCACATACATATATATACAGCCACCACTAGAGGGAGATCAAGAGCTTACTACATTAATAAATATAGCCACCACTAGGGAGAGCTCAGGAACGTACTACATACAAATATGAGATGAGCAAACCTTTTAAGGTGTGGTTCATTTCAGGTTAACTACATTTTTCAAAAAGTTTAGAGCCAAAAGAATTCTACCTGAACCAATGTTGCTCAATTTGCTCTGAAAATAAATGCAAAAGTCTTGTATTTTTTTTCTAGAAAGACGAGAGAGAGAGACTAGTAACCTAGTATGTGTAGTTTGTGTGAAGAGTACTGTAGGCCAGGCAATGCCCCTTTGGGTTTCAAATTAGCCTTGCTAAGCCTATCTGATGTCAGCAAATGTAAAATATGCAAACTTTCGTACATTTTTCCCAGAAACCCAGAGGAACATTAATTGACTTATGATCTCGTGTATACTTGGCAAGCAAAGCAAAAGATAAAAAATCTTATTATGAAAAAGCTCTGATTGAACAGTTTGAAAACTTTGTGGATAAAAAATAGGGGATAATTGATCTGTGAAGGACAAGGAGATATGTATACATAAACATGCTAAAGATAAGCACATCAATTCTATCAATATGGAATTCACCTGGAACTTACCCCAAAATTTGGATTCTAAGCCAAATATTTTGAAGTTCGAAAGAGATCCACATGTTAAAAACATGTACAATTCAGCTTTTTTTCCTGAAAGGATTAAGAAGGTTTCACAACTATAGCATAACCTTCCAATCATTGTTCAATAGAGATGTCGCGAACATAAAATTTTCCGTTCGCGAACGGCGAACGCGAATTTCTGCAAATGTTCGCGAACGGGCGAACCGGGCGAACCGCCATTGACTTCAATAGGCAGGCGAATTTTAAAACCCACAGGGTCTCTTTCTAGCCACAGTAGTGATGGAAAAGTTGTTTCAAGGGGACTAACACCTGTACTGTGGCATGCCGGATGGGTATCCATGGCAAAACTCCCATGGAAAATTACATAGTTGACGCAGAGTTGGATTTTAATCCATAAATTTTTTTGAACAACATGGTTTAAAACATCCAGTGTGTGTATACGATCAGGTATGATGTTGTATCGATCAGGTAGTGTAAGGGTTAAGCCCGCTTTACAGACATTGACAGACCAAACTCCCCTTTTAATGCACCGCAAACAACCGCAAACAGTCCATTTGCCCAACCGCAAACTTCCCATTTGCACAAGGTTGGATACCAAGCTAGCCATGTCCCGTTGATGTCATTGAAGGTTTCTTCCTCCACCCAGCCACGAACAACACCAAGGGTCCCCGAAAGGTGAATTGAATTGATTTTTCGAACGGGGAGATGGTTCCCTCCCCTTTGTTTGAATCCACGCCACGGTCACTGCGTCTGCGCCGTGCAATTTACTGTCACACCCGATATGAGTGCTATTTTCTGTAGTACTATTCTCATCAGTTTAATCCCTGTTACGTCCCATATCAGGGATTGCCTTTTGTGAAAAAAATTTAGGCCGGGTATCTTCGACTGCCTTCACAGTGACAGACCAAACTCTGATACACCAAGCTGAATTGATTTTAGGAACCGGGAGATGGAAAAATCAGCTTGGTCGGTCCTCTTACTCCCAAGTTGGGGCACTGCGCGTGCACGGAGCAATGTGCTGTGACACCCTATATGAGTGGTGTCTTAACTAGTACTATTCCTATCAGTTTAATCCCTGTTACGTCCCCTGTCTGGGGACGTGTGTCGAATTGATTAATCATTGTCGAATTAACGACATCCTGAAATAATTTTGTTCTGAGCTCTGTACTTGCTTTTTATTGGAATTGATGGGGATTTTTTAAATTGTCTGCATTATTTCTATTAAGAGACTTTATTATGATTTTTTTTATGTATTAAAAACCCATACAACACATACAAAAATAAAAATAAAAATAATGTTTTTTATATGAAAAATTATCCAGCCGATCGTTTTTAGTCTGATCATAATGAAGCAACGGCCTTATCTGGGGTGTGGCAACATTGCCAACACACTCATAGAGGTGATGATCGCTTCATTGTGATACGCAAGCCCCTTCACCACAACAAGGTACCGATCACGAAGGGGAATTGACACTTGTATGTGCCTTTTTTTTGTTTTGTATTTGCAGCCACAGTGCAGCACTAGAGGCCAGAAAAATTAGGCATGTACACATGCCTGAAAAATTAGGTATTGTAGCAGCGACCAGACCAGAAAAATTGATGTTTTCCAGGCAGAAAGGTGACTAAAACATTGCGGCTTGAACCCTAGTTGGTGGCGGAGAATTCATGAAAGTCATCCGGCATGCAGACATTAAATACAGCAAAAAAAAAAGCAGTCATATAATCGCATAGCGAATTAAACTTAGCTGTCTCTATAGTAAACTTTCCTATATGATTGCTAGAATTAGCGAAGTTGACCAATAGGTAGCTAAAACGAAGATGCAGAATACTTCGTTATCTTCGTTTTGTGGAATAGACGAATAGATTCGTTATCTTCGTTTTGTGGAATATATTCATCATATTCGCTAATTCTACCAAGCCATTGAAGCCAACCATATAGTAAACCAGGTCCAAGTTGAAATCGCCATGCGATTAATATAACTCGAAGGAATCGCATGGCGATTTCAACTTAGTAATGCTATATTCCATATTCGTTAATTCTAGCCTAATATGGAATATAGCAGTGCTAAGTTGAAATCGAAAGTCGATTATTATAACTTGAATTAATCGCATTGCTATTACAATAGCAGAGTAGCCTTAAGTTAAAATCGCAATATGCAATTATTTAAATCGCATATTAATCGCGATAACTACAATAATGACGAATATTCGATTTCGACGAATATAAAACGAATATTCGCGAATTTCGTCGAAATCGAATATGGCACCTGCCGCTCATCACTATTGATAATCAATTTAGTATAACTCATGGTTTCCAGGTATGCACTTTGGGAAAGGATATACCTGTTTTTGCTATTGATTCCTTTCCACTTTCTCAGAAATCGTTAAAGGGCATAGTTCACAATATCCGTTTGATTGTGAGTGATACTCATGTTGAGGATGTGTCATGTTTCGTCCTAAGCGGGTTGCCTACTCCTCTAGTGTTGGGGCTACCCTGGCTCACTAAACATAACCCCACCATTGATTGGCAAGCGAGGCAAATAAATGGTTGGAGTGACTTTTGCAGAGAGAATTTCCTCACGACATCTGTTTCTGAGGTTTCTACTAAAACTGTACCATCTTTTCTCTCTGAATTTTCGGATGTGTTTTCTGAGAGTGGTGTTCAGGACTTGCCCCCTCACAGGGAGTATGATTGCCCTATTAATCTCACCCCAGGCGCCAAGCTGCCTAAATCTCGTTTATACAATCTCTCCCAACCTGAAAGGGTCGCTATGCGTGCTTATATCTCTGAGAGTCTGAGAAAGGGACACATACGACCCTCGTAGTCACCTGTTGCCGCTGTTTTTTTCTTTGTTAAGAAAAAAGATGGTTCTTTAAGACCATGTCTGGATTTCAGGGAGCTGAACAGTATCACAATTCGTGACCCTTATCCGCTTCCTCTGATCCCAGACCTGTTTAACCAGATTGTTGCGGCTAAAGTTTTTTCCAAGTTGGATCTAAGAGGGGCATACAACCTGGTCAGGGTCAGAGAAGGAGACGAATGGAAGACGGCCTTCAATACCCCTGAGGGCCATTTTGAGAATTTGGTTATGCCTTTTGGTTTGATGAATGCTCCAGCCGTCTTTCAGCATTTTGTGAACAGCATTTTTTATCATCTAATGGGGAAATTTGTATTAGTGTATCTAGATGACATTTTGATTTTTTCTCCTGATTTCAAAACTCATAAGGACCACCTACGTCAGGTCTGGCTCATCCTGCGGGAGAATAAATTGTATGCTAAACTGGAAAAATGTGTGTTTGCGTTTCCAGAAATTCAATTTCTGGGGTTTCTTCTCTCCGCTTCTGGTTTTCGCATGGACCCCGAGAAGGTCCGCTCTGTGCTTGAGTGGGAGCTTCCTGAGAATCAGAAGGCGCTGATGCGTTTTTTGGGTTTTGCGAATTATTACAGGAAGTTTATTTTGAATTATTCCTCTCTTGTTAAACCACTCACGGATATGACTAGAAAGGGGGTAGATTTTTCCTCCTGGTCGGTAGAAGCGCGTAAGGCCTTTTCTAGTATCAAGGATAGTTTTGCTTCCGCTCCCATCTTGGTACAACCTGATATTTCTCTGTCCTTCATAGTTGAGGTTGATGCTTCTGAGGTGGGTGTGGGTGCGGTCTTGTCTCAGGGTCCCTCTCCTGCCAAATGGCGACCGTGTGCCTTTTTCTCGAAGAAACTCTCCTCCGCAGAGAGAAATTACGATGTGGGAGATAGGGAGTTGTTGGCCATCAAGTTAGCTTTTGAGGAATGGCGCCATTGGCTAGAGGGAGCCAGACACCCTATTACCGTGTTTACTGACCATAAGAATCTGGCCTATTTGGAGTCAGCCAAGCGTCTGAACCCGAGACAGGCCAGATGGTCTTTGTTCTTTTCAAGGTTTAATTTTGCTGTTATGTTCCGCCCTGGGGTTAAGAATGTGAAGGCGGATGCCCTGTCACGTTGTTTTCCGGGAGGAGGGAATTTTGAAGACCCGGGTCTCATTTTGGCTGAAGGTGTGGTGGTCTCTGCTCTTTCTCCTGAATTGGAGGCAGAGGATCAGGTAGCCCAGTCAGAGGCTCCTGATCTTTGTCCTCCTGGGAGGTTGTTTGTGCCTCTCGCTTTAAGACACAAGATTTTTAAGGAGCACCACGATACTGTCCTTGCTGGGCACCCGGGGGCAAGAGCCACAGTGGATCTCATCGCTCGGAGATTCTGGTGGCCGGCGCTTCGTAAGTCGGTTGAGGGTTTTGTGGCAGCCTGCGAGACCTGCGCTCGTGCCAAGGTCATTCACGGCCATCAGGTCCTCTCCTTCCGTTACCCATTTCTTCCCGTCCTTGGACACATCTGTCTATGGACTTCATTACGGACCTGCCTCGTTCCTCGGGGAAGACTGTGATTCTGGTGGTGGTGGACCGTTTTAGCAAAATGGTGCATTTCATTCCTTTTCCTGGCTTGCCCAATGCTAAGACGCTGGCGCAGGCATTTATTGATCACATTGTCAAATTGCATGGTATTCCTTCAGACATAGTCTCTGATAGGGGCACGCAGTTTGTTTCCAGATTCTGGAAGGCTTTCTGTTCTCGCTTGGGGGTTCAGTTGTCATTCTCTTCTGCTTTCCACCCGCAGTCGAATGGCCAGACAGAGCGCGTCAATCAGAATCTGGAGACATACAGTATCTGCGCTGTTTTGTGGCGGAGAATCAGGAGGATTGGTGTTCTTTTTTGTCCCTTGCTGAGTTTGCTTTAAATAACCGTCGTCAGGAGTCCTCTGATAAGTCACCATTTTTTGGTGCATATGGGTTTCATCCGCAGTTTGGGACATTCTCTGGAGAGGGGTCTTCTGGTTTACCTGATAAGGACAGATTCTCCTTGTCTTTGTCATCTATTTGGCAAAAGATTCAGGATAATCTAAAGAGCATGAGTGAGAGATATAAGCGTGTGGCGGATAAGAGACGTGTGCCTGGTCCGGACCTGAATGTTGGTGATCTGGTGTGGTTGTCTACTAAGAATATCAAATTTAATGTTCCCTCCTGGAAGTTGGGTCCTAAGTTTATTGGGCCTTACAAAATCTTGTCCGTCATCAATCCTGTTGCCTACCGTCTTGATCTTCCTCAGACTTAGAAGATCCATAATGTTTTTCATAAGTCCTTATTAAAACCTTATGTCCAACCCATTGTACCCTCGTCTTTGCCTCCTCCTCCGATTGTGGTTGATGGTAATCTTGAATTTCAGGTCTCTAGGATTGTGGATTCTCGTGTTGTCCGCGGTTCTCTCCAGTACCTCGTTCATTGGGAGGGTTATGGTCCTGAGGAGAGGATGTGGGTCCCAGTGACGGACATTAAGGCCACTCGTCTCATCAGGGCTTTCCATAGGTCCAATCCTGAGAAGGTGGGCTCTGAGTGTCCGGAGTCCACTCGTAGAAGGAGGGGTACTGTCACCACCAGACATCTGAGAAGCTCTGTCAGACATTCTTCAGAACCTCCTGCTTGAGGTTCCTTTTGTTTTGCTTTCGTTTTCTCATCTCGTTAGCCTCTCTCAGCTGTCATGTAGTTGCACTGATTGCATCCCTTTAAATCCCTTCCCATACTGCATCACTTTGCGGTTTATACAACTTCCTGGAGTGTGTGCATGCTGGATGCTACTACTGAGTCTTCTACAGATAAGTTTTGTTCATTCATTTGTGTTTTCCTGTTTGCTGGATCCCAGGTGACCCTGACTCCCTCCGTATCAAGTGTAGGGAGCCGGTGGTCGTGTCCCCTCACTATTATAGGGTGTTCAGGTGTCATACAGTCGAGGAACGAGGGTATGCAATCATCTACCATAGAGATTTTTGCATAGGCTGAGCAGTTAGGGAGAGAGCCAGGTCTGTTGCAGGGCTTCCCCTTTGGTTCCTTAGTTTTGGATCCAGTCAGTCGGATCTTCATTTTGTGTCTTCTAGTTTTCTGTACACCTTCCGTGACACACATCTGTAAAGCGTCCTGTCCTTGCCGCTGTGGTCGTTGTAGTAGGAGGATTACTTCCACCTCTTCCCCAGTTAGATTCCCGTTGTGCTGTAACATCCCCCTTATAAGCTGTAAAAAGCATATTTTTATGGTAACATTTCCGCGACTTTCTGCTTATACCGGGGGTCTAGTAGCGTGGCCACTCAGTACAGGTCGTTCTCCTTCATCCTTTTTATACGAGGGTCCCTCAACAGACAGGACAGCATGAATGTCCCCATTTGCACAAGGTTGGATGCCGAGCTACTCCTTTCCCGTTCCTCGTCCTGACTGATGTCATTGACGGTCTGTTCTTCCCCCCAGCCACGTACAACACCACGGGTCCCAGATAGGTGACAACAACGAGCACACTGGTGGGATGCCTGCTGTGGTTGGTCTTCGTCCTCCTCAAAGCCACATTCCTCCTCTGACTCCTCTTCCTCATACTCCTCTTGCAGCATTGCCGCAGGTCCGGCAAGCGATTATGACAAGGCTGTTTCTGGTGGTGATGGTGACCACAACTCTTCCTCTTCCTCTTCACGCTCATCTACAGCCTGATCCAGCTCTCTTCGCAGGGCACGCTCCAGGAAGAAAACAAATGGGATGAGGTCGCTGATGGTGCCTTCGGTGCGACTGACTAGGTTTGTCACCTCCTCAAAAGGACGCATGAGCCTACAGGCATTGCGCATGAGCGTCCAGTAACGTGGCAAAAAAATTTCCCAGCTCCGCAGAGGCTGTCCTAGCACCCCGGTCATACAAATACTCGTTGATGGCTTTTTCTTGTTGGAGCAGGCGGTCGAACATTAGGAGTGTTGAATTCCAACGTGTCGGGCTGTCGCAAATCAAGCGCCTCACTGGCATGTTGTTTCGGCGCTGAATGTCTGAAAAGTGCGCCATGGCCGTGTAGGAACGCCTGAAATGGCCACACACCTTCCTGGCCTGCTTGAGGATGTCCTGTAAGCCTGGGTACTTAGACACAAAGCGTTGCAAGATGAGATTCAACACATGTGCCATGCACAGCACATGTGACAACTTGCCCAAATTCAATGCCACCAACAAATTGCTTCCATTGTCACACACCACTTTGCCGATCTCCAGTTGGTGCGGGGTCAGCCACTGATCCACCTGTGCGTGGTCAGATGGACCCTTGCCCCAACACTGTATGCCAGAGATGCCATGACTTCCTTTTCAATCACTGAGTAGAGGTTTGGGATTGCCTTTTTTAAAAATAATTTTCGTCCGGTTACCTTCCACTGTGGAGTCCCAATAGCGACAAATTTTTTAAAGGCCTCAGACTCCACCAGCTGGTATGGAAAAAACTGGCGGGCTAAGAGTTCCGTCAAGCCAGCTGTCAGACGCCAGGCAAGGGGGTGACTCTGTGACATTGGCTTCTTACACTCAAACATTTCCTTTACAGACACCTGACTGTGGGCAGATGAGATGGAACTGCTGAAGGTGAGAGGCGGAGTGGCGAGTGGTTGAGAGGGGGCAAGGAGGACAGCAGTGGTTGACGTGGCTGAAGATGCTGGACCAGGAGGAGGATGGTGGCTTTGAGCTTGTGTGCTGCTTCTACTCGTCATCATGTGTTGATCCCATAGGCGTTTGTGATGTGCGATCATGTGCCTTCGCAAAGCAGTTGTACCTAGGTGGGTGTTGGATTTCCCATGACTCAGTTTCTTTTGGCACAGGTTGCAAATGGCATCGCTGTTGTCAGAGGCAGACACACAAAAAAAATGCCACACTGCTGAGCTTTGCAATGACGGCATTATGGTGGTGGCTAGTGTTGAGCACGAATATTCGAATTGCAAATTCTTTTCTCGAATATCGCAATTTCGAGATTTCGCGAATATTTAGAATATCGTTCTATATATTCGCGAAATCGAATATATATATATTTTTTTTAATTGTTATATTTTTTTCTTTCCCACTTCCCTAAAGTTGTTCTTACCTGTCCTTTGGATTCCTGGCTGCTCCAGTCAGTGCCCGTTGCCGCTTCTGCCGACTTCCGTGCTCATGGAGCGTCCCCATCACCATGGGAACGTCTCCATATACTAGAATGTACTGTCGGATTTGAGAATTACGTTGAAATCGCAATTCGATTAATTCAAGTTATAATAATCGAATTGCGATTTCAACTTAACACTGCTATATTCCATATTCGTTAATTCTAGCCTATTAGGCTAGAATTAACCTATATGGAATATAGCATTAAGTTGAAATCGCGATGCGATTAATATAACTCGAAATAATCGCACAGCGATTTCAACTTAGCACTGACTAATTCTAGCCTAATATGGAATATAGCAATGCTAAGTTGAAATCGCCATGCGATTATTTCGAGTTATATTAATCGCATCGTGATTTCAATTTTTACGTATATTCTTAATATTGCGCTAACTTCGTCTTTTAGAATATTCGTAATATTCTAAAAGACAAAGTTAGAGCAATATTACGAATATTCTAAAAGACGAAGTTAGAGCAATATTAAGAATATTCTAAAAGACGAAGTTAGTGCAATATTACGAATATTCTAAAAGACGAAGTTAGAGCAATATTACGAAATTTAGTAATATACACATATTAGCCTAGCCATAGTCAATTAGCATAGGAACGTTGCCTTATACTATCAAAAGAAATAATCGCAATACGCGATTAATTAAATCGCATATTATTCGCGATAATTGGAATAATTGCGAATATTCAATTTCGACGAATATTCATTCGAATATTCGCAAAATATCGCGAAATAGAATATTGCACCTCCCGCTCATCACTAGTGGTGGCAACAGCATGTGTTGATTGGCGTGCTGTCTGGCTGACCCCGGGTGCCGATACATGCTGTCTGACTGTGCCACTAGCTCCTTGCGACGACCTCCCCCTGCTTCCAACTCGTCTCCTCCTTCTCTCTGTCTCCCCTTCTGAACTTTTCCCCTCGCCTTCTTCTCTTCGAGCAGGCACCCACGTGGCATTCACGGACACATCGTCATCTTCAACCACTTCACTTGTATCTGACACCTCAGCAAAGGAAGCAGCAGCGGATACTACATCATCATCATCATCATCACACTGTACGTCCATGTGTGTAATGCTGCCTGACTGAGACATATCCCTGTTATCTACATCCTCTGGCAATAATGGTTGCGCATCACTCATTTCATCCAACTGATCTGTAAATAACTCCTCTGAGGGATCAAGTGAAGCGGCTGTGGTGGCTGTGGTGGTGGTGGCGGCGGGCGGGAGAGTGGTGACCAAAGCTGAGCTGGAGGAGGATGGTGCGTCAAGGTTCTTAGCGGAAGCTGTTGAAGATTGGGTGTCCTGTGTAAGCCAGTCAACTATTTTCTCTGAATTTTTTGGGTTCAGGGTACGTGGCCTCTGAACACTGTGCATTATTTCAGGGCCAGTGAAAATCACAGCACCATGACCACGACGGCCCCTGCGGGGTGGCCTGACTCTGCCTGTCATTTTTTTTTGATAAGTGGTACTATGCGTGCAAGGTACTGTGCCACCCTATATAAGTGGTGGGCAGTGGGCACAGTACAGTCTGTGTGGGCCTGACACAAACGGGCTTGCAACTGTGATTATATCACAGAAAATTTTTAAATCGATTTTTTTTTATCTGCAAGGTATTTGAGTGAATGACACCCTGTAACGGTATGAGTGGAGGCCTAGCCACTAGCCAGTGGCCACAATACAGTCTGTGTGGGCCTGACACACACGGGCTTGCAAATGTGATTATATCACAGAAAAATATTAAATATAATTTTTTTTTATCTCCGAGGTATTTTTTGTCACACCCTGTATGAATGGTGTGCACACAGTGTCTATGACTGAGCCTGCAGCCTCTCACACACAGGCAGCCAGGCAACTGCAATATATATATATATATATATATATATATATATAAAATAAAAAAAGCACACTGATGTACCAGCCATGAAAAGGGCTTTTTGGGGTGCTGTCTGGAAGCTGTCCTTACAGCAGATGAGTCTGTGGACACAGAACAAGGCTTTCACGGCTGTAAGTGAGCAACAAGAGCCTACACAGTGAATAGCAACTGACCGGACCCAAACTAGGGAGGATAAAGGGTGACCCCTGTCAGACCCTAAAAGCTCTCCCTAAGCTGCTATGCACATGTCCAGATCCAGATGGTGGATCGAGACATGCCCGCGTACCTAAGGCTGATGACCACTGAAACCCCTACAATAGTGGAAGGGGCACGGCCACCGGTGCCCTGCTCAGTATATGGACGGAACCGGGGTCGCCTCGGATCCAGTCAGCAAAGAAACAGAAACACACAATGTCTGAACACTTAACTGAAGGAGCTGCGGCTGCAGTGAAAACAGATCCAAAGTCAGCAGACAATATCCGAAGTACTTGCTTCAGCAGAACACAGATCCAGTGTAAAGATATCACACAGGTGAAGATACTCAAGCGAGAGATACAGCTCAAATGAAAAGTATAATCCGCACCTCTACAAAGGAGGAGGGGTGATTTAAAGGCAGCGAAATCAAACACAGGAGGGACAGCTGGGAGGAAGGAAACAGAAAGTAAAGACCTCATCACAGGGGCGGAGAAACAGGGCAGAGGGAACTCCTCCAAGCTCTAGTAGTGACATCATCACAGGGGTGGAGAAACAGAGCTGTGAGAACGTCTCAAAGCTCGGGTGGACTCCGGACACCCAGGACCCACCTTCTCAGGATGAGCCCTATGAAATGCCCTGATGAGGCGAGTGGCTTTAATGTCCGACACCGGAACCACATCCTCTCCTCAGGACCATAACCCTTCCAATGAACGAGGTACTGAAGAGAACCGCGGACAATGCGAGAGTCCACAATTCTGGAAACCTCAAACTCCAGATTGCCATCAACCAAAATCGGAGGAGGAGGCAAAGAGGAGGGTACCGTGGGCTGGACATATGGTTTTAAAAGAGCCCTGTGAAATACATTATGTATCTTCCAAACCCGTGGAAGATCAAGACGGAAGGCAACAGGATTGACGACTGACAAGATTTTATAAGGCCCAATAAACTTGGGACCCAATTTCCAGGAGGGAACCTTCAGTTTATTATTTCTTGTAGACAACCACACCAGATCACCCACATTCAAGTCCGGACCAGGCATACGTCTCTTATCAGCCACACGCTTATATTTCTCACTCATCTTTCTTAGATTACTCTGAATCTTTTGCCAAATGGTAGACAAAGACGAGGAAAATCTCTCCTCCTCAGGCAAACCAGAGGGAGCCCCTCCCGAGAATGTCCCAAATTGCGGATGGAACCCATATGCACCAAAGAATGGTGACTTATCAGAAGATTCCTGACGACGGTTATTCAGAGCAAACTCAGCGAGAGGGAGAAATGAACACCAATCCTCCTGGTTCTCTGCCACAAAACAGCGCAAATATGTCTCCAGATTCTGGTTGACGCGTTCAGTCTGACCATTCGACTGCGGGTGAAAAGCAGAAGAGAAGGACAGCCGAACCCCCAGGCGAGAACAGAAAGCCTTCCAGAATCTGGACACAAACTGCGTGCCTCTATCGGAAACAATATCCGAGGGAATGCCATGCAATTTAACAATATGGTCGACAAAAGCTTGCGCCAACGTTTTAGCACTAGGTAAACCAGGGAAGGGTACGAAATGAGCCATCTTGCTAAAACGGTCCACCACCACCAGGATCACCAACTTCCCTGAGGAACGAGGAAGATCCGTGATAAAGTCCATGGAGAGGTGTGTCCAAGGATGGGAAGGTATGGGTAACGGGAGAAGGGGACCTGAAGGCCGTTAACGAGGGACCTTAGCGCGAGCGCACGTCTCACAAGCAGCTACAAAACCCTCCACCGACTTACGAAGAGCCGGCCACCAAAATCTCTGAGCAATGAGATCTACCGTGGCTCTACTCCCGGGGTGACCAGCAAGAACAGTATCATGATGCTCCTTGAAGAGTTTGTGACGTAACTCAGGAGGCACAAACAACTTCCCAGGAGGACAACGGGCAGGTACCTCAGTCTGGGCAGCCTGGACCTCGGCCTCCAAATCAGAATACAGAGCAGAAACAACCACCCCCTCCGCCAAAATGGGACCCGGGTCCTCAGAGTTTCCTCCTCCCGGAAAACAGCGAGAGAGAGCATCAGCCTTCACATTTTTGATCCCAGGGCGGAATGTAACGACAAAATTGAATCTGGAGAAGAACCGAGACCATCTGGCCTGTCTCGGATTCATACGCCTGGCCGACTCCAAGTACGCCAGATTCTTATGGTCGGTAAAAACGGTGATAGGGTGCCTGGCCCCCTCCAACCAATGGCGCCATTCCTCGAAAGCCAACTTGATGGCCAACAACTCCCTATCTCCCACATCATAGTTTCTCTCTGCCGGGGAGAGTTTTTTTTAGAGAAAAAGGCACAGGGTCGCCACTTGGCAGGAGAAGGGCCCTGGGACAAAACCGCACCCACACCCACCTCGGAAGCATCCACCTCAACAATAAAAGGTAAGGAAACATCGGGATGCACCAAGACGGGAGCAGACGCAAAACTCTCTTTAATCTTAGAAAAAGCTGCAAGCGCCTCCTCCGACCAAGAGGAAAAATCCGCCCCCTTTTTTGTCATGTCAGTGAGGGGTTTGACAACAGAGGAATAATTCAAAATGAACTTTCTGTAATAGTTCGCAAAACCCAGAAAGCGCATCAATGCCTTCTGATTCTCAGGAAGCTCCCACTCCAGCACAGCACGGACCTTCTCCGGATGCATGCGAAAACCAGAAGCAGAGAGGAGAAAACCCAGAAATTGAATCTCCGATACCATAAAAACACATTTCTCCAGCTTGGCGTACAATTTATTCTCCCGCAGAATCCGCAGAACCTGAAAAAGATGATCCTGATGGGTCTGAACATCAGGGGAAAAAAATCAAAATATCATCAAGATACACCAATACAAATTTCCCCATTAAATGGTAGAAAATACTGTTAACAAAATGCTGAAAGACGGCCGGAGCATTCATCAGGCCGAAAGGCATAACGAGATTCTCAAAATGCCCGTTAGGGGTATTAAAGGCCGTTTTCCATTCATCCCCCTCTCTGACCCTGACTAGGTTGTACGCGCCTCTCAAATTCAATTAGGAAAAAACCTTGGCCCCAACAATTTGATTGAAGAGGTCTCAGAGAGCCATCTTTCTTTTTAACAAAAAATAAACAAGTGGCAACAGGTGATTTTGAGGGATGAATATGCCCCTTATCGAGACTCTCAGAGATATAAGTTCGCATTGCGATTCTTTCCGGTTGTGAGAGATTGTAGAGGCGTGCTTTGGCAGCTTGGCGCCGGGAATGAGGTTAATGGGACAGTCAAACTCCTGGTGAGGAGGTATCTCCTGAACACCGCTCTCGGAAAACACGTCCGAGAAATCAGAGAGAAATGATGGCACTGTTTTAGTAGACACCTCTGCAAAAATCGCTGTGAGACAATTCTCTCTACAAAACTCACTCCACTCATTTATTTGCCTTCCTTGCCAATCAATAGTGGGGTTATATCTAGTGAGCCAGGGTAACCCCAAAACTAGAGGAGAAGGCAATCCGTTAAGGACAAAACAAAATATATCCTCCACATGAGTGTCACCTACCGTTAACCGGATATTGTGAACAATGCCCTTCAGGGATCTCTGTGAGAGTGGAGCAGAGTCAATAGCAAAAACAGGTATATCCTTTTCTAATGTGCAAACCTGAAAACCATGCATGGCTACAAATTGAGTATCAATAAGATTGATGGCCGCTCCACTATCGACAAAAATTTCACAAGAAATGACTTTGCTCCCTAGCGCTACCCTGGCAGAAAGGAGAAAACGGGAACTGCAGGTCAGAGGAAAAGCATCAATTCCTACATCAACTTTGCCCAAAGTAGCAGATGAAGCAGAGTTTGATGATTTACCTTTTGAGGTTTTTCTCTTATTATAACTCTTAGTACAGTTCAAGAATTTCCTAGACGGACAAACATTTGCCAAATGACCTATGCCCCCACAACAAAAACACACTATTCTCTGAGGACTAAATCCTCCTTTATCCGGGGCAAGTCGACCTAGCTGCATGGGCTCCTCCACAGAGGGAACCGAGAGAGGATGAGGCCCCTGCACACTGAATGAGTCCGCACCACTGCCCCTAGACTGAAAATGACTGGACAGAGAGGTCTCGTTTCTTTCTCTTAGACGCCTGTCAAGGCGTACCGCAAATGACATGGCAGACTCTAAGGACGTTGGTCTCTCATGGAAAGCAAACGCATCTTTCAATCTCTCTGAGAGACCATGAGAGAACTGACTCCGGAGTGCAGCATCATTCCAACCTGAATCAGCTGCCCATCTCCGAAATTCAGAACAGTAAAGCTCCGCAGACAGTTTGTTCTGGCATAAAAAACGTAAGTTAGATTCTGCCAGAGCAACACGATCCGGTCATCATATATCTGCCCCAGGGCCACAAAAAATCTTTCGACGGATCGAAGGGAGGGATCCCCCGATGGCAACGAAAAAGCCCAAGTCTGAGCATTACCCCTGAGCAGGGAGATGACAATCCTCACCCTCTGTCCCTCATTACCAGAGGAATGGGGACACAAGCAAAAATGGAGTTTGCATGCCTCTCTGAAACGAACAAAATTCTCACTGCCCCCGGAGAACGTTTCCGGAAGTGAGACCATTTTTGGCTCGCAACAGACTCCATGGGCCGGAGCAGAGCCCAATGCTTGAAGCTGAGTCATAGATTGACGGAGATCCGCTACCTCCAAAGAAAGACCCTGCATGCGGTCAACCAGGTCAGAAAGCGGATCCATGTCAAAAAAGGACGGTTTGGCGGATTATAATGTCACGGCTGTAAGTGAGCAACAAGAGCCTACACAGTGAATAGCAACTGACCGGGCCCAAACTAGGGAGGATAAAGGGTGACCCCTGTCAGACCCTAAAAGCTCTCCCTAAGCTGCTATGCACATGTCCAGATCCAGATGGTGGATCGAGACATGCCCGCGTACCTAAGGCTGATGACCACTGAAACCCCTACAATAGTGGAAGGGGCACGGCCACCGGTGCCCTTCTCAGTATCCGCCTCGGATCCAGTCAGCAAAGAAACAGAAACACACAATGTCTGAACACTTAACTGAAGGAGCTGCGGCTGCAGTGAAAACAGATCCAAAGTCAGCAGACAATATCCGAAGTACTTGCTTCAGCAGAACACAGATCCAGTGAAAAGATATCACACAGGTGAAGATACTCAAGCGAGAGATACAGCTCAAGTGAAAAGTATAATCCGCACCTCTACAAAGGAGGAGGGGTGATTTAAAGGCAGCGAAATCAAACACAGGAGGGACAGCTGGGAGGAAGGAAACAGAAAGTAAAGACCTCATCACAGGGGCGGAGAAACAGGGCAGAGGGAACTCCTCCAAGCTCTAGTAGTGACATCATCACAGGGGTGGAGAAACAGAGCTGTGAGAACGTTTCAAAGCTCTGGTAGTGACAAATGCCCTAGCTAATAGTGTTGAGCGGCATGTCCCATATTCGAATTCGCGAAATTTCATGAATATTCGAAAGAATATTCGTAAAATATTCGCGAATATTCGAATTCGTTATTATTTCGCATATGCGATAATTCGAATTTTCGCATCGCATAATACATATTATGAGATGCAAAATTCGCATGTGCGCTAATGAAATCGCCTTACGAAGATTCGCAACTCAATTCAATCACTAATGTAAGAATGCAAAGCCCTTTGCCTCTGTTCTGGGACAAGTGCCGATATTCGCCTGTGCGCTAATAAAATCGCCTTACAAAGATTCGCGCCTCAATCACTTTCTAGGCAATGTGAGTAAGATCTGAGCTTTTGGACTTTTGTGAATCAATCGAGATACAGTGGGGGGTGATGACAGTAGTTGACAGAGTACAGATCAATGTAATCTGTAAGGTGGAAACTAAAATAAAAAATACGAATATTCGTAAATCGAATTTTACGAAGTTCGAAATATTCGCGAATATGGTGCTATACTATATGAATGCACATGCACAGGCCTTTGCCTCTGTTCTGGGGACAAGTGTAGATATTCGCATGTGCGCTAATAAAATCGCCTTACGAAGATTCGCAACTCAATTCACTAATGTATGAATGCAAAGCCCTTTGCCTCTGTTCTGGGACAAGTGCCGATATTCGCATGTGCGCTAATAAAATCGCCTTACGAAGATTCGCGCCTCAATCACTTTCTAGGCAATGTGAGTAAGATCTGAGCTTTTGGACCTTTGGGAAACAATCAATTATATGTGTACTGTAATTTTGTGAAAAAAAAAAAACAACGAATATTCGTTTTTACGAATATATAGCACTATATTCGAAATATTCGCGAAATCGCGAAGTTTTCGAATATTCGCGCTCAACACTACTAGCTAACGCTTTCCCTATTGAATCAGCAGCAGCACTGTCCCTCCTCTCACTGTGAATGCAGCTTCCGAATGACACTAAAATGGATGCTGTCCAGGAGGTATGAGGGGCTGGGAGGGAGGGTCTGCTGCTGATTGGCTGGAATGTGTCTGCTGACTGTGAGGTACAGGGTCAAAGTTTACTTAATGATGATGTATAGGGGGCAGACCGAACATCGCATATGTTCTCCCGCTGTGACGAACGCGAACAAGCATATGTTTGCCGGCAAATAGTTCGGCCCATCACTATTGTTCAATCTTTTAAACAGGCTTCATAGCATAACTGGGTTTCTGCATACAGGCAGGGGCGTTGCTAGGGTCTCAAAAGATCCGGGGCACAAGCCCCAATAAATATGTTGCCCCCCCCCCCGCACTTTGCTGTACTTACTATACAGCAGCACTTACCTGTCACATCCAGAGCCTCCAGGTGACTTCTCCTCTCTTTCATCATCTTCTCTGTAGATCTTCTCTCTTATCATCTTCTCCACTCGGTCCGGACACTTCTCTCAGCCGCCTCGTCTCTGCAGAGTGTGACACACAGACATATTAGCTTCCTCACATTCTATCATTATCCCCCAACTGGAGTCCCCACAGTGTTATCCTGCTGCTTGCTGTGCCCCCCCCCCCCAGCGGTGTAGCTATAGGGGGTGCAGAGCTAGCAATCGCTACCGGGCCCAGGAGCCTGAAGGGGCCCAAAGACACTTGTGCCGCATAAGAAGACACACAAAGCACTGAGGGAAGGGGGGCCCAAGCTGAACTCTTGCACAGGGGCCCATGAGCCTTTAGTTACGCCCCTGCCCCCCCCCCCCCCAATACCCCCAAATACTATCCTGAAGAAACATTACTGCCCCCCATAGTAATAGTGCTCCTCATAGTCCCACCAATAGTAATTCCCTTCTAGAATGCCCTCGTTAGTAACACTGCCCCAACCGTGATGATGCTCCTCAACAATGCCCCCATTATTAGAAGAGCCCTCCCATATTAATAATACCCTCACAGAGTCCCCAGTAGTAATAAGGCCGCCTATTGTTCCCCCAGTGGTAATAAAGCTCCCTACAGACCCCTCAGTAGTAATAAGGCCCCCATAGTGCGCTTAGTAGAAATAAGGCAGATCTATAAGACCCTCCTATAGAGCCCCCAGTAGTAATAAGACCGCTTATAATGTCCCCTGGATCTGCAGTGCCCCCTGCAGTTATACTCCACTCTCCACCATACAGTCCCATGTAAATAACATCACCTCCTCCCCAGCCGCCTCCAACGCACAATCCCATGTAAACATCACCCCCTAAGGCTACTTTCACACTTGCGTTCGTGCGGATCTGTCCTGTACTTGTACAGGACGGATCTGCACCAATAATACAAACGAATGCATCCGTTCAGGACCGATTCGTTTGTATTAGATTTGAATTTCTAAGTCTCAATACGGATCCGTCCTGACGTCCTGACTTACATTGTAAGTCAGGAGGGATACGTTTGGCCCTGCAAGGCCATGCGGACACAAAAACGCTGCGTGAAGCCGTTTTGGAGGCGGACACCTGAATGCAGCGTTTTTGTGTCCGCATGGCCTTGCAGGGCCAAACGTATCCCTCCTGACTTACAATGTAAGTCAATGGGGACGGATCCCTTTGCATTGACACAAAATGGTGCAATTGTAAACGGTTCCGTCCCCCATTGACTTTCAATGTAAGTCAGGACGGATCCGTATTGAGACTTAGAAATTCAAATCTAATACAAACAAATCGGTCCTGAACGGATGCATTCTGAATGGATCCGCATCCGTTCAGAATGCATTGGGGTTAAACTGATGCATTTGGGGCTGCTTGTGAGAGCCTTGAAACGGATCTCACAAGCAGATCCCCAAACGCAAGTGTGAACGTAGTCTAAACATTAAGTCCCATGTACATAAACATCATTCTCCCCACCATCCACTTTCAATATACAGTCCCATGTAAATAACATCACTCCCTCCCCCAGCCACCTCAAGCACACAGTTCCATGTCAATAACATCCCTCCCTTCAGCCCTAACATACATCCCAGTTAAATAACTACAACTCCCAGCATCTGCCTCTCCCTTAACTTACCTCTCCTCATGTACAGATATCACCATTAGGCTCCTTCTCCTCTTCATTCCGGTCCAATCCTGCACTGGTCACATGATGGTGACATCATCCAGGTCATCCTATCACAGCCTGTTTTGCTGATCACATGACCTGTGATGTCACCACAGGTCCTTCGCCTCTTCCCAGTGTAAGATTCAATTGTATTGCCGTTCTGTGTACGGCAATACAGTTGTATCTAGCAGGCAGGCAGGACATTCAGGGCATGGAACAAAACATCCGGGGCCCAGGCCCCGAATGTTTTAACCTAGCAACGCCCCTGCATACAGGTATATACAGCCACCACAAGGCGAGCTCAGGCTCTTACTGTATACAGATATATAAAGCCACCACTAGAGGGAGCTTATGAGATTACTACATATAGTGGGAGCTCAGGAGCTTACTGTATACAGATATGTACCAGTAGGGAGCTACCAGTAGTTATATATATCCACCCACCACTAGTGGGAAATCAGGAGATTACTGCATACAGATATATACAGCCACCACTAGAGGGAGCTCAGGAGATTACTGCATGCAGATATATACAGCCACCACTAGAGGGAGCTCAGGAGATTACTACATACAGATATATGCAGTCACCAATAGTGGGAGTTTAGGAGCTTAGGGAATGCAGATATATATAGCCACTACTATGGTGATCTCAGGAACTTACTGCATACAGATATATAGAACCACCACTAGAGGGAGCTCTGGAGCTTTCTGCATACAGATATATACAGCCACCACCAGAGGGAGCCCAGGAGCTAACAGCATACAGATATATACAGCCACCAGTAGAGGGAGCTCAGGAGATTACTGCATACAGATATATACAGCCACCACTAGAGGGAGCTCAGGAGATTACTACATACAGATATATACAGCCACCACTAGAGGGAGCTCAGGAGATTACTACATACAGATATATACAGCCACCAGTAGAGGGAGCTCAGGAGATTACTACATACAGATATATACAGCCACCACCAGAGGGAGCCTAGGAGCTAACGGCATATAGATATATACAGCCACCACTAAACCTTACTGCATACAGTTTGTATACTAAACTCAATTATACCACAGTATGCAGTAAGTTTCTAGGCCATATCCTCTGGTTATCACTGTAGTATGTATATAAAAAAAAATCTGAAACGTGTCATATAGCTAAACAAATGCAGTATTTTAGACTTTTCGTGCTAGAAGCCATAGCTGTTTTTCTATATATGTGGGAGATCCTTATGCTCCACCTCATAGATCTGAAGGCAAACCCCATAGCAATTCAATAAAAATTCTTGGCAAAAAATAGTAAAGCTTAATTGAATGCTTTCAGAAGAATATAATAAAAAATGACACATCAAAATTTTATAATTGAAATGTATTTCATTTAAGTCATGGGAAGCAAATTAAAATGTAGAAAGCACTCCAGTTAATTATTATCTAAAAGATTCAGTTTTCTTGTTCTTTGTCAAACTCACTGTGGAGCCCGGGCTTAATGGTGTCTTTGTGTTTTCACATTTTTATTATTTAAAAAGCTAAATTAAAAATATGTATAAAAAAGTAAAAATAAACAATGATAAAATAAAGAAAGAAATTACCCCATCAAAGCTGCAAATATAAAGAAACAAGAAAAAGTGGTATTTGTGATTATTGACAATTTTTATAATTGTTTCAAAATGTTAAATAAAAAGTGAAATTATACAATTAATACAATAAACAAAAGCAAATGAATGGAATGACCTGTGATGTGAAAGCTAAAAATGAAGAGAAACAGAACGTTGTTATTTTTACAATTTAATACAATTGTATAACTAAATATTGAAATGAATAAATACATAATTAATATTAAAATAAATAAAAAATGCAGCAAAAAGAAACGATCCCTGGCGCTCCACAACGTATTCTTGCTTCTCACAAATCGATTACATACTTTTTAATGCTTTAGCGATCTCTTAAATTACTACAAGTAAATTTACATCTTGAAGGATTACCACTCACATCCATTACATTTTTGCATACACTTCTGGGAAGACATCTATATTTAGGTTGAACCTTTTGTGCCTGGAGGTACTGGATCATACAATTGATATAGTAAGCAATAAGAATCATTTTCTGGCAGCTGATAGTCATCCTACATCACCGTTAATATAGGAGGCATTTAAAGAATTTCTGAGGCACATTAATAAAAATAAATAAATGGCAGAACATAAAGTGGTCAATGCAATGAGGAAGTTCTGGTTGATAATGTTGAGCCGCTATAAATGTAATATATTATAATTATATTCTATATAATATTTAGTATTTTTCGTCCCATAAGACACACTTCCCCCAAAGTGTGGGAAAAACGTCACAGCATTTTATGGTGTGGATACTAATGAGCGCTTCCATTATGGAAGTGTTTATTAGTACCAGAGGATCGGGAAGCGGTAATTACAGCGCTCCACAGGCTCTGATATATGGCTGGGGGCTAATAAGAGATATAGGGGTCCTATCTGAGGTCTGAATGGGGGGCTTATTTATATTGGGCTCTTATCTGAGGTCTGATTGGGGGTCATTAACAGTGGGGTCTGAGCTGAGGCTGATTGTGGGTCTGAGCTGAGGTCTTATTGGGGTCTTATTAACATTGGGGTCTTATCTGAGGTCTGATTGAGGGTCTTAATAAGATTGGGGGTCTGGTTGCTGATCTGATCTGAAGTCTAATGAAAACATTTTTTTTTTATTGTCCTCCTCTAAAACTTAGGGCGAAAAATATGGTATTCATATTCCAACAGTAAAGTGTAAAAAGATTAATTTTCTTAAAAAACAATCCCAGGCCAAGGTATTTTTTTCAAACTATATGGCCCTAGATGGCCACCAACCTGCTATCCATGAAGGTATCACTGGCATATTTGTACTTTTTGGATGGAAGAAAAGTAACTTTAAACATGGGACACTTGTCCCTGTCTATAGCCAAAAAGTACAAAGACACCATTGGGAACCTGTCGCCGCCATAAATAACAGGGTGGTGGCAGTTTTGGATCCTAATTTCTCAAAGAGTTTGTTAAAGGGGTCGTCCTGCGATTCTAAAACCTTACCTTTATGTATAAATGTGGAAAAATTTGCTTTTTTCTAAATCTGAATTTATCTGCTTTTAAGACAAATAGTTATATTAGTGATAATAGCTACCGTATTTTTCGCCCTATAAGACGCACCGACCCATAAGACGCACCTAGGTTTTTGGGGAGGAAAATAAGGAAAAAAAATATTTTTAACCAAAAGGTGTGCTTTTGGTGGGTTTGGAACTAATGGTGGTCTGTGGATGGCACTATTACTGGGTATCTGTGGATGGCACTATTATGGGGGCTCTTTAAAGGTCACTGTTATGGGGGATCTGGGGATGGCACTGTTATTGGGATCTGTGGATGACACACTGTTATGGGGGGATCTGTGGATGGCACTGTTATGGGGGATCTGTGGATGGCACTGTTATTGGGGATCTGTGGATTGCACTGTCATGGGGGATCTGTGGATGGCACTGTTATTGGGGATCTGTGGATGGCACTGTTATGGGAGATCTGTGGATGTCACTGTTATGGGGTATCTGTGGATGGCACTGTTATGGGGGATCTGTGGAAGGCACTGTTATGGGGGATCTGTGGATTGCACTGTCATGGGGGATCTGTGGATGGCACTGTTATTGGGGATCTGTGGATGGCACTGTTATGGGAGATCTGTGGATGTCACTGTTATGGGGTATCTGTGGATGGCACTGTTATGGGGGATCTGTGGATGGCACTGTTATTGGGGATCTGTGGATGGCACTGTTATGGGAGATCTGTGGATGTCACTGTTATGGGGTATCTGTGGATGGCACTGTTATGGGGGATCTGTGGAAGGCACTGTTATGGGGGATCTGTGGAAGGCACTGTTATGGGGGATCTGTGGATGGCACTGTCATGGGAGATCTGTGGATGGCACTGTTATTGGGGATCTGTGGATGGCACTGTTATTGGGGATCTGTGGATGGCACTGTTATGGGAGATCTGTGGATGTCACTGTTATGGGGTATCTGTGGATGGCACTGTTATGGGGGATCTGTGGAAGGCACTGTTATGGGGGATCTGTGGATGGCACTGTTATGGGGTATCTGTGGATGTCACTGTTATGGGGTATCTGTGGATGGCACTGTTATGGGGGATCTGTGGAAGGCACTGTTATGGGGGATCTGTGGATTGCACTGTCATGGGGGATCTGTGGATGGCACTGTTATTGGGGATCTGTGGATGGCACTGTTATGGGAGATCTGTGGATGGCACTGTTATGGGGTATCTGTGGATGGCACTGTTATGGGGGATCTGTGGAAGGCACTGTTATGGGGGATCTGTGGATGGCACTGTTATGGGAGATCTGTGGATGTCACTGTTATGGGGTATCTGTGGATGGCACTGTTATGGGGGATCTGTGGAAGGCACTGTTATGGGGTATCTGTGGATGGCACTGTTATGGGGGATCTGTGGATGGCACTGTTATGGGGGATCTGTGGATGGCACTGTTATATATGTGCCATCCACAGACCCTCCACCCCATAACAGTGCCATCCACAGACCCCCATAACAGTGCCATCCACAGATCCCCCATAACAGTGCCATCCACAGATCTCCCATAACAGTGCCATCCACAGATCCCCAATAACAGTGCCATCCATAGATCCCCAATAACAGTGCCATCCACAGATCCCCCATGACAGTGCAATCCACAGATCCCCCATAACAGTACCATCCACAGATCCCCCATAACAGTGCCATCCACAGATCCCCCATAACAGTGCCTTCCACAGATCCCCCATAACAGTGCCATCCACAGATCTCCCATAACAGTGACATCCACAGATCCCCCATAACAGTGACATCCACAGATCTCCCATAACAGTGCCTGTGCCGCCTGCTTTATTCATAAAGTAGGCGGCGCAAGCACGTGATGTCAGGGAGTTACGCTGCCGCCCGACCGGCTTGCCTGCCTCCATTCTACAGAAGCTGTTAGGGTGTACGATAATATTAAAAGTGGGGGGGGGGGGAATGTTTAATCACTTTTAATTGAATGAGACATTTTATATTTGTATACTGCAGCACTGGAGCGGCGGGGCCAGAGTACAGTGACTGCACCGGCCCCGCCGCAATTGCCGGCCCCCAGCTCCTCCTCCCAGTCCCTCCCCGCTCGCTCATACATCGCAGCCTGCGATGTAAAAATGTCAGCATTCGCCCCATAAGACACAGGGGCATTCCCCCCCCCATTTTTTGGGGGGAAAAAGTGCGTATTATGGGACCAAAAATACGGTATTAATTGACATTCCCCATATGTCTACTTTATGTTGGCATTATTTTGTAAATGTAATTTTTTTTTTTTTTTAGGACATTAGAAGGCTTAGAATTTTAGAAACAATTCTTCAAATTTTTAAGAAAATTTCCAAAACTGACTTCTTAAAGGACCATCTCAGTTATGAAGTTGAGGGGCTTACATACTAGCAACCAACTACACCTTTAAGTTATTAAAACAGATTTTGCAGACTTTGTTAACCTTTAAGTGTTACACAATAATTAGAGAATAATGGAGGGGAAATTTAAAAATTTCACTTTTCTTGCAGATTTTCCATTTTATTTGTTTCTGTAACTTGGCAAGGGTTAGCAGCAAAACAAACCTCAATATATATTACCCTGGTTCTGCAGTTTACAGAAACATCCCATTTGTGGTAAAAAAATGACTGTGGCCTCAGAAGGGAAAGAGTGCCATATTGTTTTGGGGCATGGGGGTTGGGCCAGATTTTGCTGGAATAGTTTTTGGGTGTCTTACCACATTTGAAGAGACCAGAAACACCAAAAAGTTACCCTATTCTGGAAGCTACACCCCTCAAGAAATTAAGCAAGTGTTGTACTGAGCACTTTGACCCAACAGGTGTTTTATATAATTTAGAAGCTTATGAAAATGAAACATTTTATTTCTTCCAATAAAATGTTGCATAAGGCCCACATTTTTCATTTTCACAAAGGTTAACATGAGAAAAGCACCCAAAAACTTTCTCATGAATACAGCAACACCCCATATATTGGGTGCTACATCACATATACAGAGACTCTAAGGTAACCCTACACTGGAAACCCCCAATAAGAGACCCCATTTTGGAAACTGTTACCCAAATAGTTATATATCAACGGGTGAAGGGAGCATTTTGAGACTACAACTGTTTTACAGAAATTAAAGGGGTTCTCTGGGAATTAAGAAAATTAAAATACTTAAATATTACTTTATTATAAATATATTCCCAAATACCTTTCATTAGTTATAATGGCTCATTTTTTCTAGGGAGCAATCATCAGGAGAAATAAAATGGCTGGCGTCCTATTAGTGCACACAAAATCTGTCCTAATCACTCAGCAGGACAAGTTACTTCACAACACTGAGCTATAGTCCGTCCTTTCTGTACTTCATGTCTCCTCATGGACCCCATTCCTACAGAGATTCAGCTAATGTTCTTATCATCTGTATTCAGGATCATAATCCCTGACAAATAAGAAAGAGCTGTCTCAGCCTCCTCTGTCTCAATGTTGTGAACAAGAAGAAAGGACGCTTGACTGTTTCGGTCGAACGAATGGAAAGTAGGAGGCGCAGTATCACAACTGTGTGTCAGCGTTCACCTCGTGCTGCCGTTACACCAGCCGTGCCGCCGGCACCGCTGACATAAGGTTTTTGACCAACAACCTAAAAACCTCTGACTTGATAAAGGGATCAGAAGTCCCCCGAAACATGTTGTCTACCAATAAACCTGAAAAATACAAATCATCCAGTTGTGATAGTGCGCCTCCTACTTTCCATACGTTCGACCGAAACAGTCAAGCGTCCTTTCTTCTTGTTCCCACTGTCTAACCCGAGTGGTGGGGTGGCTCCCACCCAAGGGATTTGGAGAGATCTGGGCTGCACCAACTGTGAACCGTCCACAAACAACCGTCACTGAGGTTGCACCCAATTAGGTGCAACCACAAAAGGTGAGCAAACAAAACCCTTTTTTTAGTGGATTTTACACTTATTGAACATACTCACCCTATGAGCGCCTTTCTCTACCCTCTGGCCATCATTCAATGTTGTGAAGTAAGTTGTCCTGCTATGTGATTAGGTGATGAGGTTATTGATGAAAAAAAAATCTAGAATATTCACGATTACGAATATATGGCACTATATTCTACATCTTCGCAAATTCTCGAAGTGCCGATATTCACGATAAAAATTTGTGATTAGAATACTCGCGATCAACACTGGTATTCTAATCACAAATTTATATTGTGAATATCGGCACTTCGAGAATTTGCGAAGATGTAGAATATAGTGCCATATATTCGTAATCGTGAATATTCTAGATTTTTTTTTTCATCAGTAACCTCCCTTCTTGCTTGTGGGCCAATGAGAAGGCTGCAATGTCTTTGTCAGAGCTTAGCAATGTCCCTAGCAACCAATAGAAAAGTTGCCTACCCCTTACTATATAAGAACCTCCCCAGCAGGCATTTTCTGCAGTTTTTTTGCAGTTCTGGATCCTATTCCTTATCCAATTACATTAGATAGTTAGTTAGTTAGTTAGCTCATATATATATAATACAGAGAGTTAGTGGGAGATAGTCAGCGTCGGTTATATCCCGATATAGTCTAGCTAATAGGTTCCAGTGCAGGGTGTTAGGTAGTGTGATAGGAATTACTGTTTCTCTGCTGTCCTTACATACATGCTACAGACATAGTGCTGTGATGTCACAACAATACTTACTGCACCAATCAGTAATATGTAGTCAGACCTGATAAAATGTGAAGTTGCATGTATTGCGCCAAAAATATGCGCATCACTAGTGCCGATTTCCGCAATAGCAAAAAAAATTACTGGATATCACAAAATCGAGATTTCGCGAATTTATTGAGAATATTATGCGAAACATTTGCATAATAGGACAGTGGCCATTTTGTTTCTGCTAATGATTGCTCTTTAGACAAAACGAGCCATTAAAACTAATGAAAGGTATTTGGGAATATATTTATAATAAAGTAATATTTAAGTATTTTTTAATTTTCTAAATTCCTGGAGAACCCATTTAACGAGCAAGGGATGGTAAAACATGAAAATTGCAAGTCTTCGACAGATATGGAATTTCAGTGCCAATATGCTGTGCCCAGCTGATGCCAACTAAGACACTGTATGCCCCTTAAATTGTTAACCGGACTGTACTGGGTACCAACTTGCCATAAGTGTGGACATAAACTGCTGTTTGGGTACGCTGCAGGGTTCAGAATGGAAAGACCACCTTTAGGTCTACAGGCTTCACGTTGCTAGTGATCAGCCTCTGCGGTGCCAATACAGCCCTTTTCTGACAATCATAGGTTTTTTGTTTTTGTCTCAATGCAGCTTCTGTTAAGGGGGTTTTCTTTTTTGCAGGACGAGTTGTCATTAATTATCATTAGTTCTACTTTGGGGTACATATGATTTGATTTTTGAACACTTATTTTGATCACTTTGATCACTTAATGTGCTTTCTAGGAAACAAGATAAAGAAAAGGCAGCAACTCTGACATTGTTTTTGTTGTCTGGTGTTTTTGTTAGTTCGACATGCACATGTTAACTTTGTTCTTCTGCTGAGTACAGTTACAGAGATGCCAATTTTATATAGTTTATCACACGTTTACACAAAGCATTTTTGAAAATAATATGCTTTTGCGTCGCCATTTCTGAAAGCCATATTTTTTTTATTTTTCTGGCGATGTTCTTGTGTGAGGGCTTGTTTTCTGTGGGACTAGGGGTCATTTTTATTGGTACTATTTTGAGATACACATGGCTATTTAATCGCTTAATATTATGATTAGAGATGCGCAAAGTTTTGAAAAATTTGATTCGACAACTTTGCCATGAAATTCAATTATTTCCGAATTAATTTGTCACAAATTGCTATAAATCAGGTATACCCACGCCACTTTCCCTTAGGGTTCGGCCACAAGGAACAGCAGTGCTGCGTTGTAGAACCGTGTCGCCAATTAGCCCGCAGCTGCCTTTCATTTAATATTGAAGACCGCACTGTATAGTCCTTCTCCATTAAACAGTGGCTTTTGCTGGTATGGGGTTTGGCTGGTTAGGTTGGGGGGACAATATGTATATTATTGCTGTTCTGGCCTGCAATCTCCTGCAGGTTATTTGACAGTAAACACAGAATATTAATCAGCTCTGGCATACCCACTTCTCCAACCCCAGCGCTCTCCTGCCCTACAGGTGGGAGCCCTTCTTTTGCCATCTGCTTTTCCACATCATCTAAAATTGATGAGAATATGTCATCAGAAACATCCAGCTCCTTCTCCCTATGCATCTTGCTGACTTTTCTAGGACACGGAGACCAAGAAGGATGAAATGGAGGAAGTAAAGCCAGCAAAAGATGAGGATGGTCATCATTAAGACAGGGCCCCCCTAAGGGATGCAGACTAGATGGTACTGGTTGGCACGTTGGCACTGGAATAATAAAGGCTTATTGGTATTGAATTACATTTATGGCTGATGTAGGAATTAGTAAATGTAGGAATAAATAAAAAAAAGAAACTGATGCAGCATAAGTCTCTCCCTGCAGTCTCCTTGCACTCTCCCTGCAGTCTCCTTGCACTCCCCCTGCAGTCTCCTTGCACTCTTCCTGCATTCTCCCTGCACTCTCCCTATGATCTCCCTGCATTGTCCCTGCACTCTCCCTCTCCAATATTCGTCTATTAATCGTTTTCAGCAACACACTTCCTAGCACATGACCGTGTCACAGATGGTGTTGCAGAAAGCTGGAACTTATAAATAAACATCCGACTGGCTTGATCCCAAACTAAGGAGCATATGGGTGAGCCCTATAAAACCCCTAGAGCTCTCCCTGACTGCTATGCTCATGCAAAGGTCTTAATGGTAGACAATTGCATGCCCTCGTACCTTTACTATGTGACACCTGAAAACCCTATAATAGTGAGGGGACACGACCACCGGCTCCCTGCACTTAATATGGACGGAGTCAGGGTCACCTACAATCAAGCCAGGAAGGAAACACAAATAAAGGAAACAGACTTATCTGAGGAATCAGGAGAAGCAGCCTCCAGCAGTGAACACAATCCAGGAAGAAGTATAAACCGCAAAGTGAGGCAGTATGGGAGGAAATATAAAGGGAGACAATCAGTGCAAATAGGTGACAGCTGGGAGAAGGAAAAGAGATGAGAAAGTGAAACCAAAACAAAGAACATCATACAACAGGTAGAGAAGAACGTCTGCCAGATCTTCTCACAGAGCTGACGGTGACAGAGCGCTTGCCACATCTCTCCCTATGCTCAGCTCACAGGACAGTGGCGGAGATGGCTACTTATGGACTTACTGACTGCACAGCATTATGGGTGATGTTGCGTTCCCAGGCTTATCTCCTCTACACTTAGTTTTGCTTTGTAACACGGGCAGCCACCATTTTAGGAAAACCTGATTCGTTAGCACGAAGTGAATGGAAATTTCAGATTAAATTCCGCTTTGAATGCTACACTTAGCTTAAGGCCTCATGCACACGACAGTATTTTTTAATGTTCCGCAAAACGTGGTTCCGTGATCCGTGGCAGTTTTTTTTCTTCCGTTGTTGCTTCCGTGTGTCCGTGTGCCCGTTTTTTTAGCGGCCCGTCCGGAAAACAAGGAATGGTGAAAAAATATGAATTTTAATATCTCCAGCCAGGATACTGATATAAATGAAGGGCACCTAAGTTTGGTTTTGTGGCCATTTTCTGTAGTCTTTCCAGAGTACAGAGGTTATTTTGGCTGCTTCTCTTTGCTGTTTCACCATGTCGGATTCAGAGGAAGAGGTCTTACTGCATTGGCTCGTTTCTCAGCGATGGGGACTGTGCCCTCCTTTTTTGAATGAGGAACCGGGTAGAAGGCGACGATTTTGGATCCATCAGATTGTTTTACAACGCTACCGGAAAGGACACTTTCATACCCTCTACAAAGATCTGCGCCTGCATCCAGAGAAGTTCTATTCCTTCTGTCGGATGTCAGTGGGTACATTTGATCGCTTGCTGTCGTCTCTACGTACTGTCCTTACCTTTATGGACACCAATATGAGGCGCAGCATTTCTCCTGAGGAAAGGCTCATCGTCACGTTGAGGTAAGCAATATTTTAAAATTAAATTATCAACAGTAATGTGCAGTGCTTGTGTCAGGAGCAACATGTGCTAGAAAATGGCTGCTGTGAGACATGTGCTACTGTTTGCTGAAGTAACATTTTTTTGCCCATAATGTATATATTTTTTTAAATGGTTGGTTTTTTAACACGTTAATCCCTGTCACATGACATCACAATATTGATTTTTTTTATTTCTTTTGTGCAAGTTTCAAACTTGTGTTCAGCTAACGTCCTCCAGACACTCCAAAAATCCGCTGCACTCGCCAGTAGTTTGTTAAAAATTGTGTTTTATTCAGTCAGTCAGCCGTGTTACAGCAGTCTGTATCCTGCCTGTCTGAGTTCATAATTCTACATTTTTCATCAATTACTGGCGAGTGCTGCGGAATTTTGTAGTGTCTGGAAGAATTGGGTCCCTCTGTCAGGATCCCTAGCTGCGTGCACCACCCTGTTAGAAGTCTATATACCGGTCTGTACCCTATTTTGTAGGATTGTGCTGCTGCCAACCCCTGAGATTTCCAGCTAACGTCCTCATCATGCCTAATGTTCACTTAATTGTGAACTTGCACATCACTTTCAGCATACATAGGTCAGTGATGGCGAGCCGTTTTCAGACTGAGTTTCCAAACTTCAACCCATAACTAACCCTTATATTGCAAAATTTCAATACGGCAATTTAACCAGAAAACTATAGTCCAATATAGTTTAGCGTCATTGCATTTTATCATTTTGCTTTAATTGTCCGCTTCAATTCAGCGCTGCCTATCCTTTTCATAGTGAGCCCTGATCAATGCTTTGTAAAGTCTAAGGTGGATATTGGTAAACCATAGACTTTTCAAAGGGTGTGGGTGCCCACAGACAGGGCCTTGAGTGCTGCCTCTGGCACCCGTCCCATAGGTTCCCCACCACTAGACATAGGGTGTTTTCAATCCTGTAGTGTATACAGCATTATACTTGAATCATGAATCTGCTGTTCCCTTTGATTTGCTGATGACTGAATTTTTATTTTTATATCATTTTTTCCTACAGATTCCTTGCAACTGGGAACTCTTTTGCATCCCTGCATTTTGAGTTTTGTTTTAGGAACCTCGACGATCTCGCGAATTGTACGTCACACTTGCATGTCATCTGGCAGCAACTCCGAGAGACGGTGATGCCGCAGCCCAAGATGGACGATTGGCTTTGAATCGCTGAGGGCTTCCAAAATTCGGCGCAGTTCCCAAACTGCATCGGGGCAATGGATGGCAAGCACATCCGTGTGAAGAAGCCGCCTCACTCAGGGAGCCGTTTCTTCAATTATAAACAATATTTTTCGGTAGTGCTGATGGCTGTTGCTGACAGTCATTACCAGTTTATAATGGTAGATATCGGGGCCTATGGAAGCACTGCGGATGCTCGCATCTTTAGTGCTTCTAGAATGGGTGAGCGGCTTCGTGCCAACCAGCTTGCCCTGCCCGAGTCCAGAAGACTGCCCGGATATGCAGGTCCGCCGGCTCCATTTGTCATCGTGGCGGATGAAGGGTTTGCATTGACTCCACATGTTATGCGGCCCTTTCCAAAGCGTGGTTTGGATGTCAGGAGGCGTATCTTCAACTACCGGTTGACTCGTGCCTGTCGGTATGTTGAGTGCGCTTTCGGGATACTCTCTAGCAAGTGGAGGGTGTTTTTGTCATCCATACAGATAGATCCGGAGAATGCTACCCTGGTGATTAAAGCTTGTGTTGTTCTACACAACTTCACCCGGATTCATGAGGCTTCCTCTTCTGTTGACATGGAAGATCTTCCTACATCATCAGATTTGGGTTTGGAAAGGACCCTGCATAGACGACCTGGGACTGCAGGCATTGCAGTTCTGGAACTCTATGCAGACTACTTTTACTGCCCAGAAGGGTCCTTGCCGTGGCAGAGGGACGCTATTCGTGGCAGTTTTTGAAATCTTCTGGGCTCTTTAGTTTTTTTTTATTTTGTAGATAGATTACAAAAAAATTATTGTGGTACTTGTGTGTAGGGACTCGCAAGATAATGAGGACCCTTGACATGGGCTTGCGGGCTGAGATTTTTTGGACATCACATATTTTAAACTACATATAACTAAATATTAATGATCTTTTTGTCTAAATGTAAATTGACTAAAACATCTTAATATTTGGCACATCTGGTCCAAATTTTTTTCTAATACCTCATCTTCACAGTAACCCAAAATAAAGATGTTGCTCATCAAAATAAAGTGTGGCTTTGTAAGATACAGTGTGTGTAGTTTTTGTTTAACATTGTGTTTTAAAATGTAAATGTTGTGTGGAGTGTGCAAAAAAAACAATAGTCAAATAGTTTTGTCCCAAACCATATTTTAGTTAAATTTTGGGATCACCAATAACAGCCGAAAGGGAAAGTTTACAACAGTAAACAAAAAACATATAAAGTGCAAGAATAAAATAAAAAATAAAAAATTATAAATCAAGAAGGTCCTGCGTGAAAAAACCTGGAGGAAATGAGGACCGTGGCCTTACATGGGCCTGTTGTGGTGACCCAGTTGCCAAACTGCCCGGGTAAAGGGGCTGACCCACAGAATGCATTGGGCCCTGAGGTGGAATGTACTGTGGTTGTGGGGGTAAAGAAGGCCCTTGGGTGGGTTGTGGAGGGAACTGATAGGGTCCAGTATTTGGCTGCTGTCCTGCATTTTCAATATCCAGTTTCAATGCATTTAATTTGCCAATAATGTCCCCATGGTTAGGGCAAATAAACATTTTGATGACAATGGCCAATGAAGCCATGCACTCTGGATGCTGGTCAGGAGTAACCTGCTTCATTAGCGGTCCGAGTCCCCTTAACATTTTCTCCTCCAAGCCATCACTCCTCCTCTGGGCAAGAAAATCTATGACGCGTGCGTCAATCATTTCCCGATTCTCTTGCCCAGAGGTAGAGGGAGGGACTTGGCGGCGACGTCTGGGCTGTGGCTGGACCAGACGTGGTGGACTGGCCAGTGGTAGGGGGGCCTGGGCCAGTGCCGAGTCTTCTGGGTCCTTTGCTGGCGTTGCTGCCAGACTTGTGGCGGGGGGAGAAAACCGCTGGGGTTTCACTCCCGGCCATGTCCGATTCTTCGGAGGCATCCAGACTGTCCACAGTACTGTATTTGAAAGAAACAAAAAATAATAATTAGTACATTTGTTTTCATCTTTACAAAAGTACATCATTTATATTAGGTGTAAACAGCGTGTGTATCCAAAATATATACGGAGTGGCACCATACATCAGATATTTGATTTTACCCAATAAATAACAGCTTCTATGTGAATAGTGAAATGCCTAATTAGAATACATTTAAAATGTAACGATGGGACAAGTGTTGAAAAGGTCTAATGAAACTGTAATGGGAAAACAATGTTGGCCGTTTGGAGCTGTCCAGCCTCAGAAGAGGAATACTCATTCAAGGACCAAAACCAGTGCTGATATTCAGGCCATCTCGTCTGTATGTGGCCTGCTTCCACCATCCAAACATACAAGATGTAATGTTAACCTAGTCGAACATCATTTACAGAACATGTACCAGGCAACACTTGATCATGGTGGGAGTAGTACTTAAAATCCGGCTGGTCAAGCGTAGTTGGAACATCCTTATAATCCATTAACCTAGGATTAGGTTATTGACATCTTATATGAGCAAAGTAAGGAATCCATGTCGTGGTTTGTGCTAATCAATTTAACCGATATCAATGACAAATCAAATACCTAATGGCTAACAATTTCCAAAACATACAAAAGTTAAATAATAGTTTTTTTTGTGTGAAAATATTACCCACAACCCCAAAAAAACGCAAAAGGATACACTATTCAGGGCTCCCTTAAAAAAGGGAGGGTTTATTCAACTTTTTCAAAATTCAGACCTATCCATAGGATAGGTATAAAAGAATATATTGGTGTGTGACCAACAGACGACAAACACAATGATCCACTGTATGAGGAGATAATGCGTGCAGTGCGTGCGTGCAGTCATCTCCCTTCTCTATTCCTGGTCAGATTGCAAACATTTATGTTCCTGGACCATCAATAAATTGCTTCAACCGGAACAAAACAGAGAGGGGAGGCGCTATCTGCGCACTGCACGTGTCGTCTCATCATACAGATCATCAGCGGTGGTGCCTGGTGTGACTCCCCCACAGAAATAATGGAGACAACCAACACCAGGCGTGTACAAACTGATGCCCGCCAGCTGATGCCCAACTCCAACTCCAAGCAGGACTGGATAGCTTACAGCGATTCTTACATGCTGGGAGTTTCAGTTTGAAAAGAGCTGGATGGAGTCAGTTATGACTCGGCTGAAAGGATAGGTCTTCAATAGTACAACACAACTCAACCCATTACTTTCTTGGACACTTTTGCTTACCCAGATGCAAACGTACATTTTTACAAAAATTTAATTTTTGAAATAACATTACAAAATACTTACGGCCTCAAATCCATAACTGGCCTTAAAAACTGTAATTGTTGGGTATATATGTAAGGCCGTTTGCGCGATGTCCCCTCCCCACTCCGGCCTTTGCTCGTGACCTCCCTCCGGAATTGGTCCCGGCAGCTTGCCCATCTGGTTTTAGTTTGTTTAACTGTTAAGAAATGACATAATAGTCACTTTTTTAAAAACAAATTATAATCTTAAAATACATACAAATTGTTAAATTTGGCAAAAAAAAAAAAAAAGAGGTCAAAGCACAAAATTCTCCAAATTGGACAGATTCAACAGCACATGGTACAGTCCAGCAGGTGTATGGATACTAATGGAGAAGTACAAGATGGAGGAGACGAGTCGTGCAAGCCATTTGTACTAAAATTCTTTACAATATGTGAAGGTGACAACTCTAAGATGCTCAATTACAAGGACACATGTGTCACCCAAGTACCCAGACATGTGATTACACATGAGTACTGTATGCTGTAGCAAAGGGAGGGACAGCCATTTAAAGTTAGAAATGGTGGGGTATTTATTACACGTCTCATTAAAAAACCATGTACAGGCCTTTATGCAAAATGAAGCTGGACCACAAAATAAACACTATTGTGACCTCAGGGAGTTTAAAACTACATCATTTTGCCACACAGAGGACAAGGACAGCACAACTACATTGCTATCGCTTACCTAATTCTGCCCGGCCTCGGCTATCAGCTTTGGCCCATTCAGTCTTCCTCATGCTCCGGGCCACTTGCTCCCATGCAGCATCCTTTCTCCCACGGTCCAAATAGGAATTGGCTCTGGTCTCCCAGAGCTCGGGCCTCTCCTGGACCAGGGTAATGAGTCTCTCCACATTCCAACGCGGCATGGTGGCTGTAAAGAACCTGAAATGGCTGCCTCACCACACAGAAACTGTCAGGCACAGGTGGCTAGAAATTAGCATAACCAGTGACCTAATACTTCCTGTATATTTTTTTATTTTTTTTATTGCCACCAGTTTTGCCAGACAGTTTGGATGCGGACACGGGCGTGGATGTCAATCGGGTGTGCAACCGCATTTTTTCACGGTCCTATTGACTTGAATGGGGCCGCGAACCATTAGCCGTGAAAAAAATAGGACAGGTTATATTTTTTTCACGGCCTGGAAACACAGATCACGGGCACAGGTGACAAAACGGTGCATTAGCCGAGTTTTCAACTGACCTATTGAAAGTCAATGGGACCGCAGAAAATCACGGAAAACGGGACAACGGCCACAGGTGCATGAGGCCTAACACAAATTATGTTGTTTGGGAGGCAAAGTGACCCTCCTGAATTCAAATGTATTGCCACCCTAAGACAACTGGAGTAGCAGGACAGAAAGTGGCAGTCGGGCTGGCCACAACAGACTGGCAGTCTTTGAGGAAGTATTTTGTGATGACTGTGGTATTTGGCTCTGTTGGGCCAGTATAGCATGCCACATTATGGTATTGCTGGCCTGCCTATCTGTGTTAGCCCAGATTTCTGCCAATTTGGACCCGACTACAAAATGAGGCCACTTTTAGTTTTTTTCCAGGCTCACTTAATGTTCCCAGTCCACCCCTGCTCTTAGATCTCTATAACGGACAGGTTGCGAGGCATCACGGAGAGCCAATGGGATGAGAGGGAGCTCCCTCCCTCTATAAACCCCTTAGGTGCAGCAGTCAGCATTGACCATGGCAGGTTGACCATGGCGGGTTAATCCGCTGGCATCTGAGTTTTCACCAATGCCAGCGAGTCCTGGTTGCCACTGATTGGTCAAGCATAACTCCTCTGACTGCCCGATCAGCTCACCATACTGTTATGGTGTGTCGGAAACTTACTGCACATGTCACAAAGGAGTTAAAAAGTCTGTTTGTTAACACCATTTGGTTACCCATAGCTATGTATGTCAGCGTCACTCGGACATTACTTACTTTTGCTGTCATTGACTTCAAGAGCTTAAGGAGGGACTGAAGAAAAAAAAAAAAAAAAAGGAAAGACAAAAGAGAGAAAATATAAGTCCTAGAAGACCTCAGTGTTGACAATTTTCAGGCCAATTAAATTACCTTTGATTCAGGTAGAATTGATTCAGACCCAAATTTATTTTTTGACTGATTCGTTGGAATGAGCTCATTTCAAAAAAGGATATATACTTACTGGTAAACTTCCCCGCTATTCCAGCACTGCCAGTCAGTCTTTATCTCCTCATCTCCAGTCTGTGTCCACTTGACATCAGTGGTGACACACAGTAGTTTTATAACCCATATGACCAGTGCAACCAATTAGTGGCATCTGCTGTCCAAGACCATATACTACTGAGGCCAATGATTGGCTGCAAAAGTCAGGTGTGGTATACCGCCACATCCAGGCTACAGCCACATAAACACCAGCAGGTGGGACTTTCTACGTTTCCCATATATTCATCATACAAACTTTAGATTGGTGTGGTATTGAAAAGCAGGAAGTGCTCAACCCCATATGAAGTGGTGCATCTATACCAGGGAGGGGGGGGGGGGGCAGATCCTGCACTTGTGGTCCACTGCTAATGGAAATACCCAGCAAAAATGCATACAATGGAGGATGCCTGCAGCAGACCACAAGTACCACAATGGACATCCTACACAGGATAGCAAATGTGTGGATGTGATAAACAGTAAAAATACTATAACAAAAACAAAGACAGGTGCACACTGGGTCTTACTAACCCTCGTACTGGTGTAAAATTGAGAGATTAGCCAACATATCCTGCTTGGAGGACATGTCTGAGCCTGGGCACCGCGCCAAGGTTTCTCAAATAGCTCGGGACCTAACGCTAAACCTACCTGGGCCATATGGGCAATACCAGGAGCCAGTGGGCAACTTACAGGTGCGCAAGGTCCGACTCACAGCAAACTCCCAGTAACCTCCAGCATGTGACCATGCATACAGCTCCTGGTATTGCCCATATGGCCCAGGTAGGTTTAGCGTTAGGTCCTAAGCTGCTTGAGAAACCTTGGCACGGGGCTCGGGCTCAGACATTTCCTCCAAGCAGGATATGTTGGCTAATCTCTCAATTTTACACCAGTACGCATGGTCACATGCTGGAGGTTACTGGGAGATTGACTGTGAGTCAGACCTTGCGCTCCTGTAATTTGCCCACTGGCTCCTGGTATTGCCCATACGGCCCAGGTAGGTTTAGCATTAGGTCCCAAGCTACTTGAGAAACCTTGTCGCGGTGCTCGGGCTCAGACGTGTCCTCCAAGCAGGATATGTTGGCTAATCTCTCAATTTTACACCAGTACAAGGGTTAGTAAGACCGCAGTGTGCATCCTGTCTTTGTTTTTGTTACCATATATTTATCATCCAAATATTCTCCTTCAATTAAAGAACTGAATTTTATAACAAAAAACCTGGAAAATATAATAATAAAACATAATAAATAACATAATATAAATGGTAATAATCTTATGTGGAAACCAGGGTACGGACGTGATTTCAAGGGAAAAGGTGATCATTTGTAGATTTTGGTGATTACTTATAGATTTAGGTGATTACTTAAAGATTTAGGTGATATCTTTGTAAACTTTATGAATAAATTGCTGAAAAATAAAAGATTTAAAATACCCAATGAATAGGTAAAAATAAATTCTGTCCTAGCAGTGAATAGCATGGCAGGAAAGGTAACCTGCTGAGATGGATTCCAATCTCCCAATCTATATTCTGTCCTACTATTGGCAATTTACAGAAAGACTCGGTGGGTAATTACTACATTGACGTCCAGTGATGATACTATGAGCATGTTCTCTCATATTTCCTATTGATTTAACACCCAGACCGGATAATTATGCTCCTATACATTCGCCATTTCAACACATAATGTACAAGCATAGTGAAAATTGCAAAAATAATAAAGTCAATGTTGCATGTTTTCCCGATTTGCACCTTCTACAGGTCACAACTTGACTTATTTATCTACTAGCAGGACAATGGGGAGCGGCATTGTATTCTACGGCTGGAGGTCTACATGCACTAGAAATTAGCGAATTTCTTGAAGTTCGTTTAATATCCAATTTGCCAAAAATGTTTTCAAGTCCAAATCGATTATAAATCAAATATACTCCAGTTGCCTTAAAAATTGGTAAATGACACTCTAAAGTCTCATAGGACTCAAGTTTTTTTTCTGCCAAAACTGACAAAAATATAAGACAATAGAGAGAGAGAGACCCACACATAATACTCCTCCGAGGGAGACATGCAAGACAGCTCACCTTCCAAACGGACAAAGGATGCTTTTTCCCATTAGGTAAACCACCTAATATGCATGAGGAGTATTATAGTCCAGCCAATGCTGCTCTACCTTACTGGGAATTACATATTTAAATTAGCCTATCTTACGTCCGCTGGCATCAAATAGGCTTAAACCTCTTTCTATTTCATTTGCCAGAAACAAATAACAAGAAATTCCAAATCGATTTGCTCCTTCCTCAGTGGCTCCTATTCGCACTGCCCTCATCCTGCTTTTTATACCCAAAATATGGGTGGGCCAGCTGTTTCCAAAGATTTCACAAAACAACGGAATGGATTCCTGGATGGGCACATATACTTTACAAAAGAGATGACATAAATCCATATAATACACAGATTTCCTTAATGCATTATTTTATATAATCATATTAAGCAATATCCACTTCAAGTCCTAGATATACGGGCAAAAAACCCTGCATCAAATCACAAAAAAGACGCACATGCGTTTCTGATACGATTTAGGTGGAATTTTAGTACATTACCCATAACAGTTCTATATCTATCACTAAATGTCATTCAGAGGGGGTATATATATTGTCACTCCATGAATATCACATCAATTCTATACTGATACATATGTGTTAAAAAAAAATTAAATCTACTTTTTTCAGTTAATGATACTGCATATGTTGCTGTACTGGACAATTAGGCTGACTATGCTTTAAAGAAGGTGTGGGACAAGGGCCCCCCATGGAGGCGAAATCGGGGCGGTGATAGACAGCCATACCACGACATTGCGTCTGTAAAAGGCACCCGTCCAATTACTAAAAGAATTCAAAAAGTTCCATTTCCATATTCAACCCATTGGGGATTAGGGTATCAAACTCAAAGATTCTCCCAGATTCCCTTCTTGACATAGATGCTAGATGATCTCCTCCCCTCCGCTGTTTTTTTATTTTCTCAAACGCTACAAAGATAAGTGATGATGGGTCTTTGTTATGAACTTCTTTATAATGCTTTGACAGAGAATGTTGCTCTAAACCTTTCTTAATATTAATGTGTTCTGCAATTCTCCTCTTAAATGAGCGCTTTAGTTCTACCAATGTATTGTTTCCTACACGGACACTGTGCCATATATATTACATCTGTTAAATTGCATGGTAAATTGTCCTGAATCTGTAGGCAAAAGGAATTCCTAGTGGAGTGTACCTCTACAGTTCTTTTTGAAAATGTAGTTACCTTACAATTGATGCATGTCCTGCATCTAAAAAATCCCTTCAATTCAAGCCAATTCTGCATATTTCTTGTCTTAATATTCTTGTATGAGGGCGCTATTTTCAATCCCAAATTGGGTGCTCGTGTGTAGACTATCTTAGGTGTGGGAGTCAAAAGTCGTCCTATGGTTTAGGACATGATGCCAATGTTTATTTATTATTTTCTCAATCCCTTTATATTGGCTATTAAAAGGTAAGATTATTCTTAAAGTATCCTGCTCATTATTCTCTTTTCTTGCCCCTTCAAAAAAAGTTTCCCTTTCCATAGACCTCACCTTATCTAGAGATGCACTAATTACTTTTAAAGGGTAGTACTTTATCAAAAATTGTTCACTCAATTGTTGGGCCTCCATCTCAAATTGTTCTTCTATTGTGCATTTTCTTTTTAGTCTCCTGAATTGACTAGTGGGTTATGAGCCATCTTGGTAGATGGCAGCTGGTGATAAGAATATAACTATTTTTACTGGTTGGTTTTTGTTACGTTTTGCATATCAAATTTTTATCTTGTCTTTTGATAGTAATATCCAGAAAGTCAACCTTTTCTCTACTAACATTAGTGGTAAACGATACATTTCTCTTGTTAATGTTTATGTCCCGAATAAAAGACTGTAATTCCTCTTCTGATTTTTGCCAAATAAAAATAATATAGCGCCGCCATAGCACCAGGTCAACCCCCAGCCTAGGACTTATAACCTTCTCTTCCTATTGGGCCATGAAGAGGTTTGCGTAGCTGGGGGCGAACCTGGTGCCCATGGCGGTAACCCTAATTTGCAAATAGAAATCGGACCCATAAAAAAATGGATGTTACCATTGTATAACAGTGTCTGGGAAGGTTCTCATTTATCCAGGTCATGGTATATCTGTAAAGAATAAATCAAGGCAACTGGATGTACTGTAGATTTCTTGAAAACGTTTCACTCGTTCTTCCAACGAGCTTTCTCAATTCTGAGTGACTGTACAAGAATTCTCTGGGAATAAATATGTAATTGAATCCACATCTGGTAATTATACCCAGCATGGGGTCAGAGGTTATTATCACCTACTGACTCCAATTAGGATAATGGAATCAACACCTTTGACCCCATGCTGGGTATAATGACCTCTGACCTTATGCTGGGTATAATTACCAGATGTTGATTCTTTACAGATATTGTGGGTATAATTACCAGATGTTGATTCTTTATAGATATTGTATAACAGTCTATTTCTTAATGTGTTCAATCCCTGTGAGTGATCTATAATTGTGTATAGTGAATGTACATCCATAGTCCCTTCATGGATATGCACCTGTGATTCTGAAGGTTCTAGTCTAAATTTTCTTGTAGTAGGAACTGCATTGTAGTCGGGAATGGACCCAAAATGGGTAGTCAGCAGGGGAACGGTAAGGGTACAACAAACCAGAGGATCCAGGGCTTAGTGACAGGAGAAGAACAACAGGTACCAGGAAAAAAATTCAAAGCGGAGGGTAGGCATGATATCCAGAAAACTTACCCCACGACAGCACCACAGAGAGAGGATCTGCCCCCAGGGACAGGAAACCCACAGAATAAAAAGGTAGAGCCTCTCTCCCACCTCAGTGGTTTCCTGTCCCTGGAGTGGGAGACCTACAGTTTTTTTTCCACAGGTCACCTACCGCTGGTCTATCTTTTCCTAGGGGGTCCGTAGAGGGCTGGCAGTATCCTGCCGGGGTCCATCGCGCGGTGGTACCAGCTGTCAGGACCCTAGGATTCTGGGGGGCTCTCCGGTATCTTGCAGCAGGCGAGTGGGCATCTCCGGTGGACTAATGCCACACTATATGGTCAGAGTCTGGAGGTGGATGGAACGTGGTAGCAAGGTCTACTTCCGGTATACGGATAAGTATTTCCGGAAGTGAGGGGAATCGTGATGACGCACTTCCGGTCCGTGGCCTATGAGAGCGTCCTTCAACACCAGGGACACCGGAGCTGTAAGCCGGCGTGATTCCTGATCGGATGCTGACACTCAAGCTTCCAAGGTTATGGGAAGCTTGGTTATGTGTCTGATTCTCTCTCTTTTCCCATCCCTGCAGTCTAAAGCACAGGGGGACTCAGGATATCGATCTGAACGCTATGATAAATGGGATTTTGTACCTCTTTAGCAGGTTCTGTTTCTGAGCTGGCATAATGGAGGAGGACAAGAGACAGGAGTCTGCAGAGAGAGAGAATGTGACACCGGTTCCGGTACTTTAGGAACAGTAGAGTTCTGGGTGAGTTATCATGCAGTTTGCATCTATTCCTAACTATACTTTTTGTATGAATGACATTTTAGAGCAAGCCTAAAAAGGTGGTAACTAAGAGGAAAAATAAAGAGTGTGCCTTGTGTAGGATAGCCCTTTCATCTTCATATGAAAAGAAGTTATGTCAACAATGTATTGACAAGACAGTAGCTGAAGAATCTCCTTCATTTTTGAAGAATATAAAAACTCTTATTAGGTTGGAGGTCAATAATACTCTTAAATCCAATAAAAAACAGTAAGTGACAGAAGATAGTAATTTACCTCAAGATGAATCTTCACAGGACAGTGACTCCCCTCTTGAAGCATTTCCATCAGGAATATCATCTTGTTCGGATGAAGAAATTGAAGGAAAAGCTTGCTTCCCGCCAGAGGATACTAAAAAATTGCTTAACTTCTTAAGGACCGGGCTCATTTTCACCTTAAGGACCAGGCCATTTTTTGCAAATCTGACCAGTGTCACTTTATGTGGTGATAACTTTGAAACGCTTTTACTTATCCAGGCCATTCTGAGATTAGTTTTTCGTCACATATTGTACTTCATGACACTGGTAAAATGGAGTCCCAAAAATTCATTTTTATTTATAAAAAAATACCAAATTTGCAAAAAATTTGGAAAAATTAGCAAATTTCCAAGTTTCAATTTCTCTGCTTCTATAATACATAGTAATACCTACAAAAATAGCTATTACTTTATATTCCCCATATGTCTA
Organism: Bufo gargarizans; assembly: GCF_014858855.1. Classification (NCBI taxonomy): domain Eukaryota; kingdom Metazoa; phylum Chordata; class Amphibia; order Anura; family Bufonidae; genus Bufo; species Bufo gargarizans. The sequence continues at coordinate 471,995,418 of NC_058084.1, read as the reverse complement.
CTTCATGTTTGGATCATTTTGGTAATGACATTTTTTTGGGGGGGGGGGATGTTACAAGGCTTAGAAGTTTAGAAGCAAATCTAAAGCCGACTTTTCAAGGACCAGTTCAGGTCTGAAGTCACTTTGTTAAGCTTACATAATAGAAACCACACAAAAATGACCCCATTCTAGAAACTACACCCCCAAGGTATTCAAAACTGATGTTTACAAACTTTGTTAACCCTGTAGGTGTTCCACAAGAATTAATGGAAAATAGAGATACAATTTCAAAATTTCACTTTTTTGGCAGATTTTCCATTTTAATAAAAAAAAATTCAGTTACAAAGCAAGGCTTAACAGCCAAACAAAACTCAATATTTATGGCTCTGATTCTGTAGTTTACAGAAACACCCCAGATGTGGTCGTAAACCGCTGTACAGGCACACGGCAGGGCGCAGAAGGAAAGGAATGCCATACGGCTTTTGGAAGGCAGATGGACTGGTTTTTTGACACCATGTCCCATTTGAAGCCCCCCTGATGCACCCCTAGAGTAGAAACTCCAAAAAGTGACCTCATTCTAAGAACTACACCCCTCAAGGTATTCAAAACTGATTTTACAAACTTTGTTAACCCTTTAGGTGTTCCACAAGGATTAATGGAATATAGAGATACAATTTCAAAATTTCACTTTTTTGGCAGATTTTCTATTTTAATAATTTTTTCCAGTTACAAAGCAAGGGTTAGCAGCCAAACAAAACTTAATATTTATGGCTCTGATTCTGTAGTTCACAGTAACCCCCCATATGTAGTCATGAACCGCTGTACTGGCAAACGGCAGGGCGCAGAAGGAAAGAAATGCCATGTCCCATTTGAAGCCCCCCTGATGCACCCCTAGAGTAGAAACTCCCAAAAAGTGACCCCATTTTAAAAAACTACGGGATAGGGTGGCAGTTTTGTTGGTACTATTTTAGGGTACATATGATTTTTGGTTGTTCTATATTACACTTTTTGTGAGGCAAGGTAACAAGAAATAGCTGTTTTGGCACCTTTTAGATTTTTTAGTTATTTACTACATTCATCTGACAGGTTAGATCATGTGGTATTTTTATAGACCAGGTTGTCACGGACGCGTCGATACCTAATATGTATACTTTTTTATTTATGTAAGTTTTACACAATGATTTCATAAAAAAAAAACAAAAAAACATGGTTTAGTGTTTTTCAAAGTCTGAGAGCCGTGTTTTTTTTTCCCGTTTTTGGGCGATTATCTTGGGTAGGGTATGATTTTTGCGGGGTGAGATGATGGTTTGATTGGCACTATTTTGGGGTGCATATGACTTTTTGATTGCTTGCTTTTACACTTTTTGTAATGTAAGGTGACAAAAAATGCTTTATTTAGCACAGTTTTTATTTTTTACGGTGTTTATCTGAGGGGTAAGGTCATGTGATATTTTTATAGAGCCGGTCGATACGGACGTGGCGATACCTAATATGTATACTTTTTTTTATTTATGTAAGTTTTACACAATAATATCATTTTTGAAACAAAAAAGAAAATCATGTTTTAGTGTCTCCATATTCTGAGAGCCATAGTTTTTTAAGTTTTAGGGCGATTATCTTAGGTAGGGTCTCATTTTTTGCAGGATGAGATGATGGTTTGATTGGCACTATTTTGGGGTGCATATGACTTTTTTATCGCTTGCTATTACACTTTTTGTGATATAAGGTGACAATTTTTTTTTATTTAGCACAGTTTTTATTTTTTATGGTGTTCATCTGAGGAGTTAGTTCATGTGATATTTTTATAGAGCCGGTCGATACGGACGCAGCGATACCTAATATGTATACTTTTTTAAATTTATGTACGTTTTACACAATAACAGCTTTTTTAAAACAAAAAAAATTATGTTTTAGTGTCTCCATATTCTGAGCGATAGTTTTTTTTATTTTTTGGGCGATTGTCTTAAGTAGGGGCTCATTTTTTGTAGGATGAGGTGATGGTAAGATTGGTACTATTTTGGTGGGAATACGTCTTTTTGATCGCTTGCTGTTGTACTTTTGGTGATGTAAGGTGACCAAAAAATGGTTTATTTAGCACAGTTTTTATTTTTTATGGTGTTCATCTGAGGGGTTAGGTCATGTGATATGTTTAAAGAGCCTGTCGATACGGACGCGTCGATACCTAATATGTCTACATTTCTTTTTTACCCTATTTTTTTAACTTTATTTGGGGAAAATGAAGTTTTTGTTCATTTTTACTTGAAACTTGTAATTTTTTTTGTCCCACTTTGGGACTTCAACTTTTGGGGGTCTAATCCTTTACAATGCATTCCAATGCTTCTGTATTGGAATGCATTGGATGTATGAGTAATACAGTGAGTATTACTCATACAGCTCCTGGCCTGTGAGTTTCAGGGGGCTGGATCTCACAGGCTCGTCACAGGAAGGCATCGCGCTTCCTTCCATGCCATCGGGTCCCACCTACAGCCCCACGGGGACCCGATGCCACCGCCGCGACATTGAAAAGCCGCAAACCGCAGGTCTGAATTGACCTGCAGTTAGCGGCGATCACTGACACGGGGGTCACGGGACCCCCCACACATTTAGCCAAGGTGTCTGCACATTTAGCCGGCGGCGGTGATCGGAAATGCACATGACGTCATGTGTCCTTAAGTACCGGGACAACGTGCCGTATCGGTACGTCATGTGTCCGGAAGAGGTTAAAGCAATTAGATCAACTATGAATATAGAGGAGGTTAAGGAGGATAAATCTGTAGTGGATTCCATGTTTGAGGGGTTGCAGGAAAAGAAGCATAGGTGCTTTCCAGTCCATAGAAATGTATTGGCGCCAATTAAAAAAGAATGGAAAAAACCTAATAGAAAGGTATTTATCCCAAGGAATTTTAAACGTAAATATCCGTTTGCAGATGAAACTTCCTTATATTGGGATAAAGCTCCCAAAATTGATGTGGCTGTTTCTAAGGTTTCAAAAAGATCCTCACTTCCCTTTGAGGATACGGATATTCTCAGAGACCCTTTAGATTAAAAGGCTGAATCCTCCCTTAAAGCATCCATTTCCTCTTTTTGTCCTAGCATAGCGGCCATGGTTACTGCCAGATCCTTAGCTATTTGGTTAGAACAGCTAGAAGTCCAATTAAAAGAAAAATGTCCTAGGGATCAGATTTTGTCTTCTTTACCTACCTTGCAAAAAGCTGCCGACTTTCTAGCAGAATCATCTGTAGATGTGGTTAGACTTGGAGCCCAGGCTTCTTCCCTGACTAATTACGCTCAAAGGGCTCTCTGGCTTAAGAATTGGAGCGGTGCGGGTATTGCCTCAAAACAAAAGCTATGTGGTATTCCCTGTCAGGGTGACTTTCTTTTTGGGCCAGATTTGGATAATCTGCTAGGAAAAGCGTCTGATAGAAAGAAGAGGTTCCCTAGCTCTTACCCTTCCTCCATTTCCTCTTTCAGACCCAGGTGGTCCTTTCGGAGATAAGGATCAAAGAGGTTTTGCAGGGAAAGGTTTCCTCTTTGGGAATTCTTCCTCTGCAAATAAAAATCCCTCCCAACAATGACCCCAGACTAAAGGTGGGAGGAAGGTTACGCTTTTACTTCTCCGCCTGGGGAAAAAATGGCAGGACAATGGGCCCTAAATATTATCTGATTTTGTTTAAAACCAAAGTTTCGTTCTTTACCACCAAGAAGGTTTGTTAATAAAAAAAAATACATTCTGTAACAATCAGAAGGATATTTCTCCCCTCTTTTTCTAGTACCAAAGCCAGACGGTTCCTTCAGAACTATAATCAATTTAAGGGATCTAAACAGGTTTCTGGTATTGAGAGAATTCAAAATGGAAACGATGAGATCAATAATTCAACTTCTATTTCCAGATTGTTACATGGCGGTTATAGATCTGAAGGATGCCTACTACCATATCCCGATCCACCCAGACTTTCATTAAATTTCTCTGGATTGCAGTATACATGGAAGATCATCTATGCCACTTTTAATTTAAGGCCCTACCTTTCAGCTTGTCTATGGCCCCGAAGATTTTCACCAAAATAGTATCAGAGATGGCGTCCTTCATAAGGCTAAAGGACATTATGCTAGTTCCATACCTGGACGATTTCTTGATCATAGCAGGGACCTATAAGAGCTGCAAGGATGCGGTTCAAGAGGTAGTGAGTACCTTCCATGGTTTGGGATGGATAGTCAACAAGAAAAAGTCTAGACTGATTCCAGACAAACGTCAGAAGTTTTTGGGACTCATTCTAGACTCAAAGTCTCGAGAGTATTTTTACCAGAAAAGAAAGTGGTCAAAATTTACTCTTAGGTACGGTCTTTGACATCCCCCAGATTGTCAATTCGAAAGGCTATGTCAGTTCTCGGTTCCCTAGTGTCCTGTATTCCTGCAGTCCAATTAGGCCCAGATACACTCCCGTCAGTTGCAAATTAAAATGTTGTCATCCTTCAAAAAGAACAGGTTCCTGAAAGCCAGACTTCAGATTTCAGTTAAAACAATAAGGGAATCTAGCCGGGTGGGAGAACAGAGGTAATCTAGTTCAGGGAATCCATGGAGTTATCCGAATCCTGTAGTCCTAACAACAGATGCAAGGCCCTGGGGGATGGGGAGCTTATATTCTGGGTCACAGTTTTCAGGTTCTTTGGTCCCAGGCTCAGAAGTCATTTACCGCCAACAGGAAGGAACTTCTAGCAGTATGGTTAGCGTTGGAAGCGTCCCAGACCTTGGTAGGATCAGGTCCATATCAGAATCCTATCGGACAATCAAACGACGGTGGCATATATCAATTATCAGGGGGGAAACAAGTCAGCCACCCTCTGGTTAGAAGCGAATTGGTTGTTACAGAACTTGGAAGGGTAGGTCTGCCATATCTCAGCTCTTCATATAAAGGGGAAAGAGAATATTCAGGTGGAATTTTTTGAGCATGTCAACTGAAGCAGGGAGAATGGTCTTTGTAACAATACATTTTTTCAAGGATCGCAGAGCTTTGGGGTACGCCTGTAATAGATCTTTTTGCCTCCCGTCAGAACAGTGAGCTAGATCAGTTTTGTTCTCTAAATCCCAAAGAATCCCCTTATGGGGTTGATGCCCTTCTCCTAAGATGGGAATTCTCTCTAGCATACGCCTTCCCTCCATTCCAGTTATTACCCCTGGTATTAAAGAAAATCAGGAGAGTCAGGGCAAGAGTGATTCTGATTGCTCCTTTCTGGCCCAGAAGGGCTTGGTTTACTCTTCTCAGAATGATGTCTGTTTCCGATCCTTGGGTCCTTCCGGAGATCCCAGACCTGCTGTCTCAGGGCCCGGTTTGTCATCCAGCGGTCTGGGGTCTTTGGTTGACAGCATGGAATTTGAGAGGGGCTTATTAGCTAAAAAGGGCTTTTCTCAGGAATTTATAGCCACCCTTCTTAAAAGCAAAAAGGCAGTAACTGTATCAATTTATGCTAAGGTATGGAGGAAGTTTATTGATTGTTTTTGTTTAAAGGGACTCTGTCACCACTTTCTAACCCCCACTTTTTTAACTATCGTTTTATTCATGGTGCCCTTCTGATTACAGTTGTCATCTTATATGTTAGATCTGCGGTGCCGTTTAGGTAAAAAATCGATTTATATCACCTGTCAATCAGCTAGATAAGGTGCCCAGGGCGTTCCTCTCCTCTTGAATCTGCCGCCTGCCGCCGCCGCCGTTGGTGCCCAGCTCCTCCCCCGGTCTCGTCAGCGCTGCTTCAAACAACACAGATCCGCCTCCGGCTCTCCCTCAATGCCCCCTCCTTTTTTTCGGAAATCTCGCCCGTGCGTACGCATCCTTTCGGCATCATCGCTCTAAGTTCGCGTTATGCGCATGCGCGAGAAAAGGATGCGTACGCACGGGCGCAGGCCTGTGCGCACACGCGAGATTTCCGAAAAAAAGGAGGGGGCATTGAGGGAGAGCCGGAGGCGGATCTGTGTTGTTTGAAGCAGCGCTGACGAGACCGGGGGAGGAGCTGGGCACCAACGGCGGCGGCGGCAGGCGGCGGCAGGCGGCAGATTCAAGAGGAGAGGAACGCCCTGGGCACCTTATCTAGCTGATTGACAGGTGATATAAATCGATTTTTTACCTAAACGGCACCGCAGATCTAACATATAAGATGACAACTGTAATCAGAAGGGCACCATGAATAAAACGATAGTTAAAAAAGTGGGGGTTAGAAAGTGGTGACAGAGTCCCTTTAAATAATAACAGTTTACCTAGTTCTGTGTCTACATCTCATACTCTAGAATTCCTCCAGAAATGCCTAGCTTTAGGTTTGGCCAAAAACACCCTAAAGGTTCAGGTTTCTACCCTTTCTGTTCTTTTTAATAAAAATTTTACTAGAAATCCCTGGGTAGTGAGATTCTTTGAAGCAGTGGACAGAAGTGCTCCGATTCGAATTCCAAAAGTTCCTCCTTGGGATTTGAATTTTGTTTTGAAAGCCTTAACTCAGTCACCCTTTGAACCTATCGAATCTTGTAGTATTAAGCATCTGACCTAGAAGTTAATTTTACTAGTGGCACTAACATCTGCCAGTAGAATTAGTGAATTGCAGGCAATTTCCAAGAATCCTCCTTTTACAACCATTTTGGAGGATAGAGTTATTATCCAACCAGATCCATCTTTTTTTTTACCAAAAGTTCGCTTGCAATTTCATAAATCTCAAGAAATAGTGCTTCCCTCTTTCTGTAATAATCCCAAGTCTTCCGAGGAAAGAGAGTTTCACACTTTAGATGTGAGACGCTGTTTATTGCACTTTCAATCTACTAAGGGTTGGCAAAAGTCTTCAGCCTTGTTTGTCCTTTTATCTGGGCCAGACAAGGGTAAGAAGGCTGCAAAGAGTTCCTTGTCTCGATGAATTTGAGTTGGAATCTCCCTGGCTTACTTGGAGGCTGGTCTGTCTCATCCAATGTTGGTTAAAGCACATTCCACTCGTTCTGTCTCTACATCTTGGGCTGAGAGATCTTGTGCAACTATTGATCAAATTTGTAGAGCTGCTACGTGGTCTTCTCCCTCTACCTTTTTCAGACACTATCATTTGGATCTCAACTCCTCTTCTGATCTTTAATTGGATGATGTAAACTTGATTAACCAGGGTTGGAGTCCCTCTTATGCTCTGCAAACCACTGAGGTGGGAGAGAGGCTCCACCTTTTTTATTCTGTAGGTTTCCTGTCCTTGTGAGCAGATTCTCTCTCTGTGGTGCTGTTGTGGGGTCTGGAAAATCTGATTACCGGTAAGTGTAATCATTTTTATTTCCATAGGAAGTTTAGACCAGTCAGCCATTTTGGAGGCTATAGAGAGTCATCTTTGGTTACCCAGTCACCCAAATCTTTCTTGTACTTTACTCCCACTTAAGGCTGTGTTTAAATTTTCTTTGGAATCTACATTCCTGTTAGGCACTGGGAAAGAACCTGGGGCTTTTGCCAAAAGTATCTGTATTCTCCTGGTCACCCAGTGCATGCCACTAACGTATTCTTAACTGTATACAATAACACGGAAGACTTCTATGTAGAATCATCCTTAAATAAATATATGCTGCATGATATATGTTTTTACTAATGGGACACTACTAGTAACGTATGCCACTATATGGTGCCATACAGTGGCATATGTTTTCCATTGGAGGAAACTTTAGGAAACTTGCCTATTGCAAAGACAGAGAGAAGGCTGTAGCACGGTGTGTAAAGAGCCATACTGAAATAGTCATACCCATATGACAGCCCAGATGCTACCCATGATGTAAGACATGAATTTTTTAAATTGCTCACTCTTGTAGTTTCCAACAGTCCTGAATTTGCCAGGATTAACTCTAGTTTTCTAGAAGCAAACCTGGCAAAATCAGCTGGTCAGATTTAAAATTGGGAGGTGTTTATGTAAACCCTGCCCAGAAGTTGGTGCTCTCGGTGTCACAACTGAGGATGGGGGAAATCCTCAGCCGTGCGATGTTAAACGTATGTGGAAGCTGTTTGGCCAGGACAACAGATTTAGGGAGCATGTCACCTCCTACAGCGTCCCTAACTCTGACCCTGACTCCTAACTGTATGAGCCGACCCAGATGGTAGGAGGGCTCATACTCAGGAACCTCGGGTCCCTACTATCCCTCAGCAGATCCCTGAGCTAGGAGCTGGGTAAGACAACCCGTTACTCCTAGACATGGAGTAACAGGAGTCTAAACTGGCCAAACTGCAAGGAAGGGGAAACATAAACAGCCTATGGAAATGGCAGGTGAGTGAACCCACTTCCACACCTACCTGCCACAGACACACTGACTGGATCCCGTGCTCACATGCTGAATGTCCATACCAAACATAAAAGGACACAGCACACACACACATAAACAGACAGGAACCCAGATCCATAGCTGCAGTAAGATAAGACATCACAAGAACATAAAATAAAGATCACGCATAACTTTTATGACCAGAAGGGTGGCACTAACTGGCAGATGGTATAAGAGACCAGGAGGATGACTCCAGCTTACAACAAGGCTGGAGTACCCCTCAGCTTCAGATCTCAGCAGAGGCTAAATAGCCCAAGTAGCCACACCCACACAGACACACACTGGAAAGGGAATTAACCCTTCCAACGCCAGACAGGGTAGTGAAGCCACTTAAAGGGGAAGTGCACAAACATATAAACCCTGTGCACACCAAACAGGGAAGTGCACACATACATAGACAGGTTGGCAGGTGCAACCGCATGCACTTGACAGCAAGCTGCCTAGCGACTGCTCAGGCTGCTATACTGCCAAATAAGATCATGTTGCCAGCGGCAACCACATGTGAGGCAAACTACTTCAGCCCACACCTGTGATTGAATAACAAGACAAGACCGCAGGCAACTTCCTGCGGTTCCTGGAGTCACGGCCATGACCATGGTCGTGACACTCGGGTAGGATTAGGGCAAACCTGTGGGCAGGGTTTAAATGCCCCACTTTTAAAAAAAAATGTTGGTAATTATGCATTTTGAGGCTAAAACACTAACAAAAAGGAATAAACAGATGTTGGGAAATTACCTTACTTTAATAAATCAGTTTTGTAGAGTTAACATTCTCTGGAAAATTATTATGTTTCTGTTTCCTCTTTAGAGGTCGTCCATTCATCACTGGTAGATTCAACGGCCACAAATAAGATATTTTAATTAACCTTACTAGTATTGCTTTCCCAAAACAGAAATGAATCATTTAAAGATGTTAAAATATTTGAATTAGGTACGACCGATAATAACGGCACCCGACTCCTGGGTATAATAATTACGGTAATTTGTCTTAGATAGGCTGTCTGGTGATGGGGTGAAGGAGGAACTATCCTATGTTCTTCCAGCTAGTTACATTTTTTTGTTTTTACCAATATATGGGTCACATGCATCTGCCTGCATAGGTAAGAGTCTATCACCCTTTGGCACACAATTATTTGTACCACACTACGTGAGCCATAGTTGATGGCACTCTGGGTTCAATAGATAAACTGCATTATGCCCAACATAGGTCCTTAGGGGACAGAGAATGACACACATGTTCACTCCATGATGTTCTTTCAATGTCTGTGTCCCAGCTTTAGGCGAAACTCTGTGTTTCAACTTTGACCAGAGCGTCTAGTAGGCAAAGTAAGGGTAGAATCTACCACTTAAAAGGTTGGCTATACCTATAGATGTTATCTCCAGGATTTACAAAATGGCTCCCAGAGTGGGTGAGTATCTTTGAGATCAATCTTCATTAGCCAAAGCTAAGTTGCTAAGAATCAACTCGTTGAAATTTGGAGATTTTAGAAGCCAAACTCTGGTCAGTCTACTGGAAACTATCTAAATTGGTGTGAGTTTAATGATTTTAAATTTATAGTATGTGTCTTATAAAGTCAATCATCGGGTATGTCACAAAGTAACCTAAAATTATCACTATTCAATTGCTACGGGCTTCTAGCCCAGTGACCAAAGGCTCAGGGACCTGACACTAATAATCATAGGCTCTTGGCCCTCATATCAATTACCTTAGGCTTATGTCCCAATGACCAAAGGCTCAAAGACCTCACATTAATGAGCTAAGACTCATGGCCAATGACCATAGGTTTGTTGCCTTCACATCAACAAGCTTAGGCTCATGTTCAAATTACTGTAGACTCGTGGCCCTCATATCAATGACCTTAGTGTCATGGTCCAATGACCTTATGCTCGTGGCACTCAAAATAGCTGCGATATTACTTAATCGCCAGACAGAAGAAAGAAAATGGTATTCCCCCTACCCTCACAAATCTCCGTAAGCTCAAATATACCATAGATCTGTGGCCTCCATCCAAAAAAATGTCCCCGATTTGGTCACAATGAATAGGTAAAAGATGACTAAATTAATAGGAGGCACAGCAATCATTTTCATTTAGTCCAATCGACCCTAATGAGAACTGGTGCTGGGAACAATGAGTGCCCAGAGAACACAGGCATTCAGAGCCACGGAAACCTCCCCACATGCTCAATGAATACCTATACTTTTCAACATTTCGATGGAGATGTGTCCAAAATAGGGATGCTTCTCTGGCTTACTACAAGTACACAGTCTGAAGTAATCTTACAGGTAATATCATGGTCATCATGATACATTATTTCTGGTCTGACCACCTAATATCTATGAACACAATTGTAACTGGGTCCAAAGCCTAGGGTGCCTGCCTGCCACATCAAGCACCTCATTCCCTCAAACACAAGCTCTGTACTCTGGTCTGCATCAGGGGTTTGTGTTCTGTGCTTTGGCACCTGTAAGTAAACAGAAGCTGAGAGGAACGAGCGGTGAGTAAATAGAAGAATTGAGTCTGGGGTCTGTATGAATTTTGGGATCTGGTCTGGAGATTTACTTAATTTTGTCCCCTGGTCTGGGAGTGTGATTTTACTTTGGGATGTAGTCTGGGATTGAAAAGTACAGTATTTTTGGGGTCTGGTCTGGGATATCAATACATATTGGGATTTTATTAACTTTGAGGTCTGGTTTGTAGTATGGAATAATTTTGTGGTCTGGATTCTGGAGTCTTAACTAATTTAGCGGCCTTATCCAAGTTAATTTTGGGTTAGATATAGGATCTTAAATAACTTAGGGGTCTGTTATGGGGTTTGAGTTAATTTTGGGTCCGGTCTAGGATCTGATGAATTTAGGGGTCTGGTCTGGGGTCTGAATTAACTTGGGGCTCTGATCTGTTGAGTTAATTTTGGGTCAGTCAGGTCTAGAATTTTAAGGAATCTAGGGTTCTGTTACACAGTCTGAATTAATTTTGGGGGCTCTGGTCTGGAATCTGAGTTAATTTTGGGTCAGATCTAGGATTTGGTGAATTTAGGGGTCTGGTCTGGGGTCTCACTTTATTTGGGGTTTGTTCTGAGATCTCAATATACTTTGGAGTCTGGTCTGGGGTCAGAGCTGTTTTCAGAAGTTATTCTGGGGTCTAGTCTGTCATCTGAATTAATTGTGTCACTGCCGGGAGTTATACTTTTAGAGAAGTTTTTTTTTTATATCAAAACTAAGCCAACAAGTATAACCTCACTATAACATTTATACGTGGAGCTGGTAAATAGCTGGACTGTTTGAAACTGAATGTCCTTTTCTCCAATCACTGAAGCTCTGGAACAAATTAATTAATTGTAAAATTGATATTAGGCTGTGTTCCTCACTAGTGTTGAGCAAATCAAAGTAATGAAGTGAAAGTAAGAATCCCGGGAACGAGGGATCACCCATAATGCCAGTGCAGTCAGCCAATCAGCACATAGGCAGCCTCTGTAATGTCACAGCCCTATAAAAAGCCTCATCCTGCACGGTCTCCAACATTTTCCTGGGAACTGAACGTAGGCAGATGTGACAAGTGTTATGGAAATCATTTTACAAAGCCTTTATTAGTATAATCTGGGGTAGGGTCAGTGCAGGGACAGTGTAGGGAGATAATAGGGAGAGTTTTCAGACACTGTCGGAGGGCAAAGGGAGACTGCATAGGCAGTGCAGCCTCTGTAAGCCAAAGGGATCCTTAGGTGACAGCGCAGTTTGCATCAATCCTCTATGTAGTGCACAGAGCTATCTAACTGAACGGTGCCCATCTTGTTTAATAAGCAATTCTATTACACTTTTATTCTCAAATTGGGGTGAATAAGCTGATTTCATAGTTAAGCAATTCCATTAGGGTTTGATTCTCATATTGGGGTGAATAAACAGTGTAATATAACCGTTATAGTGGTGTCCACCTGAATTCATAGATAAGCATTTCTATTATGCCTTGATTCTCAAATTAGGGTGAATAACCTGTGAAATATAACTGTTATTGGGGTGTCCACATTGACACTGAATAACCAATTTTAAATATACAGTTACTGTTACAATACAGTATGTTCAACAAAGAGGTGACAGGGCCCTCCAAAGGAACGGCACTGACAGAAATGTTACTGGAGCCATTAGAAGTATCATCAGAAGAAGGGGTGCTGGTAGTAGCAGCAGCCACAGCGACAGGCCAGAGCTGCCAGTGTCATCCAGCAATCATGTTTTGACGACCAATCCCGCTGTCCTGGAATGGTTAACTCGGTCTTCAACATCATCTCAACTGACATCAGACATCCCCAGCCAGGAGTCTGTTGGTTTCCCTGACACCACACTTAGTTGACATGGTCCGGGAACAAGCTCTGTGCCCTCACCCGTTCTGAACCTGCCTCTTTCCTTTGCTGCTCCTTCTGCCAGGCAAGTATTGTATGCTGTCGGCTCTGCTACCCTTTTCAGCAAGGAAGATATTACTGAGGACAGTCAGCAGCTACTGCCCAGTGCAGATTTGGAGGAGCGGTCTGCTGCTTCCTCTTGTAGGAGTGCAAGTAGCAATGATGAGAGTCGCGTGGGAGCTGGTTTTGAGAGAGGTCATGGATGCGATCATGAGACTAGTGAGAGTGACATAAGTGATGATCAGACAGTGTTGGATAATGATGTAGCCAATGGCACTTTGGTGCCAGGTGAAGAGGGGGCTTCATCATTATAATCATCAGGGGAGAGGGTGGAAGCATGCTTGTGAGACATCAGTAGGCTGGCAGCGTGCCAATGAGCCAGCGGGGTAGAAGCAGTGGGAGGTCTGGAGCCAAACGTGCCCAGGGTAGACCGTCTGCTATTAAGGAGCCTACCTGTCCGGAAACAACTAGTGGTGCACGGCTTCATAGTGAAGTGGTGGGCAATCAGCATGGAGTTGTGGGGGTAAAATGCCATAGTCATAGTGGATGTATATACGATCTGTGAGCAAAAGGTGGAGCATGGCCAGGGTACCAATTGCCGAGTACCAGGCTGTTACTACTTCTCTAAAGAAAATCTGTACCAGCTCTGCATACGTACGTAAAGCAGAAGGTAGGCCAGTCCTTGAGCCTGTTGGTGTCTGGTACAGTTCACGTCAGCGCCGATGTGTGGAGCTGTAACTATGGTCAAGGACGATATATGATCTTTACGGCCCACTGGGTAAGTGTGGTTCCAGCCCAGGCACACCAGCAACTTGGCCAGGTGATGACAATGCCGCCTTCACGTTCTCATGCTGTGATTTCGGCGTCAATGTCCTCCTCTGCCTCTTCATCCTCAGCCTTGTTCTCAGCCTCCAATGTAGGCACAGTGCAGAGCACGGCGGTGTCACGCAGTTCTGCACCTGGCCATCCTGGACGAATGGAGTTACACCGGGGAGGATATGCTTGGCATATGTTGACTGCCCGGGGAGGGTATGCTTGGCACAACTGAGGATCAGAACCATGGTCACCAATAATGGGAAGAACATTGTGTTGGCGCTCTATTAAGGACGGCTGACCGATGCACCCTGCATGGCACATGTCTTTAAACTGGTTGTAAACCGGTTCCTGAATTCTTCCACCAAACTGCAAGATGTCTTGAAAATGGCCACGAAACTGTGCATTCACTTCAGACACTCTTACCCTGCAAAACACGCCCTCCTTGAGCTTCAAAGGGAGAATGGTGTTCCCCAATAGTGTTGAGCGCGAATAATCGAATTACGAATATTTATCGCGAATATCGACACTTAGAGAATTCGCGAATATTTCAAATATAATGCTATATATTTGTTTTTCGAATATTCGTCCTTTTTTTTAACTCGAAAAATCGGCAATGTAATGATTGCGTAATATGCGAATATTACGCAATCAATACAGGCGTGGGTCAAAAGGGAATATATAGCACTATATTCGATATAGTGTTATACATTCATTTTTAGAATATTCGTCATTTTTTTCATCTGAAGATATAATTCCTTCCTGCTTAAGTTGCTTGAGGAATCATGACTTCAGATGGAAAAAAATTACGAATATTCTAAAAACAAATATACTGTATAGCACTATATAGAATATAGTGCTATATATTCCTTTTTGACCCATGCCTGTATTGATCGCGTAATTTTCGCATATTACGTGATCATTACTTTGGCGATTTTTCGAGTTAAAAAAAAGTTGAATATAACAAATATTCGAATTCGCGAATATTTGCCGAATATTCTACAAAATATTCGCAAAATATTGCGAATTCGAAAATGACCCCTGCCGCTCATCACTATTCCCCAATATCGCCTTGTGCTTGTGTGCAACGTTTCCACATGTTGAAACTCCTTTGTGTAACTTTGATGATAGCCAGAGGCAGCTTATGTGTAACACCTGCTGATTCCTCAGGCCCTTTGAGGAGGCCACTTTATTTGTTAGTCGCCAGGACTATGAGATGAATTATGTAATTCCTTTCCTTCATGTCCTGGAGCAGATGCTTATAAATATGGCTGGTCAGGGCACTGGAAATGTGGCGCCTACATTTCATGGCCACCTGAGCCATGAGCGGAGGCTGAACTGGCGGAGAAGGACATTAACGCCCAGGAATTGTATACAGAAATAAGTGGTTTACCTGCCCGAGTGACAGGAGATGGACAGGAAGAGCATGAGGAGCTGAATGGTGATGAGGAAGACCAGGCAGATGACCCCAACCTACCATGGCAGTGTGCAGTAGAGATGGAGGCAGGGAGTTCCTCCGATTCCCTGGTGCAAATGGCCAGATGCATGATGAGTTGCTTGCGGAGTGACAGCCACATTATCACCATTAGACTCTCGCTACCGGGCCAAAATGGGGGCTTTTTTTTACACCTGCTGAGAGGAATAAAAAACTTAGCTATTATCAAGATAGCCTATGTAGTCAGTTGGTCCCTGCCTATGTGCACCATCGTCCATTCTCACAGGTCTGATCGGAGGGTCCCTCTGTGCCCAAGTTCCACTACCATGACTGCTGGAGGGAGTGGGGGTGGAGGGAAAAACACCAGCTCCATCAGCAGCAACTTAAGTCTTGAGTCTCTAATGAGCACTTTTTACCCAGCAGCAGATAGACATTGAGCAGAACCTTAACCAGCAGGTGGTGGCATACGTGGACTGCACCCTGCCACCCCACATCAAACATCCCCTGGACTACTTTGCAGCCAAACTTGATTTGTGGCCACAACTGGCTGAGTTTGCCCTGGACAAGCTTTCCTGCCCGGCCAGTAGTGTGGCATCAGAGCGGGTGTTTAGTGCAGTAGGGGGGCATAGTTACCCCAAAGAGAACTCGCCTTTAAACAGGAAATGAAATTGAGCGAGTATTTCCACACACCAGTGCCTGATGCATCAGAGTACATATCAATGATGGCTAATCTCTGGCATTACAGCTGTGGTGAAACTACAACTCCCAGCATGCTCCATTCATTTCTATGGAGTTCTGAGAACAGCCGAGCAAGTGTACATCTTGGGAGTCATAGTTTTGCCACAGCTTGAGTGCTGGAGGTTAGCCATCACAGGTCTAGATCATTCTGGCAGTAATATACTGACTGCAATGTGCTGCCACACTAGAACATTGTGATAAATGTCCACTATTATGATGCTGCCACCCACCTAATGCCACACATTTGCTGCCATCTTCTACTACCACCCACCATCTTATGCTGCTACTGCCACTGCTGTTGCCCCCTACCTCCCCACTTTGTGACTGGGCCACTATGTTGACTCCTCAGGCGGTTTCCACTGTCCCCCACCCTGTGACTGGGCCCCTAATCTCCCTGTTTGGCCTTGTTGACATCATTTTCCTGTCTTACAAGGTCAGTATTTTGCATCAGGATTTGATCATGATTTGAAAGCCAAAAGCAGGAGTGGGTACAATACACAAAAGACATGCAAATATTCCAACCTCGTGTCATCTCTGTTTTGGACCCACTCCTGTTTTTTCCTTACCAATACTGATCAGTTCCTGACCAAATGCTGACCGTGTGAAGGCAGATGGTCAAAAGATAGGATCTGTTTTTTTGGGGTTGTTCTTCTGACGCATTACTGATGCTTACTGTTGACACCCTCTCCACTCTGTCAGGGGGACACTACTTGTATCATCGTGTAACAGAACAGGTTCTGTAGAAATCTAGGTTAAATCAGCAGATGGTGTAAAAGGAGTGCCCTCTTTTACTCTATAGTAGAATCTTGGGCCTCTGCACGGTTCTTTATACCTGACACTAGCATTGACCTGTAAGGCTGAGTTCACACTTTAGTTATTTGGTCAGTTTTTGACCCTATAAGAAGGTACCTGGAATCATTGTGGATGGAAGGTATGTGTCACCGAGGTTCCTGGCCTTGGTGAAGTAAGAGGCGGTATTTTATGTGTCAGCAGCAGCTATTGCTAATTGACACCTTGAGATTTAGCATGGCTGTCATAGCTATCCGGGACGGCTCTTACTGGGAGTAGTCAAAGTGCTGGGTGGGTGACTACTCCCCATGTTCCAGGCCGGGTTTTGCCAGGCATAAAAACCAGCTAGCACTGCCAGGTGTGGTGGATTTACCTCCCTCTGACAGTGGAGCTCAGGGGTCTGTGTGCTGTGAACTGAGGGCTGTGCTTGGATTTGAGGGCTGTGCTGGAGGACTCAGGCTCTCTACAGGGGAACAGGCCGCCTATGGACTTGATGAGGCTGAACGGCTAACAGGGTGTGAATTAACAACCAGGAGAAAAGGTGACTTTTACTGTTTATGGACTTTCTGTCACGGACGGTGTACAGGAAACAAGACAAAGCAACATGCATATATGACTCACTGGATCCAAAGCTAAGGAACCAAAGGGAGACCCCTGCACAAGACCTGAGACTTTCCCTGGCTGCTCAGCCTATGCAAAGATCCCAGAGGTGGATGGTTGCATATCCACGTACCTTGACTATATAACCCCTGAACACCCTACAATAGTGAGGGGACACGACCACCGGCTCCCTACACCAGACACGGAGGGAGTCAGGGTCACCTGGGATCCAGCAAACAGAAAATAACAGATAAATGTTCAGCACTTAACTTAGTAGCAGACTGGAAAACAAGATCAGCATGCACACACACTCCAGGAAGTAGTATAAGCCGCCCAGCAATGCATTATGGGGCGGAATTTAAAGGGATGCAATCAGTCCAGCTACATGACAGCTGAGAGAGGCTAACGAGATGAGGAACTGAACATCACAACAAAGAAACTCAAGGAGGAGGTTCTGAAAGGCTTCTGTCAGAGCTTCTCAGCTGTCTGGTTGTGACAGTACCCCTCCCTCTACGAGTGGACTCCGGACACTCAGAGCCCACCTTCTCAGGATGGGACCTATGGAAAGCCCTGATGAGACGAGAGGCCTTAATGTCCGTCACTGGGACCCACATCCTCTCCTCAGGACCATAACCCTCCCAATGAACAAGGTACTGGAGAGAACCGCGGACAAGCCGAGAATCCACAATCCTAGAGACCTGAAATTCAAGATTCCCATCAACCATAATCGGAGGAGGAGGCAAAGGCGAGGGTACAATGGGTTGAACATAAGGTTTCAATAAGGACTTATGAAAAACATTATGGATCTTCCAAGTCTGAGGAAGATCAAGACGGTAGGCAACAGGATTGATGACAGACAGGATTTTGTAAGGCCCAATAAACCTGGGACCCAACGTCCAGGAGGGAAATTTTCAATTTGATATTCTTGGTAGACAACCACACCAGATCACCAACATTCAGGTCCGGACCAAGCACACGTCTCTTATCTGCCACACGCTTATATCTCTCACTCATGCTCTTTAGATTATCCTGAATCTTTTGCCAAATAGATGACAAAGACGAGGAGAATCTGTCCTCATCAGGTAAACCAGAAGACCCCTCTCCCGAGAAAGTCCCAAACTGCGGATGAAAGCCATATGCACCAAAAAATTGTGACTTATTAGAGGACTCCTGACGACGGTTATTTAAAGCAAACTCAGCAAGGGACAAAAAAGAACACCAATCCTCTTGATTCTCCGCCACAAAACAGCGCCGATATGTCTCCAGATTCTGATTTAACGCTCTGTCTGGCCATTCGACTGCGGGTGGAAAGCAGAAGAGAATGACAACCGAACCCCCAAGCGAGAACAGAAAGCCTTCCAGAATCTGGAAACAAACTGCGTGCCCCTATCAGAGACTATGTCTGAAGGAATACCGTGCAATTTGACAATGTGATCAATAAATGCCTGCGCCAGCGTCTTAGCATTGGGCAAACCAGGAAAAGGGATGAAATGCACCATTTTTCTAAAACGGTCCACTACCACCAGAATCACAGTCTTCCCCGAGGAACGAGGCAGGTCCGTTATGAAGTCCATGGACAGATGTGTCCAAGGACGGGAAGGAATGGGTAAGGGAAGGAGAGGACCTGATGGCCGTGAATGAGGGACTTTGGCACGAGCGCAAGTCTCGCAGGCTGCCACAAAACCCTCAACCGACTTACGAAGCGCAGGCCACCAGAATCTCCGAGCGATGAGATCCAGTGTGGCTCTTGCCCCCGGGTGCCCAGCAAGGACCGTATCGTGGTGTTCCTTAAAAATCTTGTGTCTTAAAGCGATAGGCACAAACAATCTCCCAGGAGGACAAAGATCAGGAGCCTCTGACTGGGCTGCCTGCACCTCTGCCTCCAATTCAGAAAAAAGAGCAGAGACCGCCACACCTTCAGCCAAAATGGGACCCGGGTCTTCAAAATTCCCGCCTCCCGGAAAACAACGTGACAGGGCATCTGCCTTCACATTCTTAACTCCAGGGCGGAACGTGACAACAAAATTAAACCTAGAAAAGAACAAAGACCATCTGGCCTGTCTCGGGTTCAGACGCTTGGCTGACTCCAAGTAGGCCAGATTTTTATGGTCAGTAAATACGGTAATAGGGTGTCTAAGTCCCTATAGCCAATGGCGCCATTCCTCAAAAGCCAACTTGATGGCCAACAATTCCCTATCTTCCACATCGTAATTTCTCTCTGCGGAGGAGAGTTTTTTCGAGAAAAAGGCACACGGTCGCCATTTGGCAGGAGAGGAACCCTGAGACAAGACCGCCCCCGCACCCACCTCAGAAGCATCAACCTCAACTATGAAGGGTAAAGAAATATCAGGTTGCACCAAGATGGGAGCGGAAGCAAAACTCTCCTTGATATTAGAAAAAGCCTTACGCGCCTCTACTGACCAAGAAGAAAAATCTACCCCCTTTCTGGTCATATCAGTGAGTGGTTTAACAATAGAGGAATAATTCAAAATAAACTTCCTGTAATAATTGGCAAAGCCCAAAAAACGCATCAGCGCCTTCTGATTCTCAGGAAGCTCCCACTCAAGCACAGCGCGGACCTTCTCGGGGTCCATGCGAAAACCAGAAGCGGAGAGAAGAAACCCCAGAAATTGAATTTCTGGAACCGCAAACACACATTTTCCAGTTTTGCATATAATTTATTCTCCCGCAGGATTAGCAAGACCTGACGTAAATGTTCCTTATGAGTTTTTAAATCAGGAGAAAAAATCAAAATGTCATCCAAATACACTAATACAAATTTTCCCATCAAATGATAAAAAATGCTGTTCACGAAATGCTGAAAAACGGCTGGGGCATTCATCAAACCAAAAGGCATAACCAAATTCTCAAAATGGCCCTCAGGGGTATTGAAGGCCGTCTTCCATTCGTCTCCTTCTCTGACCCTGACCAGGTTGTATGCCCCTCTTAGATCTAATTTGGAAAAGACTTTAGCCCCAACAACCTGGTTAAACAGGTCCGGGATCAGAGGAAGCGAATAAGGGTCACGAATAGTGATATTGTTCAGCTCCCTGAAATCCAGACAAGGTCTTAAAGAACCATCTTTTTTCTTAACAAAGAAAAAACCAGCGGCAACAGGTGACTTCGAGGGTCGTATGTGTCCTTTTCTCAGACTCTCAGAGATATAAGCACGCATAGCGATCCTCTCAGGTTGGGAAAGATTGTATAAACAAGATTTAGGCAGTTTGGCGCCTGGGATGAGATTAATAGGGCAATCGTACTCCCTGTGCGGGGGCAAATCCTGAACTCCACTCAGAGAAGACATCGAAAATTCAGAGAGAAAAGATGGTACAGTCTTAGTAGCAACCTCAGAAACAGATGTCGTGAGGCTATTCTCTCTGCAAAAGTCACTCCAACCATTTATTTGCCTCGCTTGCCAATCAATGGTGGGGTTATGTTTAGTGAGCCAGGGTAGCCCCAACACTAGAGGAGTAGGCAAACCGCTAAGGACGAAACATGACACATCCTGAACATGAGCATCACTCACAATTAAACGGATATTATGAATTATGCCCTTTAATGATTTCTGAGAAAGTGGAGCGGAATCAATAGCAAAAACAGGAATATCCTTTCCCAAAGTGTGCACCTGGAAACCATGAGTTATTGCAAATTGATTATCAATGAGATTGACAGCTGCTCCACTATCCACAAAAATCTCACAAAAAATGTTCTTGCTCTCTAGCGCCACCCTAGCCGGCAGGACAAAACGGGAACTACAAGCAAACAGAAAACCTTCAATCTCCGCCTCAACCCTGCCAATAGTAACAGACGGAACATTTTTAAAAGATTTTTTCCTGTTTGTTTCTTTATTACTCCCAGAAAACTGCCTGAATCTCCTAGAAGGACAAACATTTGCCAAATGATTTATACCTCCACAACAAAAACAAACCCTCCCATGCGAGCTGAATCTTCTATTGTCAGAAGCAATCAACCCCAGCTGCATGGGCTCCTGCTCAGCAGGGGCTGACAGCGACCGAGACCCCTGCGCACAGAATGAGACCGCTGCACTGTCCTGGGACTGAGAATGACAGGAAGGGGACATCTCTCCTCTCTCTCTAAGACGCCTGTCAATACGAACGGCCTGAGACATAGCAGAGTCCAAAGAAATAGGCCTCTCATGAAAGGCAAATGCATCTTTCAATCCCTCAGAAAGACCATGGCAAAATTGACTTCAGAGTGCAGCATCATTCCAACCAGTATCAGCTGCCCATCTCCGAAATTCTGAGCAGTATATTTCTGCGGATTGTTTACCCTGGCATAATAGACGTAGTCTAGACTCAGCCAGAGCAATACGATCCGGATCATCATATATCTGACCCAGGGCTAAAAAGAATTCATCCACTGAACGGAGAGGCCGTGCCCCCTCCGGCAGCGAAAAGGCCCAAGACTGAGCGTTACCCCTGAGCAGCGATATAATGATTCCCACCCTCCGTTCCTCATCACCAGAGGAATGGGGAAGAAGGCGAAAATAGAGTTTGCAAGCCTCTCTAAAACGCACAAAATTCTCACTACCCCCGGAGAACGTATCCGGGAGCGAGATCTTAGGCTCATAACAAACTCCATGAACGCAAGCTGAACCGGTCACTTGAAGCTGAGAAAAAGTCTTACGGAGATCAGCTACCTCCAATGAAAGACCCTGGAAGCGTTCAGCCAAAAGTGAAACCGGATCCATGCTTGAGACGGTTATGGCGGCTTATAATGTCACGGACGGTGTACAGGAAACAAGACAAAGCAACATACATATATGACTCACTGGATCCAAAGCTAAGGAACCAAAGGGAGACCCCTGCACAAGACCTGAGACTTTCCCTGGCTGCTCAGCCTATGCAAAGATCCCAGAGGTGGATGGTTGCATATCCACGTACCTTGACTATATAACCCCTGAACACCCTACAATAGTGAGGTGACACGACCACCGGCTCCCTACACCAGACACGGAGGGAGTCAGGGTCACCTGGGATCCAGCAAACAGAAAATAACAGATAAATGTTCAGCACTTAACTTAGTAGCAGACTGGAAAACAAGATCAGCATGCACACACACTCCAGGAAGTAGTATAAACCGCCCAGCAATGCATTATGGGGCGGAATTTAAAGGGATGCAATCAGTCCAGCTACATGACAGCTGAGAGAGGCTAACGAGATGAGGAACTGAACATCACAACAAAGAAACTCAAGGAGGAGGTTCTGAAAGGCTTCTGTCAGAGCTTCCCAGCTGTCTGGTTGTGACACTTTCCTTGTGTGTGAACAAACACCAAGCCACCTGCGTTTTGTGATACACCTTATCTGCATTTTGTTATACACCAATGTATTGTTTGTTTTTACATTTTTTTATTTATATTTTTTTACTTATATTTTAATTTATTTTTGGTATATAAAATGTCCCCCAAGAGGTCATTAAAAGACCTCTGGAAGACACTGACTTTTTAAACATTTTTTTACTTGCACTATTTCCACTGTAACTGGAGCATCCACAGGAGCAACTGTGCTCCTGGCCCGAGACACCAGGCGGTCACGTGACCGGCGGGACCAGTAGAGGAAGCCGCTCGGCCACTAACTGCTCTCCCTCCACTACTCTACGATCTACTGCCGGCATCAGAGAAGGCAGGGACCTCAGGGTCCCCACTGGGTCTGACAGCCAGGACCCGACCTGCTCCTGCTAGATTGCAAGAGCAGAAGCTTCACAGCGCTGGGATTAAAGGGCTGCCTGACCATTTATATAAGTGGTATCTGAGCAGGGTATGTGCAGATAGGAAGTATATAGCTAGTGGGCAGTCGGGAAGGGGGTTAACATCCTGTGTGGAAAAAGTCATGCCTATCATACTATATCCTGCAAGCGGCAAAATGATAGTTCTCCTCTACGTAGTAAGCAATATTATAGCAGTTATATTCTTATACATAGGAGCAGTATTATAGTAGTTATAGTCTTGTACATAGGAGGCAGTATTATAGTAGTCATATTCTTGTACATAGGAGAAGTATTATAGTAGTTATATTCTTGTACATAGGAGCAGTATTATAGTAGTTATATTCTTGTACATAGGAGCAGTATTATAGTAGTTATATTCTTGTACACAGGAGCAGTATTATAGTAGTTATATTCTTGTACATAGGAGCAGTATTATAGTAGTTATATTCTTTGACAATTTTCTTTTTATTGAAAATATGAACATCAAAGCAGATCATAAGTGAACAGTTCTCACAGTTCGCCACATACAGCATAAACGCCACAAGCCGCTGTAAGAGAGCGGGATTACAGCTCCATGGTACACACAAAAATATTGATCAAGCAGGTAGTAAATAATCACAGTAAAGACATAAGTTCTAGGTCCGACCTGCAGGAGTACCTGCACATGGTTCAAGGCATCATCAGTATCGCAAAGTGATCCACTTCTTTAATAACATTAGAGATTAAGGAAGGAGGGAGGGTGGAAAAAATAGGAAGGCCGGAACAGGGTGTAGGGAGAGGAGGAAAGGAAGAGCAGGGAAGGGAAGAAACTGCAGGGAGGGGAACGAGAACAAAAACCCATCCATGTGCCCTGTATATCTAGCGCCTTGAAAGTGTTTCCCAGTTTGGTGTCCTATCACTAGGAGCGTTTAGAGAAATCCTGATCGCTACTTTTATAAAAACGATCTATCAGGAGAGAGAAAGCTCGAAGCCGACTCCATCAAAGACCTATCGGTGTGTCCCTAAATCTCTTGACACTATCTAATGTACACTACTCGACTCCCCTGAACAGGAACCAAGGGGTCCACATTTTCACAAATTTGTTGTGGCTCCTATTCTCCCAACTCGCTAACTCCTCCATCCGACATATATGATCCACCTTATTTAGCCACGCCTCTACTGTGGGAGGGTCTGTGCATAGCCACATCTGCGGAATGAGTAATCTGGCTGCTTGGAGCAGTTGAGTAATCAAGCATTTTCTAGAAGGCGAAAAAGCAGGAGTTGGGAGCCACAGAAGCACAAGCGAGGGAGTTACTTCAGTGGAAACCTTTGTAATATTCTTTATAGTGGACAAAATCCCTTCCCAATAAGGGCGAATCTTCGGGCACGACCATAAGATGTGGGACAACGTTCCAGTGCCCTCCAAGCATCTCCAACATAAATCATCCTGCCTCATCCCTCTAATGAACAATTGCTTAGGAGTCCGATACCACTGGGTAAGGACCTTGTATGAATGCTCCTGAATCCTAGTGCATCTAGAGAACCCGTGTGAATGTGCGTGCATACGCATCACATCTGTCTCGCTCAAATCCAGATTCAATTCAGTGGCCCAGTGCCTCGCATATTGCGGCATTCCAGGAGAGCGGGGACTAACCAAGGCCAAATAACACAAGGATATCAGCTTGCGAGGGACGGTCTCGGACACCAGGAGTTTCTCAAACCACGATTGCGTCAGGCAATGTCTGTTATTCCCTATGATTGGTTTGGAAACAGAGTTAAGCTCAATCTGCTCCAGGAAATTGCATGATTGCAGTAATGAGTGTAGGGGATGATCCCCAGTCAGAGCCCCTGAGGACAGGTTCAAGAACTCTTCTGTTTTATATTTACGTAGCTTAGACCAAACTGGCGCAACCTGTCTCGCTTTTGGGCGTGCGGCAAAGGGGAGTAAATCTGCTGGCATAGAAGGCGAGGGATTATTCAACAGATCAAGCGTCTTGTTCAGTTGCTGAATCACTGAAGCCGTGCCCCCTAGTAAGACCTGCGACCTAAGGTTAGAAGTATTAAGTCCCCATAGTCCCGCCCTCTGCACCGGAGAAAGTTGGGCAAGCTCCATGTCGCTACCCCAAATACGGTACTTAGTGGCATGTAGCTGAATCCACCTCTTCAAATGTATTGCTTGGTAATAAAGATGAGCGTCCGGTAGTCCAAATCCCCCCGTATTCCTCCTCTGAACCAGTCTGCTATGGGCTATCCTGGCAGTCTTCCCTCCCCATAAAAACGTTCTAAACAGTCTTCTAACTGTACCAAAAAAGGACATGGGGAGAAAAATGGGCAGCATTTGGAGAACATACAGGAGCCTGGGCATGATGAATGCTTTTAAAAGGTTCTTCCTACCCATCCAGGACACATAAGGAACCTTGAGTGAGTGGAGTTGTGTCTGTATATCCTTCAATAGGGGGCTATAATTCAAAGGAAAAATCTGATCCAGACCAGCCGGGAGTTTGACACCTAGGTAAGAAAGGTGGGAAGTCTGCCATATAAACGGCGTTGTATCCTTTAAGATAGACACCGTATTTTTGGGCGCCGAGACGTTCATAGCTTCCGACTTTGTGTAGTTGGCCTTGAAATTAGAGATTCTCCCATATTGTTTAAAAAGGGATAGAAGATGCGGAAAGGCCTCGACAGGGTTGGAAAGCATTACCAAGAGGTCATCCGCATATGCAGCGGTGACAAAGTCTTCTGAGTTACCGGTGACCTTAATGCCCTTAATGCCGGGGTGTTCTCTAATAGCTTGTAATAAAGTCTCCATCACCATAATATACAAGGTGGGGGACAGAGGGCAGCCCTGGCGAGTCCCATTCGTGATTGGAAATGGCTGGGACAGAGTCCCATTTACCCGGATACGAGCACTGGGATCGCTGTAAAGGGACATAATAGCATCCTGGAACCTCTCGGGGATGCCGAATTTGTGCAATGTTTTTCTCATATAGCTCCAGCTCACCCTGTCAAAGGCCTTTTCCGCATCCACACCCAGCAGCACCAATGGAGTACCTCTATTCTTGGCCAGTTGCATTGCTGAGATTACTCTGCATGAATTTTGACAACCCTCGCGCCCAGGCACAAACCCCGACTGGTCTGGATGGATCAACCTAGGTAAGAACGTGGCCAGGCGAGACGCCAGTACTTTGGCCCACACTTTTACATCTACATTGAGGAGCGAAATCGGTCTGTAGCTACCGCATTGACTAGGATCCTTCCCTGCTTTGGGCAATATTGTGACTGTCGCCTCCAGAGACTGTTTGTGTAGGATGGCTCCTTCTAACAAGGCATTGCACCAAGTGGTCATGTGTGGAACTAAAAAAGGTGCAAATTTTTTGTAGTATCCTGCGGAGAACCCGTCCGGACCCGGGCTCTTCCCTAAAGGCATAGACCCTAAAATGCTAGATAATTCCTCCCCAGTCACCGGTGCAAGGAGCTGTTCTTTCTCCTCCGTCCTGAGTGTCGGTAGGGTCAGATCCGCTAGAAACGTATCTGCCGCCTGCGCTATATCTACCTCTGAGTCGCCTTCTGCACATTTTAGTCCATATAGATTGCTATAAAACTGCTGAAATTCAAATGCAATGTCCGAAGTTTTATGCTTCAGCTGTCCCTGATTATCCCTAATCCCATGAATATATGATGCATCTTTCCGCTGCTTGATAAGCGAAGCCATGAGCTTAGTGCCTTTGTCTCCGTGCGCATAAAAGCGATATTGGGCACGTTGATAGGACTTAGCGTGGTGATAATTGAGATGGTCTTTCAGCTTTATTCTAGTTAATCTGAGTTCCTCTTGAGTCTCAATGGACTTTGACTTTTTATGCAGGGACTCTAGGGTTGAGATTTTATCCAGCAAAGAACGGAAGGTTGCAAACCTCTCTTTCTTCTTCCTGCTACCCAGGGCTATCAGCTCGCCTCTAATGACCGCCTTGTGAGTTTCCCACACAGTGGCAATGGAAACGTCATCCGTGATGTTCTCCCGAAAGAACTGTTGAAGTTTAGTTCGAATATTCCTCACGTCCTCCTCACCATCCAACAGAGTCTCATTGAGCCTCCACTGCCTGGCGCGTTGCGGCAATTCCGAGAACACCACGGATGTCGTCACTGGGGCATGGTCAGACACAGTCATAGGGTCAATGGTTGAATTACTCACTAGCCCAGCATGACAAGTAGAAACGAAAATATAGTCCAGTCTGTTATATACCTTATGTGGGGCCGAGAAAAATGTATAATCCAGCTCTGTGGGATGAATCAACCTCCATGTGTCAATTAGCTGGGTTCTAGCCAGGAGTTTATTAATCCTACTCAGAGCTACATGGGTTAGTTGTGAGGAGTGGTCCGATGCATCCACTAAGGGGTTTAGGGCAACATTTAGATCACCTCCCACCAGCCACACACCCTCAGCAAAAGAGGTCAGCGCCTGCAAGGTCTTTTTAAGCCATGGGCCTTGGCCCCTGTTCGGGCTATATAAACTCGCCAGTGTCACCAGAACCGTCCCAAGCTTACCTTTGACAAACATGTATCGGCCATCTGGGTCCGCTAAAGAAGCAATGAGGGAGAAAGGAGTCCCTTTAGATATGGCGATCCCCGCACCCCTGGAAGCCTTGACGTGAGCGCTGATGAACCAGTGCTGAAAGTAGGATTGAGAGAGCTTAGGAATATGTCCTAATTTAAAATGCAATTCCTGAAAAAAACAAATATCAGTGTGTTGTTTCTTCAGAAGTCGGATCACCTGTGATCGTTTCTGAGGGGTGTTAAAGCCTCGCACATTAAAGGTGGTACAATTAACCGTAGCCATCAGTACTTCAAGTGACATGGGAACACATATGCATTAATAGGACAAGACATGGATAGGTAAACTGGGTGAACAAAACCAATAGAAAATCTCCAAAGGAGGCTCTGG
Organism: Bufo gargarizans; assembly: GCF_014858855.1. Lineage (NCBI taxonomy): Eukaryota > Metazoa > Chordata > Amphibia > Anura > Bufonidae > Bufo > Bufo gargarizans. The sequence goes on along the minus strand of NC_058084.1, from coordinate 471,967,720 downwards.
TACTTTCCCGAGTCAGGCGCGGCCCCCCAGGGCCCCATCGCCAGTATAACAGAACATGCAGAGCGCCAAATATGAGGAGCCCACCCGAGGCGGGAAAACACCAGAACAAGACATAGGGGCCTCCCGTAGCCATGTGAAAGCAGCCCAACGTGTAACCACAGTCGGTGCTGCTCCCAATACCACAGTCTAGCACCCCAACCTCTATAAAGCGTGCAAATGTAAATTACATACGTAATCCCTTTAATCCTTTCCTCAAATGTACTAGCCCCAACATAACCATACATTCGCTATAATTATAGTTCAAAACATCATTAAAGTAACCTGACAACCCCTAATGCACTTAGAGAGGCAGATATCATTGGGTAAACAACAATGGCAGTCGTCTCGGCCGGTCCCATCCATTACGCAGCAAACGAAAAATGTGATAATGAACAGAAGTCCCGCCAGACCAAAGGCACTCCTCTACCAACGGAACCCAGGAGGCCCTTGATTAAGAGAGAGTTATACAACCTGCCGCAACAGTTCAGGTGGTTCTTTGCTTAGCCCCCGGGCCTTTCCTTGAGGGGACTCTGGTCCATCTGGAACATTCCGGCAGCTCCGGTAGTGGGACCCCAGTGTCCGCCGATGGCAGCCATGATGGTATCACTTGTGGCGTAGTATTCAGCAGCTCCCACGCCGCCGGCAGGTCACTGGGGGTTCGTACGGTGCACCTTCTTCCTTCTTTGGCAAAGGTCAAGCCGAAAGGAAAGAGCCATTTGAACGGGATTCTGTTCAGCTTCAGTATCTCTGTAACCGGGCGCAGGGCTCTCCTTTTGCTCAGTGTAGAGGGTGCGAGGTCCTGGAACAGTAGCACTTTAGCACCGTCATATTTAATGTCCCCTTTATCTCTAGCTGCCTTAAATAGAGCCGCTGTATCTGTGTATCGCAGGAGGCCACAAACCACATCTCGGGGGGGGTCCCCTTCTTTAGGCCTGGGACGTAACGAGCGATGTATGCGCTCAATTGCGACTGTTGAAGCAGACTCCGGGCCCAGCAGGATTTCAAAAATGGCGGTCGCGGCCGCAGGCAGATCATCATGAGACACTGTCTCCGGGATGCCTCGGAACCGGATATTTTTCCGCCGGCTCCTATTCTCCTGGTCTTCAATCAGGGAGTATGCGTGGTCCAGGGAGGACAGGTAAGCGGAGGAGTTATCACCCAACACGCGGGCATGCTCCAACATGGCGCTTTGCGTCTGCTCTAGCTTCTCCACTCTGTGGCCGATATGCTTCACATCTCCCTTGATCTCTGTCAGCTCTTGCAGCACAGGGTATAACGCCGAAGTAAGCGCTTCCTGTAGAAACTTTTTGGAAATAGGCTCCGGTGCTTCAGCCTGTGAGCTCCGGGAGCTTTCTGCATAAGGGCTGTCTGCTCTGTCAGCGTCTTCAATACCCTCATCCGGGTCTGTCGGCGCCATCTTAGGCCGCTCCGGTGCAGTAGATGTAGGCTTCTTGTTAAAGTATTTCTCCATGTCGGAGGGTCCTTTATCTTGTTTAGGAGAATCAGTCTTCTCTCTGGGGGTGTATCTGCCAATTTTCACCATCATAGCTTAGAAAGGGTGCGAAATAAACCACTTTATAGGGTCATGGAGAGGAGAGCTCTTCTCACATGCGGCCGATCAGGACGCCGGTCAAGCTCCGCCCCTATAGTAGTTATATTCTTGTACATAGGAGGCAGTATTATAGTAGTTATATTCTTGTACATAGGAGGCAGTATTATAGTAGTTATATTCCTGTACATAAGAGGCAGTATAGTAGTTATATTCTTGTACATAGGAGCAGTATTATAGTAGTAATATTCTTGTACATAGGAGGCAGTATTATAGTAGTTATATTCTTGTACATAGGAGCAGTTTTATAGTAGTTATATTCTTGTACATAGGAGCAGTATTATAGTAGTTATATTCTTGTACATAGGAGCAGTATTATAGTAGTTATATTCTTGTACATAGGAGCAGTTTTATAGTAGTTATATTCTTGTACATAGGAGCAGTATTATAGTAGTTATATTCTTGTACATAGGAGCAGTATTATAGTAGTTATATTCTTGTAAATAGGTGCAGTATTATAGGAGTTATATTTTTGTATATAGGAGCAGTATTATAGTAGTTATAATTTTGAATATAGGAGGCTAGAGTCTACAAGCCCTCTAGTATGTGTGAATAAACACCGCTGTTTGATTCAAGAACTGTGTACTTTGCCTCTATACTGCATCCGCTAGTCCTAACTACCAGAGCGACGCCCCACACCCGTAACTGACTAAAATGAAGTATAAAGCGATTCTAAGAGTGATGCCTGTGTTTCTGTGATGCACAGTTATGTACACCGATATACATGCTCTCTGCAGCTGGGAAATAGCTGATTATAAACATTCTTTATTAATTTGGATCTAATGATTTGGAAAAAGTTGGTGAAGCGTCCGAATCGAATTTTTGAAAACTTTGCTCATCTCTATTTCTCACACCCAAAACCAAAATGTTCCCTATTTTCCCAATCTTTTTAAATTGTATCACAGCAGCACAAACCTTAACCCTAATGCTCTTCTGTGCCTGTATCCTGGGGCTAGAGCTGACGTCTATTCACCCTCACAGATTACCAAGACCAAAGCAGCCTTTATAGCCCTGACCCCCGTGATTCAGTTCTGATTACATTCCTTATCTATAAATACTCTGAGGAAAAAAGCAGATTGTACATTTATTTACTGAGCATTTGAGAATGTTCCGCAGTAAAGTAGAATGAATGCAGAGATATTATATGAGCTTATGTGCATTCTGAGGAGCAGGAGCTAAAGAGCCTTGACTCCAGAGAATATGATTTCTCCGACCAGCGAAGATCAGAAATGATGTCTCGAAACACAACTTTAATCAATGAAATCTTATACAGGTTATTACAAAACAAATAGAAAAGTAATTACTGAGCATCGGAAAGAAATGCGAAACTCCAAAGGTTCCGTATCCACTCTGCTCATTACCATCCTGTGCGTAAGATAATTTACTCTGGTGAATAAATATGAGAGTCCTCAAATACTCTCCTAAAGGACGTCTGAGGAAGAGGCCTAAGTATTCTCGAAAGCTGTAATTGTATCATCTTTTTTTTTTTCATTTAGCCATTTTTTTAATCTTCTACTTCCTGGCTAACACAGTGCAAATATATTTTTTACTTTAACCCTAGAGTTGAGCAAAACCAATCCAACGAAGTGGAATTCGATCCGAATTCCAAGATAAAATCGATTCCCTACAAAGCCAAATTTCCTCGTGTTTTGTGGCAGCGAATCAATTGAACCTGAAATAGTGTAAAATATTTTAAAAAATCATACTTACCTCTCCATTTACTCGTGACGGTCCAGCCGCCGCCATCTTGATTGAAGATCTTGGCCGAAATCCCACGTGCAATGACATATGACATCACCATGCCAGCCGACGTGACGGCGTCATCTTGGGCCGTACGAGATTTTGCGAAAGATCTTCAAGCAGGGTGGCTGCGACCGGCCCGTTGTGAGCAAATGGGGGCGGTAAGTATGATTTAATATTTTTTTTCTGTTAATTTTAAACTGTATTATTACTCTCAGATGCCGCGATTATGTATGAATGCGGCATCTGAGGGGTACGATGATGGGGGGCAGCGCTATCGCAGCTACCTGTCATTGCACCCACTACTTACAAAAAAAATTGCGACAAAGTGATTTTTTTTGTGTAATTCGGCGAAGCAGCTTAATAAAATTTTCCAAAAGTTCGCTCATCTCTATTTAACCCTTTCATGACTGTTCCTAAAAAAGGCCGGAATGTCCAGGTAATTTTTTGTGATTTTCTGCATGTGGTGGTTTAGTGACCCTAACTTTTTTATTTGTTTGACTACCAAAATAATTTTTTGCGATGTTTTTTACTTGACAGCTAGAACTTTTTATAAGCATGTTTTTTTTAAAGATTTTTTTAACCTTTTTTTAGGTTTAAGGGTGGGTTCACACTAGCGTTATGGAGTCCGTTATGGCTTTCCGTTATAACAGGGTTATAACGGAACATAACGGAATCCATAAGACGGAAGGGCGGATCCGTTTTGCTGCCCATAGACTTGTATTACGACGGAATGCAAAACGGACGCCTTTAAATAGCATTCCGTTTGCTCTCTGTCCTAATAGAAGTCTATGGGAATCAAAACGGATCCGTCTGGTTCCTGTGATGCAAGACGGAAAACAAAGTCCTGTCGACAGGACTTTGTTTTCCGTCTTGCAAACCGGGACCCAGACGGATCCGTTATGTTTTGCCATAGACTTCTATTAGGACGGAGCAAATTCTTATTAAAAAGTATTTTTTTTAATTATAGTTTTTATTTCTTAAATATTAAAACTGACACAAAAAATAACTATTGCAATGGGTTTCCAATTTTGTGCCGATTGTTTTAATATATAACATGTAAAGGTTTGAGCAACTATGGCGATGGTTCCTGTTAGCGATGGCATTGTTTGTTTTTACATTTTTTTATTAATATATTTTTACTTATATTTTAATTTATTTTTGGTATATAAAATGTCCCCCAAGAGGTCATTAAAAGACCTCTGGAGGACACTGACTTTTTAAACATTTTTTTACTTGCACTATTTCCACTGTAACTGGAGCATCCACAGGAGCAACTGTGCTCCTGGCCCGAGACACCAGGCGGTCACGTGACCGGCGGGACCAGTAGAGGAAGCCGCTCGGCCACTAACTGCTCTCCCTCCACTACTCTACGATCTACTGCCGGCATCAGAGAAGGCAGGGACCTCAGGGTCCCCACTGGGTCTGACAGCCAGGACCCGACCTGCTCCTGCTAGATTGCAAGAGCAGAAGCTTCACAGCGCTGGGATTAAAGGGCTGCCTGACCATTTATATAAGTGGTATCTGAACAGGGTATGTGCAGAAAGGAAGTATATAGCTAGTGGGCAGTCGGGAAGGGGGTTAACATCCTGTGTGGAAAAAGTCATGCCTATCATACTCTATCCTGCAAGCGGCAAAATGATAGTTCTCCTCTACGTAGTAAGCAATATTATAGCAGTTATATTCTTGTACATAGGAGCAGTATTATAGTAGTTATATTCTTGTACATAGGAGGCAGTATTATAGTAGTTATATTCTTGTACATAGGGGCAGTATTATAGTAGTTATATTCTTGTACATAGGAGCAGTATTATAGTAGTTATATTCTTGTACATAGGAGGCAGTATTATAGTAGTTATATTCTTGTACATAGGAGCAGTATTATAGTAGTTATATTCCTGTACATAGGAGCAGTATTATAGTAGTTATATTCCTGTACATAGGAGCAGTATTATAGTAGTTATATTCTTGTACATAGGAGGCAATTTTTATTGGTATAAAACAAACATAAATACAAAAATACTTTTTCATCATAATAAATCAGACTTTTTCATCATTCAGTATAAATTATACATGTTCATCAGAAAATAAAATGCATATTAACTGTAACTTAAAAGCACATTTTAGCTAAAGCAGAAAAAGAAGAAAAGTAAAATAAAATAAGAAACAAACACAGTTACATCGTACACTTGAACCGTCAGTCTAGATGGACGTTCCTCCATAGTTTTATATTTTCCCCTTTTTTCCTGACCTCTAATGACCGGATCCACCTGAGTTCTGACATGATGAGGGTTATAGCTGTGGTATGATGGAATGGTTCGTTATGGATGGACACTCGGGTTCTGGTTTGCCAGTGGTAATATTTGCTGACGGTGATTATCAGATACATGGTCCCCCGGTCGATGTTATTCACATGAGATGTGACACCATAAATAATTTCTGGGTATTTTAGGGACTGTAATGATGGGATTTTTAGCTTGGCGGATATGTCATGCCAGATTGTCCGCCCACCCCAGCACTCTGATATAAAATGGAGCATAGTCTCCTCCTGCTGACAACCTAAGGGGCACATGCGATCTGACACACTGAGGAATTTTAGATTCCCCCTGACAAAGAGTTTTCCCTGCAATGAGAGCCAGCCAATATCACAGAACTTAGGGGGCAGCCTTGGTCCATTCAGAAGCCTCAGACTATCCTGTAAGGTTGAGGTTGGACAGTCTAGAAGTGCTAGCTGTAAACAGTAGAAGGTCCTACATACTCTGGAGTATAGATCTTTCCTGGTTTTACTCTCAATGAAAGACTTGTCTATACCCCATTTCTTCAGACATCTTACACCATAGTCCAGGTACTGGGGAGGAAGTCACGAGTCAATCGGCCCCTCTTGAGACTGCCGCCTCGCATCCAAGGTTCTGCAAAAGGCAATATCCAATCCCTGATACTATTCACCCACAGGGAGCTGTTGTTTTGAGTTTCTTAAAATTAACTTTAAGAAACATGGAGTCAAAGAAAACCCTTGGATTTAACATATCCAGCCCACCCTCTCTCCTCTGTAGGTAGGTGATCCCTCTTTTTACTGGGTTCAACCTGTTCCCCCATAACAGCTGGAAGAACAGGCTAAAGAGCCTAGCGGAGAAAGATTCCGGCAAAGGAAAGACGACAGAGATGTACAAGAAGACAGGGACCAGGTAAGTCTTCAGCATAGTAACCCTTTCTCTATAGGTCAGCCTCCAGTTCTTCCATCGCTGAACCTTTATATTTCCGGCATCCAACTTTTCCTCCCAATTTAGTTTGGCATTATCTTCCCTACCAAATTTAACCCCAAGGATTTTAATATGGGTGGAGGCCTTCGCAAACTGTGGCAGATCAAAATCAGGGTCAGTATCCGATGTCCAGAAAGCTTGACTCTTCTCAAGGTTGACCAGAGACCCTGAGGCCTCCGAGTAGCTTCTGATGGCTGCCGACAACATCTCCACCTCACGAGGCTCAGATATCACCACAGTCACATCATCCGCGTAGGCGACAATACTCAGGGGCAGGCAATGGGGGACCGGCACCCCCTGAAAATCACACTCCTGCAGTGACCTCAGGAACGGGTCCAAGGCAAACACATACAGCAGTGGACTCAGCGGGCAACCCTGTCTCACCCCAGCCTCAACCCTGAACGTGTCACCCTGCCAACCATTGATTAGAGGAAAGCTCTCAGCCTCTCTGTACAAAGTTCTCAGCCAATCTACAAATTGTCCCGGAATGCCGTACTTTGATAAAGTGGCCCATAGATACTCGTGGTCTACTCTGTCAAAGGCTTTAGCCTGGTCCAGACCTACAACATATCTCCCACACCTCAGAGCTTTACATCTCTCAAACATCTCCCTTATCGAGATGACTGCTCCAGAGATGTTCCGCCCTTTTACTGTGCCGAACTGACAGCCTGCCAACAGTGCCCGGGACAAACAGACTAACCTAGAGAACAGAATTTTTGCCAAAATCTTCCTGTCGAAATTCAAGAGGGCAATTGGCCTCCAGTTCTTGATGTCACAAGGCTCTTTCCCTTTAGACAGCAGAATTAACGAGGACACCCTCATGGACGGAGGCATCAGGTGATTTTCTAGACAATTTTTGTACACATCCACGAGGATTGGAGCTAAGTGGTCTCTGAACTTCTTATAAAATTCTGCAGTAATACCGTCTGGACCTGGTGCCTTCTTCAGATGTAATTTATCAATGGCCACTTTAACCTCCTCCACCGTTATTTCTGCTGTTAAAGGAGAAAAGTCCAAATCTCTAGTATCAGGCCTTGGAGTTGCCTCCAAAAATTGGGTCACTTTTTCCTTATCCAAAGCCTTCCTCTGAAACAAGTCAGCATAGTAGCATCTCACCACCCCCAGGATACCCTCCCGAGATTCTTGTAAAACACCCTGGGAGTCAGTGAGACCTGTGATCAATTTTTTAGCTACGCGCTCCCGGCAGTTCTCAAAGGGATCAGGAGCCCCTAAGGACCCATAATCCCGTTCAGCTACCAGGGAGGTGTACCTGCTGTACTGATACTGCTTTATCTCAGATTTCAGCCGGTCAATCCTTTGTTGGTCATCCCCACCCATCGAATAGAGTGACTCCAATTCTTTGCGCAGTCTCAGATACTGGCCATACTTACTCTTCCCCTTCTTAACTGACAGTCTCTGTAAGAGGGACCTGATCTCCTCCTTGACATCCTCCCACCAGTCAGCCATGTTCTCATAGAAATCCACTCTGTCAAGTTGGTTCTGAAAGAAAGAGTAAATGTATTCCTGGACAGAGCAATCATCTAAAAGACTAGCGTTCAGTTTCCATAGCCCTCTACCAAGATCTGGATGCTTAGTGGCGCCAAAACAAAAGTACAAGGCCAAATGGTCAGAATAAGGGACTGTCTTTTCCCTTCTTTCACTGATGGCTTCAGTAGGACTCACCAGAGCCAGATCTATCCTACTACTGCGTCCTGCACAGGTGTAAGTGAACTTTGGACGCCTACCACCCTGTACAAAAACATCAGACAGGCCGGCATGCAGAATAATGTTGTTTAGGACCTTACAGTCCCTAGTAAGGGGTCTACCACTAGGCCTGTCACTGGTTGTAGTGGTGGCATTAAAGTCTCCAGCCATGATAATAGGAATAGATGTGAATAAGTATGGCTTAACATCATTAAAAAGCTGAGTCCTTTCGCTCACTGTCTGTGGCCCATAGACGTTAATAAGCCGGAGTCTTCTACCTCGGATGGTAATCTCTAGCAGAAGGCACCTTCCCATCGAGATCTCCGTTAGTCTATGTACAATTACATCATGGGTGTTAAACAAGATAGAGACCCCGGCATAAGGCTCCACAGACATCGACCAAAAGGACGGACCAGACTGCCACTCTCGCTCTGCCTCTCTTATGAGACCTGAGGTATTTAAGCGTGTCTCTTGCAAGAAGAACACATCGGCCTTGAGGTATCTCAGGTGTTCGTAGACGGCATGTCTGGTCTTTCTAGCTCTAATACTATTCACATTGCTGGTGACCACTCTAAGATGGAAGTCTGCCATCAGGAGAAGAAGAAGAAAGATAACCCCCATCATCATAAATCAGGGTCAGAGTTTTCTTGCTGACTACCAGTTTCCATATCCCATACAGCCTGTGACTCGGCATGAAGAGGTCTCCTTTTTGTGGGAGGATCCCCTCCTGGGTCGTCATCACATTCCGCCATCATACGCTTTAGCTCTCTCTCTATTTCTGCCTCTCCATCTGACTCGGAGAGCACACTGTATCTGTTGGTTGTTACAGTTCCATCAGCCTGCCTGTCCACTCTCATTTTAGTGGGTTTTTGGACGGTGGTCCATTCACCCTCAGGCCTGCGGCTGGACTTATCTTTTTTCCGTTTAAGGATTTTATTTTCCCCAGTAGTGGGTGCTGGGGCAGGGGAGGAGACAGACACTGGATGCTCTACAGGCTGCTCCACAACCTCCATGTCCCCCTCAGTGTTACCTGCCTGCGGGTGGTCCGGCACAGTATCATTCATGTGTGGGGTCTCTGGCACTGTGTATAATGACCCTGACAATAGCGCCTCCTCCTCCTGCTCCTCATCTGGGACATCTGCCCCTTCCACCAAGTCCTCATCAGGGAGATTTCTACAGATGTTATGCCACGCTTCAGGACAGTCTCTATGGGGGTGACCGATGTTACCGCACAGGTTACACCTTATGTTCTGGCAGGTGGCGCTCACATGGCCGATGTCCCCGCACAGGCTGCACTTCATCATGGTGCAGACACTCGCCACGTGACCTGATTTCCCACACTTGAAGCATAGCCTGGGCTGACCAGCATAGAAACAAACCCCTTTCTCCCGGCCAATGAAGAAGGAATTGGGAAGGTGATGGGTGATGTTCTGGTGCTGGTGTAATGTAACCAGGACCCTCCATCCCCCAGTCCAGATTCCATCCTCATCCCTGGTCTTGGTCAGGTTTGACTTGAGGTCGCAATGCCTTCTGAGCCAGATAATAATATCCTGAGGGGGGACAGACTCGTTCCAGAAAATGATGGTGACATTTACAGTGTCAGGCTTAGAGATGGGAATGAAGCTGAACTTGTTCCACCCCTCAGTATCTCTGACCCGGGTGTAGAGAGCCCAGAACCGGTCCAGATCAGACATGAGCTTGAAGCTAATATCATAGCCCTGTCTGTCTGGGAGGTTTATTACTGCCAGGATGTTGGCTGGCAGGAAGCCCATCTGAGTGCACAACATGTCTCTGACCACACACCTTCTGTCAGGGAGATCTTCTTTTGCCCCTTTATGTCTAAACCTGACAACGTTCCTTCTCTTGAAGGCCTGGCCTGTGTATCTGGCGTTAGAGGGAAATGATGGAGAACCCCGACTCCAAGCATTCCCAGATGTCTGACCAGTACCAGTATCCTGCGGGGGGCGACGTGTAGGCTGCTGACCGCCCGTACTGTGGGACTCTGCTGCCTGTGGTGTAACTAAAGGGGGGAACTCCTCAGCCTGAGACTGCACTGCCCCCTCCCCACCATCAATACCAGGGTTCTCTATGTTCCCAGCAGCCATAGATGACTCCTCCGCTGGAACATTATCACCCACAGAGACATCAGCAACATCAGACATGGCAGCCATAGAGGACTCCTCCACTGGGACATTATCACACACAGAAATATCAGCGACATCAGACATCTCAGCAGCCATAGAGGACTCCTCAGCTGGGACATTATCATCCACAGAGACATCAAACATCTCAGCAGCATTACAGTCCTCAGTATTAACCCCTTGCACCCCACAGACCTGAGCGTCCTGCTCAGACACACCCTGAGGTGCTGCTACAGTGTTACCTGTAGGTGTCAGTCCACAGTCCTCCTGCAGTGCACTGCCTCCTGGGACTTGTGGTGTCTGCACTGCCACTTCATTGCTGTCATCAGGTAAGAGTCCACAGTTTTCATTTTGTGCAGTACTTACTGCTGGGACTTGTAGTACCTCACCGGGGGCTGATGCAGGACTTGGCTCTTGTTTCTTAGATGTACTTTTCTTGTACAACTCTCTCTCCTCAAAGGGAAGAGTTGCCGGCTGTAATATGGGTCTTACGTGGGACTGCAGGGTTTCAGACCTAGATGTTGATTTGGTCCCTGAGTTTTTGTCCTTCTCAAACTTCTGCTGGTTCCAGTATGTCTCTCCCACTGGTCCCATTTTCTCCAAGACAGAGTCGATCTCCTGCGCATTGTCAGCGAGTTCCTTGGCCAGTGAGTCCAGCTTCTTGTCCAGTAAGGCCTGCTTCCCTGGGTTTGCAGCCTTTAGTTTGTATGTGCAGTTTATCTGTTTCTGCAGGTACAGCTTATGTTTCTTCAGCGTCTCCATTCTCCTCACCAGTGCTGGGATCTGCTCAGCCAGGTGGAGCTCAGGTGGCTGCTCTGGAGGCCTCTGATTGCTGCTGGGGAGTTTTGCAGGCTGTTTGTTTGCAGTACAGGTTTCTGTCTGTCCTGGAACAAGAATCTGCATTTTTGGTGCAGAGCCTCGCAGTCCCTGGAGTTTTGCGGCTGCTGTCACTGCTCTTGGGTCACAATCTCCTGGTGGGCGACTGGATCCCGGCTGTGTAGCAGAGACGGTATTGGTAGCACCTTGAGGTCTTCCTCCATTACTGCCTTTGATCTCCTTCACAGCTTGCATGCCCCCAGACTTTCTGCGCTCAGAACCTATCACCACACGCTGCTGCAGATTCTCCTGGATGGTTTGCTTTTCCAGAGATGTCCTCCTCTGCCTCCCCAGGGTGGAGGTGGATTGTCCACCTGAGGCCGGCAATGGAGATTGTCTCAGCTCCTGCACACTCTGCACGGTTCTTACTTCTGGACTTTCCAACACTTTGGTCTTGCACACAGGTGACCCTTCATTCACACTGGCAGGTGGTTTCACCGGACACTTACTTTTTCCTTCTTCTTCTCTTACGCTGGAACTGGTACTGCTGACATACTTTCTGTCCATAGAAACTTTGGGATTTACATCCCCTGACGGAGTTGTCTGGGTGCTTCCCAGATTTGGCCTAGAAGCCTGGGCCTTGCTTGGGGAGCTTCCCCCCCGGGGGTGGCCACTCCCTGGACTTTCTCCAGACATCCAAAGCCTCAGGAGAGCTCCTGACACACAACCTCTCAGCAAGGAGGCAGTATTATAGTAGTTATATTCTTGTACATAGGAGCAGTATTATAGTAGTTATATTCTTGTACATAGGAGCAGTATTATAGTAGTTATATTCTTGTACATAGGAGGCAGTATTATAGTAGTTATATTCTTGTACATAGGAGGCAGTATTATAGTAGTTATATTCTTGTACATAGGAGCAGTATTATAGTAGTTATATTCTTGTACATAGGAGCAGTATTATAGTAGTTATATTCTTGTACATAGGAGCAGTATTATAGTAGTTATATTCTTGTACATAGGAGCAGTATTATAGTAGTTATATTCTTGTACATAGGAGCAGTATTATAGTAGTTATATTCTTGTACATAGGAGGCAGTATTATAGTAGTTATATTCTTGTACATAGGAGCAGTATTATAGTAGTATATTCTTGTACATAGGAGGCAGTATTATAGTAGTTATATTCTTGTACATAGGAGGCAGTATTATAGTAGTTATATTCTTGTACATAGGAGCAGTATTATAGTAGTTATATTCTTGTACATAGGAGCAGTATTATAGTAGTTATATTCTTGTACATAGGAGCAGTATTATAGTAGTTATATTCTTGTACATAGGAGCAGTATTATAGTAGTTATATTCTTGTACATAGGAGGCAGTATTATAGTAGTTATATTCTTGTACATAGGAGGCAGTATTATAGTAGTTATATTCTTGTACATAGGAGCAGTATTATAGTAGTTATATTCCTGTACATAGGAGGCAGTATTATAGTAGTTATATTCTTTGTCAATTATCTTTTTATTGAAAAGAAGCAGACAGCATGTATAAAAGTGACCCGCATTGAGGGCAAAAATTCACATGCACATCAAAGTATAGCAACAAGGGGGATAGGCACATCCCACAGATAGGCACATACGTTCCATACAATACCAACATTATACTAAAACATCTGTTCTTGCTTGCCCTATCCGACACGCGCCCTTTGCATTAACATACATGTATATGAATGTCACTTAGTCTGCGGGGACATTTTATTTTTTAGGTGAACAGCAAGGCAACTGGCCTTACTAAACGAACCAATCATAAACTGGATCTCTAGGCACATCTTGTAAAAATATGATAACACTGTCTTGGGGGTAAGACATAGCGACACACGGTATCAGGGTCAAAGACCTTTATTGAGCTGTCGCAGTAGATGTTAGACGGTAGCGCAACCAAGGATCCCACAATTTGGCATGTTGATCATGTGTTCTAGCCTCCCAACTAGCTAACTCCTCGAGACGTTGGATGTGGTCTACTTTATTTACCCATTGCATAAAAGTAGGCGGATCTGTACTAAGCCACCTCTGGGGGATTATTAGCCTCGCGGCCTGGATTAGCTGTGTGGCCAAGCTGCGTTTTGAGGGGGAAAGGTCTTTAGTGGGGAGCCACAGTAGGACCAACTCGGGAGACAAAGGCATCACCTTGTGCATAATCAAGTTAATGGTTTTGGATACTGTATCCCAGAAAGGCTGAATCTTAGGACATGACCAGAAAATATGTGAGAGCGTACCCTCCCCAGTCTTACATCTCCAGCAGCGGTCACTAGGGCTAAGACCTCTAAGGGAAAGCTGCTTAGGAGTCATGTACCACTGGGTAAGCACCTTAAAGGAATGTTCTTGAATCTTGACACACCTGGAAAAGCCATGCGAATGTGCGTATAGGCGAAGAACGTCTGTCTCCGAGAAGGTCCTACCTAACTCTGTTTCCCAGGTTCTCAAGAATGAAGGGACATCAGTATAACTGGGTACATTCAAACCTAAATAAAATAGAGAGATCACTCTTTTATGCGGAGAGCTGGAGGTCAAAATTTTTTCGAACCATGTCAGTTCTCGTTCATGAGCTAGGGTCCCTAGCAGGATCTTACTAACTGACTTAATGTCAGCCAGTCCCAAAAAATTGCAGGATCGCACAGCCAGACGCAGAGGGTGTTCAGCAGCCAATTTACTTAAGGCATCCTCCAAGAGCGTCTTAACAGTGAAACTCCTAAGGGCATTCCACGCTGGGGAAGTCCTCACTAACCTAGGTCTCGCAGCATAAGGGGCTAAATCTGCGGGCATGACTAGTGAGGGGTTACCTAGTAGTTTGCCGTCTTTGTTAAGTTGCTTAATCACCAGACTCGTTCCTTTAAGCAGCGTATGGTTATGTAAGGATGCGGTGGGCAGACCCCACAGTGCGGCCCTCTGCGGTTGAGAAAGTTGGAGTATCTCCAGGTCAGTGCCCAGTGTAGAGTAATTAGGGACGTGGAGTTGCATCCACCGTCTAAGATGGATAGCTTGGTAATATAGCTGTACGTCTGGCAGAGCAAACCCACCCTGAGTCCTCCTCAAAATCAATCTGCTATGTGCTATCCTGGCTCCCCTCCCTCCCCACAGGTAAGTAGAAAACAACCTTCGCATCTGCGTAAAAAACGAAGAGGGAAGGAAGACAGGCAGCATCTGCATGACATAGAGTATCTTAGGTAGTACAAAGGCCTTCAGCAAATTCTTTCTCCCCATCCAGGAAGTGTATGGAATGCGAAGAGAGCCCAATAAGCGCTGCACCTCAGCCAATAGGGGTGTATAATTCAGCCGAAAAATATTGTTTGGGTCAGCCGGGATCTTAACCCCCAAGTATGTAATGTGGGAAGTCTGCCATATGAAGGGTGTCTTGGCCTTAAGGGAGGACACACTTTTTAGTGGGGCTGTAATATTCATGGCCTCCGACTTGGTATAATTTACCTTATAGTTGGAGACCTTGCCGAACAATTCAAATAGAGATAGGAGATGCGGGAAGGCCTCGACCGGGTTAGAGACCATTACTAAAAGATCATCGGCGTACGCAACATTGGTATACTCAACTGTATCATTCCTGGCCCTGACACCTCGAATACTAGGATGATCTCTGATTGCTTGCAGGAGGGTCTCCATCACTAATATATATAGGGCGGGGGATAGTGGGCAGCCTTGACGGGTGCCATTATGTATAGGAAAGGAGGGTGATAAAGTGCCATTTACTCTAATTTTAGCACTCGGGTTGGTGTATAAGGTCGTAACGGCCCTTTGAAATTGTTCGGGGATCCCAAACCTCTGCAATGCCATCCGCATGAACCTCCAGCTCACCCGGTCGAAGGCCTTCTCCGCATCAACACTCAGGAAAGTCAGAGGTGTACCTTGCTTTTTTGCCCACTGAATGGCCGTGACGACTCTGCAGGAGTTATGGTTCCCCTCTCTTCCTGGCACAAAGCCCGCCTGATCCGGGTGAATCAGTTTAGGGAGGAAGGAGCTGAGGCGAGAGGCCAAGATCTTAGCCCAGATCTTAACATCGACATTCAGGAGAGATATGGGCCTGTAACTCCCGCAGAGCGTGTGGTCCTTCCCAGGTTTAGGCAAGATAGTCACTGTAGCTTCTAAAGATTGGGTAGGGAGGCGTCCACCTGCGAGAAGAGAATTACACCAAGTCGTGAGTTGAGGACTCAAAATACTAGTAAATTTCCTATAGTACCCCACCGGAAATCCGTCCGGACCCGGGCACTTCCCCATGGGCATTGATTTCAGAACTGTCCCTACTTCTTCCTCGGTGACTGGGGTAGTCAGTAAGGAACCTTCATCCCTGTCAAGGCGAGGCAAATTTAGGTGAGACAGGAAATCTTCTAATACAGAATCTGCAGTGAAATCTGAACGGTTCAGTGTTATCATCTAGCCCGTATAGGTTTTGATAGAATTTTTGGAACTCCTTAGCTATATCCGCCGTTCTATGTAAAGATTTACCCTCTGCAGATTTTATGCTAGGAATGTACATAGCGTCTTTCCTTTGCTTAACAAGAGCGGACATCAACTTCGAACCTCTGTCACCATGAGAGTAAAACCGAAACTGCGCATATTGATACGCCTTAGCGTGGCAAACATTCAGATGGTCCTTCAGTTTCACTCTCATGAGGAGGAGCTCTTGTTGAGCCTGTAAGGCTCTAGACCTTTTGTGGAGGCTTTCAATCTCAGTAATCCGTTTAAGCAGGGACTGCAGTGTTTGTTGCCGATCCCTTTTAAGCTTGCAACCCAGAGCAATAAATTCACCCCTCATAACAGATTTATGCGCTTCCCACACAGTAGTTAAAGGGACGTCTGGGGTTAAATTCTCCTCAAAGAACCACTTCAGCCTCTGTGACAATGCATCCACTACCTCCCTTCTATCCAGCAGCGTCTCATTAAGTCTCCATTGTTTACTATGAGAAGGCAGGCTAGCTATATGTATAACCACCGACACCGGAGCATGATCCGAAACCGTAATAGGATCGATCGATGCCTGCTCTACCATATCAATGCAGGGGCTCGAAATCAGGAGGTAATCCAACCTTTTATAAACATTATGGGGGGCTGAGAAAAAAGTGTAATCCCTGACTGAAGGATGTACTAAACGCCAGGCATCTGTCAGGTTAGCATCTGATATGCATGAGTTAATACGGCCCAGGGTTTTCTGCGTTTGCTGAGTGGAACCATCTGAGGTATCTATACTAGGGTTAAGGGCTACATTGAGATCCCCGCCAACAATACAGATGCCCTCAGCGAAGGCTTTGAAGATTTGTAAAGTCTGCACGATCCAAGCTTTCTGACCTCTGTTTGGGCTATAGAGACTCGCGAGGGTTACAGGTTGGGTGCCTATTGTCCCTTTAACAAAGACAAATCTGCCCTCTGCGTCTGACTGTGTGGCTGTCATTGTAAATGGGACACTTTTGGCAACAGCGATACCGACCCCTCTTTTGGCCTTAGTATAGGTGCTAAGGAACCAATTATTGAAGTATCCCTTCTGGAGAGAGGGAACATTCTCTGACCTGAAGTGCAGCTCCTGGAAAAAGCATATGTCCGTGCGAGATTTCTTTAATAAGCGTAGAACCTGCGATCTTTTTTGTGGGGTATTGAACCCCTCTGACGTTAAAAGACGTGCACTTAATCTGAGACATCTCGCATGTACATATGAACCCACCAGCAGCCACCTATTAGTCCTGTGCAACAGAGATCCATAACATAATAGAACTGACGCGTATCCATTATTCCGTGTATAACATAGGAACATGGCCACGTAACTGAACTTGTGGGGGATACATCTGACAACTCCCAAGAAGGAGCATACAGTCAGTATGCCGTCCACCCAGGTAATGCGCTGACACCAGGACTGCGCTAGTATACCCCTGATGTAAGACATGTGGGGGGGGATCCAAGATCAAATACAGATCCTAGCATCCAGCAGATCCTGCTAACCTGGTGCCGCACTGAAAAACATCAAGTAACCCAACCCAGTATGGAATCCTAAACATTCTGGTAACATAACATGGGAAGTAGATGTAGAGTGCAGGGGACCGGAGCAAGACATAGGCATACTAAACAGGTAAACAAGCATGACTGCGTCAGATACCACACAAAATGGCCAAGTGATACTTGCTGGGCAGATAGTAGAAGTGTGGAGATGATTCTGTCCTCACTCAGCACCCACGGAGAGAAACTGGCAAGAAACCAGGGCGAACCCCTGAGACATAGCGTTCAAGTGTCTCTGGAACCAGGCCCCATCTTCCTCTTCGGCATGGCTTTGGACCACCGTTGAACTCCTGGCAGATCCGGCAGCGGTATCCCGGTCTCCGCCGAAGGCAGCCACGAGGGTATGTCCATTGGAGTGGTCTGGAGTAACTCCCAGGCCGCAGCTAGATCCCTTCGGGACCCGTATGGTGCACCTCCTGCCCCCGACCGCAAACGTAAGGCCGAAAGGGAACAGCCATTTATATGGCGTCTTGACATGCCGTAGGTGGTCTGTAAGGGGTCGGAGGGCTCTCCTCTTATTCAGCGTCGTCGGCGCTAGGTCCTGGAACAGCAGGATCGTGGCCCCTTCATAGGTGAGTTCCTTTTGCTCCCTGGCCGCTTTCAGAAGGGCCGCCGTGTCTGTATATTTCAACAAGCCACATATAACATCCCTAGGATTTTCGTTATCCTTAGGCTTCGGTCTGAGCGATCGGTGTATGCGCTCAATTTCAATGTCCGATGCGCTTTTCGGTGCCTAGAAGGGTGGCAAAGATGGCGGCGGCCGCTCCTGGTAGGTCCTCGTGTGGGATCAGTTCCGGTATGCCGCGTAGCCTAATATTTTTCCGCCTGCTGCGGTTCTCCTGGTCCTCAATGAGGGAGAAAGCTGTGTCCAAGGAGTCCATACATGCCGCGGTGTTCTCACTTAGTGAGCGGGAGAAGGTGAGTATGGCTGCTTGATTGCCTTCCAATGTCTCCACGCGGTGTCCGATATGCTTGATGTCGGACTTGATCTCTTGGAGGTCTTGTAGCACAGGTGCTATAGCCGATGAGAGGGCTTGTTGAAGAAACTTCTTCGATATAGGCGCAATGCCTGTGAAGCTGGGACCCATCATCGTGGCCTCCAGTAGCGCCATCAGCTTCTTGTGACCAGTCGTCTGGATCATGCGGCGCCATCTTGGGCGCCCCGCTCACCGCACCGGAGGGCTTCCTATTTAAGTACTTCTCCATGTCTGAGACCCCTCGATCTGGTTTAGGAGATTCAGTTTTGTCTCTAGGGATATATCTGCCGATTTTCCCCATACTTGTTGGGCTTTTAAGCGAGATAAACCAGGTTGCAGGATTGCATGGAGAGGAGCAGTTCCTACATGCGTCTGCTCAGGTCAGCAGTCAGACTCCGCCCCATAGTAGTTATATTCTTGTACATAGGAGCAGTATTATAGTAGTTATATTCTTGTACATAGGAGCAGTATTATAGTAGTTATATTCTTGTACATAGGAGGCAGTATTATAGTAGTTATATTCTTGTACATAGGAGGCAGTATTATAGTAGTTATATTCCTGTACATAAGAGGCAGTATAGTAGTTATATTCTTGTACATAGGAGCAGTATTATAGCAGTTATATTCTTGTTCATAGGAGGCAGTATTATAGTAGTTATATTCTTGTACATAGGAGCAGTATTATAGTAGTTATATTCTTGTATATAGGAGCAGTATTATAGTAGTTATATTTTTGTATATAGGCGCAGTATTATAGTAGTTATAATTTTGAATATAGGAGGCTAGAGTCTACAAGCCCTTTTCTTTGACTTTTGAAACTAATGGCTCTGTATTTAGAAATGTCTACTATGCTAGTAATAGTGATAACAGTGGAAGTCTTCATTGCTTCTAATTAATAATAATGTATATATGCCCATGGATTTATATTACATACTTTATAGCTTTAGTGTATTGTACCGTGATCTTCCTGTTATTACAGGGAATCGTGGGGTTGTCGCGTGTTTTAACCTTGTGCTGCTGCAGAGTATTGTGAACATTGCTTACCTCCCATTTTGCCTTGTTGAACACAGAACATCATTGTATTGAAAAATATATAGTTATGCAGAATGATAAAATCATGAAAACTAAATATAAATAGCAAAATGACAATGTATATTCATAAATAATCCTCCTATGTGCTATTGTCTCTGACCAGCTCTATTCAAAATTCTCTATTTTTTTCATCTCAGTAGAGGAAAGTCTTATGGATCATCTGTGTGTACAAGGCCATAAAAGTACAGCATGTTGTGAATGTTCTCACCTAAAGGCTCTTTTATAGGAGAAAAAGTTTGTGCAAAAAAATAAAAAAAAAACATGAACGTGTTTTATATCAAATAATATATATTTCATTCATTCCCACCACTTCCTCAATCCCCACCTCTCTCCATATCCTGCTCGTGACCCGTCTCAGTCAGTTATTGAGCGCATGGAGGACATTTCCATCCTTATTCTATGTGTTCAATCTGGAGCAGGATGTTAATGCAGCAGGGATTATAGCAGTGTTGGACCAGCCATGGTGAGGAGTTAGTGAGGTGAGCCATGATTATGTTTTATTTTTCCATTGTTCCCTTGGAATTGGCAGATCACTGAGTATCCTCCTGCCGTGATCCTCAATGATCCCCATCAATCAGCAGTAACAGTGTTCAACTTCCCTGCAGTGCTTCCACAGGGTAAATTAAACAGGGTAAATACATTCAGTGTCCATTTACTGAATATCTTTTTTGTGTAATTCAAGACAGGACAGGTAGGTCCTCCAGAATGAAAGCCACTTTTTGTAAACACTCTCCTCTGTGGCCAAAATACAAGGATCCTGAACAGAGGACTCTCGTCTAATAACTAAGAGTTGCCTAATCTGAGACTTTTGTTTTTAGGTGTGCTGTCTACATGAAACTATCGGGTAACATTATATTTAAAGTACAATATTTGGTGGCACGGTGTGTTACAGCAGGTACAGTCAAAAGTGCACATGAGGCATCAACGAGCACAGAACTGGTGAAGAACAGCAGGATGCTGATATTTTTGTGGGTTGGAAAAAGGTGGGGAGAATGCTGGAGCGAAGTGAGGAGCTAAGGTTTTTTGAGCAAACTCTAATTACACAAGTCATGGCTGGAAAAATTCATCATGGTGGTTCGGGCTAGATGGAAAAGATGGTAAAAGTGAAAAACTACAATCGTAGAAGAGAAACTCAATGCTTCTGAGTGGAGAAAAGCGTAGGCAATCAAAGAAGGTTTGAAAAGCAAACAAGTGTTATAGTATCTCATTCATCCCGCCAATGCCGTTCTGATGCTGCTCCAGTCACCACCATGGTCCAGTATACGCTACATATTGGAGTCTTTTGAAATTGAGCTGATTGATTTACCTTAACGGAAGGTACCTGAAACCATTATTAGCCATAGGAAGGAGTAAAAAGCTGGCACTGGATTTCCTTCAGAAATTAAAGGTGGATTTAGATTGCCCGATTTTCAGGCGGATTATCCTGCGAATGCTCACTCTCGACAATCTGCCCATCTAAGTGTGCTGCCGATCCCCTGATGAACGAGCAAAATGTTTGTTCATCGGGTGATAATGTTGTTCGTGCAGGCACCACCAATCATCGATTCTGGGCAGCAGATCATGTGCTCTAAACAGAGATCTGCTGCCCATAAACCATGATTCGTTATGGGAACGAGGGAACATTATAGTGATCCCTCGTCCCCATACTGTAAAGGAGATCGCTGCATGTAAATTCAGTCTCCTCCACTGAACAAGCAGCCGACTGTTGGGAAGGAACGCTTTCTTCCTAACAATCAGTTGTAACATTATGTGGTGTAAACCCGCCTTAGGGGTTAACAATAAAGACAATTGATAATCAATATTTCATTATACAAGTCTATGGTAAGGATTACTATTGTACATGTCCCAATTATCAGAAAGTAACATAAAAAACATAATTTACACGTTCAGTGTCGTGTTTTATTCTTCTCAAAAAGTACAGTCTCAGACGAGTATTAGGACTTCCACACTTCTAAAATGAAAATTGTAAAATATGCATTAAATTTAAAAAAAACTTTTAAAAGTTAAACAAAGCTTCTAGATTTTGGTTAATTATTGTCTTGAATCCATATTTAGCTAATAGACCAAAATATAGTCCATATGGGCTTTCTATGTTCTAGATGTTCTGACTAGTGTTGAGCGAACTTCTGTTTTAAGTTTGGCGTCTAAAGTTCGGCTTCCGGTTAGCGGAGAATCCCGATATGGATTCCGAATTCTGTTGTGGTCCGTGGTAGCGGAATCAATAATCGGCCATTATTGATTCCGCTACCACGGACCACAACGGTATTCGGAATCCATATCGGGATTCTCCGCTAACCGGAAGCCGAACTTTAGACGCCGAACTTAAAACAGAAGTTCGCTCAACACTAGTTCTGACCACCCTGCCTTCCGGCAAATGTTATTCCATACCAAATTTCCAAGAATTTATCTTATGATCTTTGGTGAGTTTTTGAATTGGCAGTTCACAATGAATGGTTTCCAAAGACCATTTTGACCCCCTCCCCAATGCCCATGTTCACTACATGGCAAAGATGAGCTGACCTTTGAGTGCCCCAGTGTGCATCTGTCACGGATGATGTTGCAGATAACTGGAAGTTATGAATAAATCCCAAACTAAGGAGCATATAGGTGACCCCTATAAAACCCTAAGAGCTCACCCCGACTGCTAAGCACATACAAGCGTCTCAAAGGTAGACGATTGTATGCCCACGTACCTAAGACTGTGTGACACCTGAAAATCCTATAATAGTGAGGGGACACGACCACCGGCTCCCTGCACTTCATACAGAGGGAGTCAGGGTCACCTAGAATCAAGCCAGAAAGGAAACACAATACATGAAAGGACTTATCTGAACAAGCAGCAGCAGAAGCCTCCAGCAGTGAACACTTCAATCCAGGAAGTAGTATAAACCGCAAAGTGAGGCAGTATGGGAGGGAATATAAAGGAAAGAGGATTAGTCTAAATAGGTGACACCTGGGAGAAGAAAATTAGATGAGAAAGTGAAACCAAAACAAAGAACATCATGCAAGAGGTAGAGAAGGACGTCTGTCAGACCTTCTCACAGAACTGGTGGTGACAGTCTACGGGTGGACTCCGGACACTCAGAACCCACCTTCTCAGGATGAGACCTATGGAAAGCCTTGATGAGATGAGTGGCCTTAATGTCCGCCACTGGGACCCACATCCTCTCCTCAGGACCATAACCCTCCCAATGAACAAGGTATTGGAGAGAACCGCGGATAATGCGATATCCACAATCGTAGAGACCTGGAATTCAAGATTACCATCAACAAAAATCGGAGGAGGAGGCAAAGAGGAGGGTACAGTGGGTTGGACATAAGGTTTTAATAGGGACCTGTGAAAAACATTATGGATCTTCCAAGTCTGAGGAAGATCAAGACGGAAGGCAACGGGATTGATGACGGACAAGATCTTGTAAGGCCCAATAAACTTAGGACCCAACTTCCAGGAGGGAACCTTCAGTTTGATATTCTTTGTAGACAACCACACCAGATCACCCACATTCAGTACCGGAACAGGCACACGTCTCTTATCCGCCACACGCTTATATCTCTCACTCATCCTCTTCAGATTACCCTGAATCTTTTGCCAAATAAATGACAAAGACGAGGAAAATCTCTCCTCATCAGGTAAACCAGAAGACCCCTCTCCAGAGAATGTCCCAAACTGTGGATGAAACCCATATGCACCAAAAAATGGTGACTTATCAGAGGACTCCTGGCGACGGTTATTTAAAGCAAATTCAGCAAGGGACAAAAAGAACACCAATCCTCCTGATTCTCCGCCACAAAACAGCGCAGATATGTCTCCAGATTCTGATCGACGAGTTCGGTCTGACCATTCGACTGCGAGTGAAAAGCAGAAGAAAATGACAACTGAATCCCCAAGCGAGAACAAAAGGCCTTTCAGAATCTGGAAACAAATTGCGTGCCCCTATCAGAAACAATGTCTGAAGGAATGCCATGCAATTTAACAATGTGATCAACAAACGCTTGCGCCAACGTCTTAGCATTGGGTAACCCAGGAAAGGGAATGAAATGCGCCATTTTGCTAAAATGGTCCACTACCACCAGAATCACAGTCTTCCCTGAGGAACGAGGCAGGTCCGTAATGAAGTCCATGGACAGATGCGTCCAAGTACGGGAAGGAAAGGGTAACGGGAGGAGAGAACCCGATGGCCGTGAATGAGGGACCTTGGCACGAGCGCAGGTCTCGCAGGCTGCCACAAAACCCTCAACCGTCTTACGAAGAGCCGGTCACCAGAATCTCCGAGCAATGAGATCTACTGTGGCTCTACTCCCCGGGTGCCCAGCAAGGACAGTATCGTGGTGCTCCTTAAAAACCTTGTGTCATAAAGCGAGAGGCACAAACAACCTCCCAGGAGGACAAAGATCAGGAGCCTCTGCCTGGGCTGTTGAAGCTCTGCCTCCAAATCTGGATAAAGAGCAGAGACGACCACCCCTTCAGCCAAAATGGGACCCGGGTCTTCAAAGTTCCCCCCTCCCGGAAAACAACGTGACAGGGCATCCGCCTTCACATTTTTAACCCTAGGACGGAACATGACAACAAAATTAAACCTAGAAAAGAACAAAGACCATCTGGCCTGTCTCGGGTTCAGACGCTTGGCTGTAATAAACACGGTAATAAACACGGTAATAGGGTGTCTTGCTCCCTCTAGCCAATGGCGCCATTCCTCAAATCTAATTTAATGGTGTCATGGAACCATGAACCAGACGTACAACAGAGGTAAGTGGAAATAAGAAGGCTTTATTGAAAATCAAGCTGTAAGGCAAAAGTCCAAACGGATGGCTAAACCGAAGCAGGGTCTTGCGAAGCCAGAGGTCATGAACCAGAAGGGTAGTCAGACGAAGCCTGGATCCGGAACCAGCAGGGTAGTCAGACGAAGCCAGGATCAGGAACCAGCAGGGTAGTCAGACGAAGCCTGGATCAGGAACCAGCAGGGTAGTCAGACGAAGCCAGGATCAGGAACCAGAAGCAGCAGCAGACTTAGAAGCATGTGTACACAGGAGGACCAAGCAAGGAACTGAAGCCACAGACCTCCTATATATATGAGCTAGGCATCCAGCTCCTCCCAGTGGGAAGGAGAAGCCGCAGGGTGGGAGGCTACAAGAAACCCAGAAACCAAGATGGCCGCCAGCACATGTCAAACGAAGGAGAACAGCAAGAAGGTAAGACCATGACAGTACCTCCCCCTCAAGAGCCCCTCCTCCGCGGAGTAAAGAACGGTTTCTGAGGGAAGCGTGCGTGGAAGGCTCGGAGCAAGGCAGGAGCATGGACATCTGCAGGGAAGGGAACCCAGGAACGCTCCTCTGGACCATAACCACGCCAATGGCCCAAAAACTGCACCCGACCGCGGACCGGGCGTGAGTCCAGGATATTGCTCACCTCATACTCCTCACGATTGCCCACTTGGACCGGACGAGGCCGAGGAACCGAGGAAGTGAAACGATTACACACCAGTGGCTTCAACAGGGAGACATGAAACACGTTGGAGATCCGCATGCCAGGAGGAAGCGCAAGGGCATAGGCTACCGGGTTTACCCTGCGAAGCACTCGGAAGGGACCAACAAAGCGAGGCGCCAGCTTGGGAGTGGGCACTCGAAGGTTGAGGTTGCGGGTGGACAACCATACGCGGTCTCCGACCTGGTAGGAAGGAGCGGGCGCTCGTCTGCGATCAGCCTGGAGTCTCTGGCGCTGCGCAGAGACCTCAAGGGACCTCTGGATCTGTACCCAAGAAGCACGTAGGACGGAAAGGTGATCCTCCACAGCCGGAATATCCTGGGGAGAGAATACCTCCGGTAACACGGCAGGTTGGAACCCATAATTGGCCATGAAGGGAGACGTCTCAGAGGAAGAGTTCACCGCCGTGTTCCTGGCAAACTCAGCCCAAGGCAGGAGGTCAACCCAATTGTCTTGGTGATCGGAGACATAGCAACGAAGGAATTGCTCCAAGGCCTGATTGGATCGTTCTGCGGCCCCATTGGACTGAGGGTGGTAGGCCGAGGAGAAAGAGAGATGAATCCCCAACTGGGAGCAAAAGGCGTGCCAGAACCTGGACACAAACTGACTCCCCCGATCCGACACAATCTCCTTGGGCAAACCGTGCAACCGGAAGACCTCCCTGGCAAAAATCGAGGCCAACTCTTGTGCAGAGGGTAACTTCTTGAGAGGAACACAGTGGCACATTTTGGAAAACCGATCCACAATCATGAGAATGACCGTATGGCCTCGGGATGCAGGGAGGTCCACAATGAAATCCATCCCCAGGTGTGACCATGGACGCTCCCCGGTGGCTATGGGTTGCAAAAGGCCCAGACGGAAGGTGCCGAGGGGACTTACTCTGGGCACAAATGGAGCATGCCGCTACATATGCAGCGATGTCGGAACGTAGAGAAGGCCACCAGAACAGACGTGAAACAGCCCAGGACAGCTGATTCTTTCCAGGATGCCCCGCGGCCTTGGAGTTATGGTAGGTTCGCAACAACCGAGTGCGCAACTCCTCAGGCACAAAACATCTGCCGTTGGGTCTCCCAGAGGGAGCACCAGATTGAGCCGCCAAAATCTGCTCACCCAGGGGAGAGGTCAGGCTGGTGCGAATGGCGGCCAGGATCTGATTCGGAGGTATGACCGAAGTCGGAATCGACTCCTCCCCGGACAGCTCGGAGTACTGCCGTGATAAGGCATCCGCTCTGATGTTCTTGGAACCGGGTAGGTAGGAGACCACGTAATTAAAACGTGACAAGAACAGAGCCCATCTGGCCTGACGTGGTGTCAATCTCTTGGCCTCAGAGAGGTAGGTCAGATTCTTGTGGTCCGTCAGGATGAGAACCGGAACCACCGAGCCCTCGAGCAAGTGCCTCCATTCTTTAAGGGCCTGCACGATGGCCAATAACTCCCTGTCACCAATCTGATAGTTGCACTCCGCGGAAGACAGTTTCCGGGAGTAAAACCCACAAGGAAGCAGAGGACCCTCTGGTGTTCTACGCTGAGACAGAAGGGCGCCTACTCCCGTCTCAGACGCGTCCACCTCGAGGACAAAAGGCAACCCAGGGTTGGGATGCGACAGAATCGGAGCCGACACAAAGGCGGACTTTAGAGCCTCAAAAGCTCGGATGGCCTCGAGCGGCCAGACCTGGGGATTACTGCCCTTCTTGGTCAGATCCGTGAGAGGCTTGGCTAGCATGGAAAAGTCCCTGATGAACTTCCGATAATAATTGGCGAAGCCCAAAAAGCGCTGCAGGGCACGAAGACCACTGGGCTGGGGCCACTGTAAGACAGCCGAAACCTTCTCAGGATCCATGGAGAACCCCTCAGCGGAAATGATGTGACCTAAGAAGGTTACCTGGGATTGGTGAAATTCGCATTTCTCAAGCTTACCGAACAGCTTGTTCTCTCGTAACCGTTGCAACACTCGTCTGACATCCAGAATGTGAGCCTCCATGGATTCAGAATATAGCAAGATGTCATCCAAATAGACCACCACACACTGCTGCAACAGGTCACGGAAAACATCGTTGATGAATTCCTGGAAGACTGCGGGCGCATTGCACAACCCAAAGGGCATAACCAAGGATTCATAATGACCGGTCCTGGTGTTAAACGCGGTCTTCCACTCATCGCCCGCCTTGATCCTTACCAGGTTATATGCCGCCCTCAGGTCGAGTTTGGTAAAGACCGTGGCCCCTTTGAGGCGATCGAACAGCTCGGAAATCAAGGGTATCGGGTAAGCGTTCTTGATCGTGATGCGATTGAGACCCCTGTAATCGATGCAAGGCCTCAACTCACCGCCCTTCTTTTTCACAAAGAAAAATCCAGCCCCTGCCGGGGACGAGGATTTGCGAATGTGTCCGCGTGAAAGCGCCTCCCTCACGTACTCCTCCATGGCCTCATTCTCCGCTACCGACAGTGGATAGACTTTGCCACGAGGAGGAACGGCACCAGATTGTAACTCTATGGCACAATCGTATGGGCGGTGCGGAGGTAGGGCAACCGCACGCACCTTATCAAATACATCCCGGTACTCCTCGTATTCAGGAGGCAACAGAGAGTCCGAGGAAGTACACAGCAACTTGACAGGCCCATGGATGCAACTAGCCCCACACTGCGGTGACCACGAGAGGATCTCGGCCGATCTCCAATCGAAAGTCGGATTATGCTTCTGGAGCCAGGGGTACCCCAAGACCACCGAGTAGTGTGGAGACGAAATAACCTGGAGACAGACCGACTCTCTGTGAACGGCACCAATGGCCATCCCCACTGGAAGGGTCTCCTGAGTCACGTGTGGCGGCAGAAGGGGTCTGCCGTCTATCGCCTCAAGAGCCAGTGGGGAACCTCGAGGCTGCAGAGGAATGGAATTGGCGGCAGCGAACACACTATCAATGAACAAACCACCCGCACCAGAGTCCACCAACGCCTGGGTCGTTACCGAGCCCCCGACCCAGGAGAGGACAACAGTAATCAGTGGTTTGTCAACACGGGAAACCGGGGACGAGGAGACTCCACCCAAGATCTGCCCCCGACAGGATCTCAGGTGCGAGCGTTTCCCGGACGGTTCGGGCATGCCAACCGAAAATGCCCACCGAGACCACAGTACATGCATCGGCCCTCGCGTCTCCGGAGTACCCTCTCCCCCTCGGACAGGCGAGCAAACCCCAGCTGCATGGGTTCACCCCCAGACAAGTCATCCCCAGGAGGCGTGGGAGGAGAGGGAGGCACGGGTGGGACAGCAAACGTAGGCGCCAATCTGTTAGAAGACCTCCGCAGGCTCTCCTTAAAGGAAGGTCTCTCCCTGAGTCTGGTGTCAATCAAAATCAGGAAAGAAATAAGAGACTCGAGCTCCACTGGTAGGTCCTTAGCTGCAACCTCATCCTTCAAGGCATCCGAGAGACCATGAGAGAAAGCAGCGACCAGAGCCTCATTATTCCAGCCCACCTCTGCTGCCAGGGTACGAAACTCAATGGCGTACTCAGCTACGGATCGTGAACCCTGTCTGATGGACATAAGGAGCTTCGCAGCAGAGGCAGCACGAGCCGGCACATCGAATACCTTCCGAAGAGAAGCAACAAAACCGGAAAACTCGGCAACCACCGGATTGTTGTTCTCCCATAAAGGGCTGGCCCAGGCCAAGGCCTTGTCCGAGAGCAGCGAGATCAAGAAGCCCACCTTTGATCTCTCAGTAGGAAAGGCATGTGGCAGCAACTCGAAATAAATGCCCACCTGGTTAAGGAAACCTCGGCACTGGGTTGGCTCTCCCCCAAAGCGCTGTGGAAGGGGGGCAGAACCGGTCATACCCCGAAACACCGCAGGCGCAGCAACAGGTGTCGGGGTAGACTCTGGCGCAACAACCGGAGCGGCAGTAGGAGCGGGCCCAGGAGCGACAACCGACCCATCGGCAACGGAAGCTAAATGAGCCGTGCGTTCAAGCAGGGTTTGCAACGCCACAGCGAACCGACCCAACAGGTGATCCTGCTGATCAAGTCTGGCAACCAGCGTAGGTAGCGAGGATGGTCCTGTACCGTCAGAATTCATGGCTTGGTCCTAATGTCATGGAACCATGAACCAGACGTACAACAGAGGTAAGTGGAAATAAGAAGGCTTTATTGAAAATCAAGCTGTAAGGCAAAAGTCCAAACGGATGGCTAAACCGAAGCAGGGTCTTGCGAAGCCAGAGGTCAGGAACCAGAAGGGTAGTCAGACGAAGCCTGGATCAGGAACCAGCAGGGTAGTCAGACGAAGCCAGGATCAGGAACCAGCAGGGTAGTCAGACGAAGCCTGGATCAGGAACCAGCAGGGTAGTCAGACGAAGCCAGGATCAGGAACCAGTAGCAGCAGCAGTCTTAGAAGCATGTGTACACAGGAGGACCAAGCAAGGAACTGAAGCCACAGACCTCCTATATATATGAGCTAGGCATCCAGCTCCTCCCAGTGGGAAGGAGAAGCCGCAGGGTGGGAGGCTACAAGAAACCCAGAAACCAAGATGGCCGCCAGCACATGTCAAACGAAGGAGAACAGCAAGAAGGTAAGACCATGACAAATGGCCAACCACTCCCTATCTCCCACATCGTAATTTCTCTCTGCAGAGGAGAGTTTCCTTGAGAAAAAGGCACACGGTCGCCATTTGGCAGGAGAGGGACCCTGCGATAAGACCGCATCCACACCCACCTCAGAAGTGTCCACCTCAACAATAAAAGGTAGAGACACATCAGGTTGTACCAAAATGGGAGCGGAAGCAAAACTCTCTTTGATACTAAAAAAGGCCTTAAGCGCATCTACCGACCAGGAGAAAAAATCTACCCCCTTTTTAGTCATATCAGTGAGTGGCTTAACAACAGAGGAATAATTCTAAATGAACTTTCGGTAATAATTGGCAAAACCCAAAAACCGCATCAGCGCCTTCTGATTCTCAGGAAGCTGCCAATCAAGCACAGCGTGGACCTTCTCAGGGTCCATGCGAAAACCAGAAGCGGAGAGAAGAAAACCAAGAAATTGAATCTCCGGAACTGCAAACACACATTTTTCTAGCTTAGCGTACAATTTATTCTGCCGCAGAATGATAAAGACCTGACGTACAGTACAGACCAAAAGTTTGGACACACCTTCTCATTCAAAGAGTTTTCTTTATTTTCATGACTATTGAAAATATGTCATATTCTAGGTTCTTCAAAGTAGCCACCTTTTGCTTTGATTACTGTTTTGCACACTCTTGGCATTCTCTTGATGAGCTTCAAGAGGTAGTCACCTGAAATGGTCTTCCAACAGTATTGAAGGAGTTCCCAGAGATGCTTAGCACTTGTTGGCCCTTTTGCCTTCACTCTGCGGTCCAGCTCACCCCAAACCATCTCGATTGGGTTCAGGTCCGGTGACTATGGAGGCCAGGTCATCTGGCGCAGCACCCCATCACTCTCCTTCATGGTCAAATAGCCCTTACACAGCCTGGAGGTGTGTTTGGGGTCATTGTCCTGTTGAAAAATAAATGATGGTCCAACTAAACGCAAACCGGATGGAATAGCATGCCGCTGCAAGATGCTGTGGTAGCCATGCTGGTTCAGTATGCCTTCAATTGTGAATAAATCCCCAACAGTGTCACCAACAAAGCACCCCCACACCGCACCCCCACACCATCACACCTCCTCCGCAGCAGAGGTGACTCTTGGTCTTCCTTTCCTGGGGCAGTCCGCATGTGAGCCAGTTTCTTTGTAGCGCTTGATGGTTTTTGTGACTGCGCTTGGGGACACTTTCAAAGTTTTCCCAATTTTTCGGACTGACTGACCTTCATTTCTTAAAGTAATGATGGCCACTCGTTTTTCTTTACTAAGCTGCTTTTTTCTTGCCATAATACAAATTCTAACAGTCTATTCAGTAGGACTATCAGCTGTGTATCCACCTGACTTCTCCACAACGCAACTGATGGTCCCAACCCCATTTATAAGGCAAGAAATCCCACTTATTAAACCTGACAGGCCACACCTGTGAAGTGAAAACCATTTCAGGTGACTACCTCTTAATGCTCATCAAGAGAATGCCAAGAGTGTGCAAAGCAGTAATCAAAGCAAAAGGTGGCTACTTTGAAGAACCTAGAATATGACATATTTTCAGTTGTTTCACACTTTTTTGTTATGTATATAATTCCACATGTGTTAATTCATAGTTTTGATGCCTTCAGTGTGAATCTACAATTTTCATAGTCATGAAAATAAAGAAAACTCTTTGAATGAGAAGGTGTGTCCAAACTTTTGGTCTGTACTGTAGGTGGTCCCTATGAGTTTTGAAATCAGGAGAAAAAAATCAAAATGTCATCTAGATACACCAGTACAAATTTCCCCATTAAATGATAAAAAATGCTGTTCACAAAATGTTGTAAGACGGCCAGAGCATTCATCAAACCAAAGGGCATAACCAAATTCTCGAAATGACCCTCAGGGGTATTGAAGGCCGTTTTCCATTCGTCCCCTTCCCTGACCCTGACTAGGTTTTATGCCCCTCTTAAATCCAACTTAGAAAAAACTTTGGCCACAACAATCTGGTTAAACAGGTCCGGGATCAGAGGAAGCGGATATGGGTCACGAATTGTGATACAGTTCATCTCCCTGAAATCCAGACAAGGTCTTAAATAACTGTCTTTTTTCTTAACAAAAAAAAAACAGCGGCAACAGGTGACTTTGAGGGTCGGATGTGTCCCTTTCTCAGGCTCTCAGAGATATACAGTAAGTACGCATAGCATCTCTTTCAGGTTGGGAGAGATTGTATAAACGTGATTTTGGCAGCTTGGCGTATGGGATGAGATTAATAGGGCAATCGTACTCCCGGTGAGGGGGCAACTCCTGGACACAACTCTCGGAAAACACATCCGAAAATTCAGAGAGAAAAGATGGTACAGTCTTGGTAGAAACCTCTTAAAAAAGACGCCGTGAGGCAATTCTCTCTGCAAAAGTCACTCCAACCATTTATTTGCCTTGCTTGCCAATCAATGGTGGGGTTATGTTTAGTGAGCCAGGGTAGCCCCAACACTAGAGAAGTAGGTAAACCGCTTAGGACGAAACATGACATATGCTCATTGATTCCTTAACATGAGCATCCCCCACAGTCAAACGGATATTGGGAACTATGCCCTTTAACGATCTTTGAGAAAGTGGAGTGGAATCAATAGCAAAAACAGGTATATTCTTTTCCAAAGTGCATACCTGGAAACCATGCGTTACAGAGAATTGATTATCAATGAGATTGACAGCTGATCCACTATCTACAAAAATCTCACAAACAATGTTTTTGCTGTCTAGCGCCACCCTGGCAGGTAGGTGAAAGCGGGAACTACAAGCAAATGGCAAACCTTCAATTTCTGCATCAACCTTGTCAATAGTAGCAAATGGAAAGTTTTTAGAGGTTTTTTTCTTTTTGTTTCTTTTTTATTACCCTCAAAAAACTCCATGAATCTCCTAGAGGGGCAAACATTAGCCAAATGATTTATACCCCCACAACAGAAACAAACCCTCCTCTGAGAGCTGAATCCTCTACTATCAGAGGCAAGCAAACCCAGCTGCATGACCTCCTGCTCAGAGGGGATTGGGAGAGGCTGAGACCCCTGCGTACTGAATGAGACAGCCCCACTGTCCTTGGGCTAATTATATGACAGGAAGGAGTAGTCTCTCCTCTCTCTCTAAGACGCCTGTCAATATCGAACAACTAGAGACATGGCAGACTCCAACGAGGCAGGTCTCTCGTGAAAAGCAAATGCAGTTTTCAATACCTCCGAAAGACCATGTCAAAATTGACTTCGGAGTGCAGCATCGTTAGAACCAGTATCAGCTGTCCATCTCCGAAATTCAGAATAATATATCTCTGCAGACTGTTTACCCTGGCACAAAAGACGCAGTTTAGATTCAGCCAGAGCAATACGATCCGGGTTATCATATATCTGCCCCAGGGCTACAAGAAATTCATCCACCGATCGGAGGGGCCGTGCCCCCACCGGCAGCGGAAAGACCCAAGACTGAGCATTATCCCTGAGCAACGAGAAAATGATCCCCACCCTCTGCTCCTCATCTCCAGAGGAATGGGGAAGTAGGCTGAAAATGGAGTTTGCAAGCCTCTCTAAAGCGAACAAAATTCTCACTACCCCCGGAGAACGTATCCGGAAGCGAGATCTTAGGCTCGGAACAAACTCCATGAACGCAAGCAGAACCGGTCACCTGAAACTGAGACACAGTTTTACGGAGATCTGCTACCTCCAGTGAAAGACCTTGCATGCGGTCAATCAAGGCTGAAACCGGATCCATGCTTAAGACGGTAAAGGCGGTTTATAATGTCACGGATGATGTTGCAGATAGCTGGAAGTTATGAATAAACGTCCGACTGGCTTGATCCCAAACTAAGGAGCATATAGGTGACCCCTATAAAACCCTAAGAGCTCACCCTGACTGCTAAGCACATAGAAGGGTCTCAAAGGTAGACGATTGTATGCCCACGTACCTAAGACTGTGTGACACCTGAAAACCCTATAATAGTGAGGAGACATGACCACCGGCTCCCTGCACTTCATACGGAGGGAGTCAGGGTCACCTAGAATCAAGCCAGCAAGGAAACACAATACATGAAAGGACTTATCTGAACAAGCAGCAGCAGAAGCCTCCAGCAGTGAACACTTCAATCCAGGAAGTAGTATAAACCGCAAAGTGAGGCAGTATGGGAGGGAATATAAAGGAAAGAGGATTAGTCTAAATAGGTGACACCTGGGAGAAGGAAATGAGATGAGAAAGTGAAACCAAAACAAAGAACATCATGCAAGAGGTAGAGAAGGACGTCTGTCAGACCTTCTCACAGAACTGGCGGTGACAGCATCATGGACTTGGTGTCAATTGGTTTGAGTTTAGATTCTATTAAATTGTTTTAAAGAGGTTGTCTAGCCGCTAGAATATTGTGATCTCCATGGATCAGATCTGTTTTTCAGTACATTGCACAGATGACTATCAGAATAAGATCTTGAAATTTGGGGACAAGTCATTACCTTGATCTTTTTGTCATGGTCAGCATTCCTTGACAGATTCTGCAGTGTGATCGGGGCATTATCCTGGTGAAAGACCCTCCACTGACATTAAGTGGCACTACTGCCATGAATGTACAGTGGTTAGGTAGGTGGTACATGTTACATCCACATGATGTCAGGACAAAAGTCTCACATAGCTTCCACCAGCTTGTCTTCTTTCCATAGTGCACCTGGTGCCATCTCTTCCCCATGGACACTGTGACCGGTATGCAGCTACACCACCTATGTGTCCTGACACCTGTCATCGCCAGAAGGAATGTTGTCAGCAATTTCCTCTACAGTAGTTCCTCTGTGGGATCAGACCAGACGGGCTCTTCCCTCCTCACTTACATCAATGAGCCTTGGACACCCATATCACACATATTGACATAGCTGATGTATGGATGTAATCATTCATTGCCATTGGCATTTTTATGATCCTGCAGTGATTTTACGTGATTAATGAAGGTCACATCCATACAGTCCATTTGGCACTATGGTCACGTCAACAAAAGTGTATATCAGCATTATCTGCATTGGTTCTGAACATTGCACATACACAATCAGTAAATCAGTGGCAGTCAGAATCTCTTAGTCTTGAGGTCATGGAATAAGCACAAAACTGTACAAGACATGTTCAACCATTGATGTAGCATTTGAAATCTCAGTGAAAACAGCTGAAATACTAGTCGGAGCTCTGCGTCAGATCATCACATAGCTAATATTTTTTTTTAAGTTTTAAAAACCGCATAAAATGCGCAGGGTAGCAGACAAAAACATCAGTGATTGGTACTGTAAAATTAAGGCAGATTTTCTGGGTGGGGCTATTTATTTAAATCAGCATATACACGATTACTACACCAATACACTGAGAGGCCCAAAAATATCTGGGCTACGGAAGCAGGGGCGGATTGGCCATAGACCTTACAGAAAAATTCCTGGTGGGCCAATGCCCAAAGGGCCGCCTGAGCCCTCCTCACGGCCAGCCACTTGAAGTTTTTGAGGATATATTTTGTACTGATGGGGACAGTATTTTGTGAGGGACTGTGGTATTTGGCTCTGTTGGGTTGGTATAATGTGCCGCAATATGGTATTGCTGGCCCCGTCTACTTGTGTTGACCCTAGCTTCCATCAATTTGGACCCGACTGCAAAACGAGGCCACTTTTAGTATTTTTTTCAGGTCCCAATCCGCCCCTGTACGGAAGGGTGCCCCTGTACGGAACTAAAGACCCAGAGCCAGAATGTGGGTAGTAGCAGCACCAACTATCTGGACAGAAGTAGAGGTAGTAGTAGTAGGCCACGGTTGCCCATGGCTTTGGAAATGTGCAACATTATCGCTGAGGAGTAAGAGGATGAGATTGTGGTTTGGCTGGCTCACTCCTTCTCTCAGTCGCAGGAGGATGACGTGGAGGTGACACAATGCCGTGGAGCCAGGTGTCACAGTGTTCCTCCTGCTCCTCCTTGCAGCCCCAGAGAAGACTTTCAGTGAAGTCCTCTCTGTCTTAATTGCCTCTTCCAAGTTGGAGCGTCTTTCTTTTTTCTAAGAAGTGGCAAGAGATCCCCAACAAGCCCTATGGCAGACAGCAAGAGAGTCTCCTTGATAATGACTTGTGAGAGAGTCATGGTTTATACTGTGGCAGGTGCAGCACTATGAAGTGCCTTTTGCGCTGTGGCATTAGAAGAATTTTGATATCTTTGACTTTTAGTCTAACCAGACTGTCTATTACTCTGTAATTCCTCTAGCGCCGTTCTATGGAAACAGTAGGTTTAAAGAGCACACCAAATGCTTGAAATAACTTCTTTATTAACTTAAACTTTTCTTCATATATAACACTGCCGCCTCCGCAGCAGATAGTCAATGTACATAACACGTGTTGAAAAGATATCACAAAATGGCGGTATGCATAAGATGGTGGTTCAACTGTTCTATCTTGTCATTCAACATAAAATGGTGGATATATTTCTCTCTTGAGTAGCTGTACTCTCACTTTAAGTTATTTAAGCACTTCATGATCTCTCTGAGAGGTACAGGTGAAACTCAAAAAATTTGAATATCGTGCAAAGTTCATTTATTTCAGTAATGCAACTTAAAAGGTGAAACTAACATATGAGGTAGACTCATTACATGCAAAGCGAGATATTTCAAGCCTTTATTTGTTAGAATTTGTATGATTATGGCTTATAGCTTATGAAACCCCAAAGTCACAATTTTGAGGTACCCTTTGCTCTGGAGGTATGGATTAATTAGCTGACTAGAGTGTGACACTTTGAGCCTAGAATATTGAACCTTTTCACAAAATTCTAATTTTAAGCTGCATTAATGCAATTCCTTTTAATTTGCATTACTGAAATAAATGGACTTTTGCACGATATTCAAATTTTTCGAGTTTCACCTGTATATCTGAGGTCTAACTAATAGTTCTACTTGCTGAATTTGGTCACAATTTGCAATATATAGTTAGCAGTAACTATTTGCAGATTGGGTGAGTATGATCTGGTATGGTTGTATGCAATTTGGATTGCAATATGGAATTCGAATTTGGATTGTGAACTTTGTAGTTTGAAATTGGTGGAACTGTAAGTAAACACACATATAACTGGTTCAGTATACAGTTCTAATCACTATATTAACAGTAGGAACATTATATAACTGTTATAAATACCTATTTTGGCCTCTCTGCTTCCATAAAACACAGCTCTTAGTGGAGTGAATGTCTGTTCATGTCACGGATGATATTGCAGATAGCTGGAAGTTATGGATAAACATCCGAATGGCTTGATCCCAAACTAAGGAACATAAAGGTGACCCCTGTAAAACCCTAAGAGCTCACCCTGACTGCTAAGCACATACAAGGGTCTCAAAGGTAGACAATTGTATGCCCAGGTACCTAAGACTGTGTGACACCTGAAAACCCTATAATAGTGAGGGGACATGACCACCGGCTCCCTGCACTTCATACGGAGGGAGTCAGGGTCACCTAGAATCAAGCCAGCAAGGAAACACAATACATGAAAGGACTTATCTGAACAAGCAGCAGCAGAAGCCTCCAGCAGTGAACACTTAAATCCAGGAAGTAGTATAAACAGCAAAGTGAGGCAGTATGGGGGGAATATAAAGGAAAGAGGATTAGTCTAAATAGGTGACACCTGGGAGAAGGAAATGAGATGAGAAAGTGAAACCAAAACAAAGAACATCATGCAAGAGGTAGAGAAGGACGTCTGTCAGACCTTCTCACAGAACTGGTGGTGACAGCATCATGGACTTGGTGTCAATTGGTTTGAGTTTAGATTCTATTAAATTGTTTTAAAGAGGTTGTCTAGCCGCTAGAATATTGTGATCTCCATGGATCAGATCTGTTTTCCAGTACATTGCACAGATGACTATTAGAAAAAGATCTTGAAATTTAGAGACAAGTCATTACCTTGCTCCCTGCACTTAATACGGAGGGAGTCAGGGTCACCTAGAATCAAGCCAGCAAAGAAACACAATACAAGAAAGGACTTAACTGAACAAGCAGTAACAGAAGTCTCCAGCAGTGATCACTTCAATCCAGGAAGTAGTATAAACCGCAAAGTAAGGCAGTATGGGAGAGAATATAAAGGGAGGCAATTAGTGTGAATAGGTGACAGCAGGGAGAAGGAAAGGAGATGACAAAGTGAAACCAAAACAAAGAACATCATGCAAGAGGTACAGAAGAACGTCTGCCAGACCTTCTCAGAGAGCTGGCGGTGACAGTTCAGCTTCTCTCTCTGGTGAATAATAATTTCTAGCAGCTCCTGCTAGGGAATTTCCCACAAAGGCTGTGTCTGAGGCTGGCTGTGATTGGCCAAGACTCCTGCTGTGTGTGAGGCTGGCTGTGATTGGTATAGACTCCTGCCCAGCAACAGCAGTTTAACTCTATGCTTTCTGTTGTTTCTGCTGTGTCATTGAGCTTACTTCACATCCATATAATGAATCTTATGGCATATTATCTTTTCTACTTCTGTGAACACAATATATATATATATATATATATATATATATATATATAAAACAGTTATATGACATCCAAACATGAAGTCACTGCAAACAACTCTGCTTTAGTCTTTAACACACAAACATAGGAACTGTACAAAGGTTATTGGCGGGTATAGCTGTATAAACATATAAGCTGTTTTAGCAACCTAGGACAGGTCTTAGCTGGCCAGCTACATGTACTGCCCTGAGCAGGAGGAGGAGGTTCGAGAGGAGGCTGAGGACCCCCTGCATATATGTGTTAATAGTGGTGGTAATAGTGGCACTTGTAACCATGGCATTAGTGGCAGGGGCAGCGACAGTGGCTATCAAGGAAAATGCAGAGCAGGGGAGGGGGTCCTAGGAGTCCACCATGATATCTCACAGTCTAATAAAAGCAGAAGAAACGGTGAGGACTCCGATGATGATTGTTTGCTGGACCGAATCTGGGAGCCAGATCCGGGTACTGAAGAGGAGGCAACATCAGTGAAGAAGGGTGGTGGAGCAGCTGTTATGGACAGGGACAGTACTTGACTTTCATTACCTACTGGGTTAATGTTTTTTGTGGAAGTGGAGAGGCAGCACCCCAGCAACATGGCCAGGCTCTTTTGACCCCCTCCCACCATATCATCGGGTTGGCTCACACAGCAAGAACTTATCTGTCTACTCCACATCCTTCTCCATGGACACAGTCTTGTTCCCAACAGCATCAGGACACTGGGTCGCTCCGCCTTCCTATCACGTGTGTTAAGTCATGTGCCTCCACGCCGTGTTGGAGCTGAACGGCCTGGGCAACAGTAGTCACACAGGTGAGCAGCTGCAAAAGTACATCAAGCAGCAAGCATCCCGCTGGCTATCACCCCGCCAACACCAACTGGGCAAGATAGTCAGCGACAATGGACACAAAATCATGGCCGCCCTGAATCTGGGGGAAATAACACATGCTCCCTGCATGGCCTTTTAAAAACTGCACTGGCTTGCGCAAGGTGCTGGCAATGTCCAGGAGACTGTCCCTCTTTACATCTATTGTCATGTGGTGAGGAACGCTCTACAGAACTTGCAGTATCAGAATGGTCTGCAGCTACACTGCCTAATCTGCAATGCTTTAACTTGCTGGAATTCAACATTGCACATGCCGGCAGAATGCCGTGAATGATTTGGTCATGCACAAGCAGGGAGCATGCGTTGTTTCCAGATCAGGCAGTGGCAGCTCATGCCGTTCATGCTAAAGTTGTCCCTCATATATATTTTTGAAGAGACGCTGATGCTCTTGCAATGGGTGGTGGTGAAGGAGGAGTAAGAAGAATAGCAAACACATCTTGCTCTCTGCCTTGTAGCTGTTGGAGACACACAATGAGAAACTCCCACAGGGAGGAGGAGGTGCTGCCACTGAAGGAAGAAAAGGACTCAGAGTTGGAAGAGCAAGAGGAAGATAAAGACGGTGATGAAGAGTGACGAAGATGAAGATGAACACGGTGACACCAGCCATGACACCGGGGGCAGGGGTATGTAGGAGTTGGAAAGAACTAGCTCCTCAGGCATGCTGGCCAGAATGTCACCAGTTGTAGACTCACTTACTTATACAGTGACAGGACAATCGTTGACATCATGCAGTCTGATTACTGGATAGCCATGCTTTTAGACACTCACTATTATGGCAAAATGGGGAAATGTTTTCCTGCTAAAGAAAGGGAAACACTGGGCATGCAGCTTGCCACAGCTTACAGTGAGCAAACGCCAGTCCCAGCGTGTTGAGGAGACTAAAATGGCTGCTACTGTTGCTCGTGGTGGCAGAAGGGGGGGTGACTCTGCGGGGGCGACAGGGAGGCCCCTCTCCTCCCCCGCAGAGTCACCCCCACCTCCTGCCACCACAAGCAACAGTAGCAGCATCAGCAGCCATTTTAGTCTCCTCAACATGATGGAGTAGTTTTTCCACATGTCAAGCCAGGTTGAGGCCAGTCAGCAAGCCGACAGCTCCCGTCTCAATGCCCAGGTTCAGGACTACCTAAACTGTGGCCAGTCTCTGGCCCATACCCTGTTCCCTGACCCCATGGAACAGTGGCCCGAACTAGCACAGCATGCTCTTTATCTTCTTACTTGCCCAGCCTCCAGTGTCATCTTGGAGATGATTTTCAGCCCGGCAGAGGGCGTTGTGACACCCAAATGGGCCAAGTTGTCCTCCGTCAGTGTGCAAAACATCACTTTTGTCAAAATGAAGCAAGTCTGGATTCAAGAGTATTTTCACACTTCTCTGGCTTGATGGTGGCCTGCCTGCCGACCATCCTGTTCTGCACAGCTGCTGCTACTGCCTCCATAATGCCACTGCTGCTGCCTGTGCTTACCATCATCTTCCGTAAGGCTACTGCTTCCTCCATAATGCCACTGCCTGCATGTCAACATGTACCATATGGCTGCTGCTGCTTCTCACTGTTAATCCCCCAATACCACCACCTTTAACACAAAGCACCTGCCACTACTGTTACTACTAGTACCCATAGACAGCCGATCTACTGCCTTATATGTCCCATGCTGTGCTGCTTCTGCTGCCGCTACTATTGCGGTCTCTGTCTCTAATACCCTACCCTCTTCACATCCACACTGCACACTGAATTTTTGTTGGCTTCTTCACAACGAGACACTTTTTCTTCTGACAATCAATACTTGTGCATGTTGTACGGGCAGCATTCTGACCCTGTCAAGGCATAATTCTTGGACGCTTGTTCCCCCCAAGCCATCTTTTTGAAATTATGTGTTTAAATATCATCTGCCCCCGATTAGGAGCAATTTTTGGAAGCTGTGGAATATAAAAAAACACATGTTCCGGTGCTGCTTGATGCTAAACACGCAGTATGCTAACGCCATTGTGTGTTTCCCCACAGCTATGTATGTCAGCATCACTCAGACTTCATTTATTATTGCTATCATTGTGTTCCAGAACTTGGGGAGGTAAAAAGAAAAATGCAAGCAAAACAAAAACTAAAATAGATTTTGCTAAAAAAAATAAAAATTATAATCTGAGTCCTAGGAGACTAGAGGGTGTTATATACTTATTTTCAGGGCAATTGGAGCAACTTGGGTTAAGTCCGAATTGATTTAGGTCTGAAGTGAACTTTTTGAAACATTTGGCAAACCTAAAGCCAACCGAATCTCGAGTGGTTTGCTCATCTCTAGTGTGCACGGATTGCGGAGATCTGAATCCCCTGCATAGACATAGAGTGCTATGATACAATTCTAGCTACCTGCCACCACCACTAGTGGGAGCTCAGGAGATAACTTCATCTAGAGCATACAATGAACTCTATAATGAAACCAGATGCAGTAAGCTCCTGAGCAATTGTGGGTAGCCCTTGGATCATCACTAAGAACCAGATCTGTCTGATCTCAGGAGAAATGATATCATCAGTGTTTCAAAATAGAGAAGAAATAGAGGCAACACTCCAAACTTTGTTGAATTTTTTATTTTATTTCAGATGCAATATTTTGGTTGACATAGCTGACTGACATGATTGCTGAGCCTGCTGAAGATTTGGCTACACATGAATTTACATGTATTAAGGGGTTAACGGAAGGATGGTGGAAGGAATCAGGTGAACACATGTGGAACTAATAGCAAGAATATTTACTGATTTCACACAATGGGATTGGTGGTTACAATAGTCTTAAAAGAGGAAACAGACTTGGTGGTTTCAATAGTTGTACAAGAGGCAATTGGCTTGGTGGTTGAATGGGGAAAAGTTCCCACAGACAACCTCTAAAATCTTGAGAAAGCCTTCCCAGAAGAACAAAGAAGGATCAACTTCATATTAATGCCTATTAATTTAAAATCAGATGTCATAAAAGCTCTGGTTGGTGTATTTCAAAGAACTCCTGTTCTCATGATCAGTGGAGGTCCTGTGTCAATAGATAATAAATTGTCAGTCTGGGCCAACCCCTTTAATTTGTCATTGTTGTCTACAGAGAGTAGAAGCCCCAGATGGATAAGGGCTATCGATGAAAATTGACTTGGATGATGGTATTGAAGGAGAAAAATAAAAACAAGCGGTACCCAGTATTGTTAGAGTAAGTCATCAGGATAGGAACGATCTGGAGATGTTTGTGTTCTGGGCCCTGGATACACAGATGGTTGGGATTGTTTATACATTCTTAACATATCACAATGATGTGCTTAACATAAATAGCAGCACACGTGTGCACATTAAGACGAGGGGTGGCCCTGGTTAATATATGTCCCCATAACGCATGTTACCCAATCTTTACATGTCACGCTCACAGCCACCAGCTTCCTGTGTTTGCTCTGCGTGTTGACCCTGATCTTGACCTTCACTTTGCCTTTGGAATGACGCCTTTTGTCTTCTTTCTTCTTCTGACATCACCTGGTACTTGCTGTTCGTCCTCCTGGTTATTTTCTTCTGGTCTGTTTCCAGGTTCTGTCCTCTAACCTGTAGTTTTAAACCTTGTTTGCCCTCTGGTTATTGAACTTTTGCATCCTACCTGAACTTTCTATTGCTCCAAATGAATCAAGATCTGCCAGTCCGTGACTGCTCTTGAAACTATGCCCTGGGAATCCAACCAGATAAGTCCATATGGTTCATGCCAGGCCCAAACCAATTGCAATACAAGGATCCATTTCTCTGGTGACAATGGTGTTAGCTTTGGTGAAGACTTTGAGGACCATCTGCAGTCAAGTTTGCTTGAAGACCAAAATAGGCCGACTGGAACTGGTTTTAGATGCAGTTTGAGAAGAATGAGTAAACTAGAGAAGACAATTCTACTCAGAAGAGAGGACAACCAACAACATGATGGATGCAGATAATCACAGGAATCATGAACACATCACT
This sequence comes from Bufo gargarizans, assembly GCF_014858855.1. Taxonomy (NCBI): domain Eukaryota; kingdom Metazoa; phylum Chordata; class Amphibia; order Anura; family Bufonidae; genus Bufo; species Bufo gargarizans. Next base: position 471,924,917 of record NC_058084.1, on the reverse strand, counting down.
GAGAAGCCTGAAGACCATGGAGAGGGCTATATGTACATACAGTGAGGAACAAAAGTATTTGAACACCCTGCGATTTTGCAAGTTCTCCCACTTAGAAATCATGGAGGGGTCTGAAATTCACATTGTAGGTGCATTCCCACTCTGAGAGACAGAATAAAAAAAAAAAAAATAAGGAAATCACATTGTATGATTTTTTAAGAATGTATTTGTCTTGCACTGCTAAACATAAGTATTTGAACACCTGAGAAACAGCAAGAATTCTGTCTCTCAAAGACCTGTTACTGTGCCCTTAAAAAGTCCACCTGTACTCCACTCATTATTCTAACTTAGTAGCACCTGTCTGAGCTCTTTAAAGACACCTGTCCACCCCACAGTCAGTCAGATGCCAACTACTACCATGGGCAAGACCAAAGAGCTGTGAAAAGACACCAGAGACAAAATTGTGGACCTCCACAAGGCTGGAAAGGGCTACTGGGAAATTGCCAAGCAGCTTGGTGAAAATAGATCAATGTTGGAGCAATTGTTAGAAAATGGAAGAGGCTAAAGACGATTCCATGCAAGATCTCACCTCGTGGGGTATCACTGATGATAAGAAAGGTGAGGAATCAGCCCAGAACTACAAGGGAGGAGCTGGTCAATGACATGAAGAGAGCTGGGACCATAGTTTCAAAGGTCACTGTCGGTAGAGCAGTACACCGTCATGGTTTCAAATAATGCATTGCACGGAAAGTTCCCCTGCTCAAGTCATCACATGTCCAGGACCGTCTGAAGTTTGCCAATAACCATCTGGATGATCCAGAGAAGACATGGGAGAAAGTCATGTGGTCAGATGAGACCAAAGTAGAACTTTTTGGTCTAAACTTCACTCGTCGTGTTTGGAGGAAAAAGAAGGATTAGTAGTTGCATCCCAAGAACACCATCCCTATTGTGAAGCATGGGGATGGTAACATCATGCTTTGGGGGTGCTTTTCTGCAAAGGGGACAGGACGACTGCACTGTATTAAGGAGATGATGAATGGGGCCATTGTGAGAATTTGAAGCAACAACCTCCTTCCCTTAGTCAGAGCATTGAAGATGGGTCGTGGCTGGGTCTTCCAACATGACAACGACCCGAAGCACACAGCCAGGATAACCAAGGAAGCATATCAAGGTTCTGGAGTGGCCTAGCCAGTCTCCAGACCTAAATCCAATAGAACATCTTTAGAGAGAGCTAAAACTCTACAGGAGATCTGTGTGGAGGAGTGGGCCAAAATCCCTGTTGCACTGTGTGCAAACCTGGTCAAGAGCTACAGGAAACATTTGACCTCTGTAATTGCAAACAAAGGCTTATGTACCAAATATTAACGCTGATTTCCTCAGGTGTTCAAATACTTATGTTCAGCAGTGCAAGGCAAATAAATTCTTTAAAAATTATACAATGTGATTTCCTGATTTTTTTTTATTCTGTCAAATTTCTGTGTCGTAGGTGGGAATGCACCTACAATGTGAATTTCAGACCCATCCATGATTTCTAAGTGGGAGAACTTGCAAAATCCCCATCCATGATTTCTAAGTGGGAGAACTTGCAAAATCACAGGGTGTTCAAATACTTCTGTTCCTCAATGTATATCACAGCTAGAGGCCTATATAGGTGTCACCAAATCATAACATAATATAATGCATAACGACTGTAAAGTGGCACAATGTGGCAATAACTACTGTAAAGGGGAACAACCAATGTTAAGGGTTGCAATGAGGGCATAACCACTGTAAAGGGGGCACAATGAAGGGATAACTACTGTGAAAGGGCACAATAAGGGCATAACTACTGTGAGAGGGTGCAATGAGGGCATAATTACTGTGAGGATGCACAATGTGGGCAAAACTATTGTGAGGGAGAACAAAAGGTATAACTACTGTGAAGGGGTGCAATGAAGGGCAGAACAACTGTGAGGAAATACAATATGGGCATATCTCCTGTGAAAGGGCACAATGTGAGCATAACTACTGTGAGGGGGCACAATGTGGGAATAACTACTGTGAAAGGGCACAGTGTGTGCATAACTACTCTGAGGGGGGCACAATGTGGGCATATCTACTGTGAAGGGGTGCAATGAGGGCATTACTACTGTGAGGAGGCACAATGTTTTAAATTATGGGTGGGACAGTGCCAGGGAGTGTACCTGCCCCGGGTGCCAAACACCTTAGGCACGTCACTGTACCTAACAGCTTGCCGTCTGCAACATGTGCTGTGACACCCCCTTCACTGCTGTCACCCAGGGCAGAATGCCCCCCCCCCCCACTTCCTTGGCACACCACTGCTCACCATGATATCCCATAGACAGAAGCGAGCGGAAGGGTGAGGACTTCAATGACGATTGTGTGCTGGACAGGACCTGGGAGACGGATCAGGGTGCTGAGGAGGGTGCTGAGGAGGAGGAACATCAGAGGAGGAGGGCGATGGCGGCAACAATAAAGAGCAGAGGCCACATAACTCCCAAAGAAAAGCTAGGGACATGTCTGCTTTAGTATCTGGTGATGCCGTTGACACAGTGGGTGGGTTAGGCCCAAAATGCGCAAAACCTAAGCCCAGATTGGCTGTCTCTACCCCTGCTATGCAAGCATCTCCTGTCTCGCATTTTTGCTCCATGCTGCCAGAAGACAAAAGCATTACCTTGTGCAAGCTGCGCAAGAGCAAAATAAGCCGTGGGCAGGCAAACATAAACATAGGCACCATACCTCTATTGAACCCTATCACCCCAACCCGTTAGCAAACAGAGGTGGCAGCTATCCACTGCGGCTTGAGTTCCCTCATTCTTCTTGTTCAGCTTGCGGTAGCCAGGTCGTATCCACGAGCAGTACAATGTCTTTCACATCGTCATCATCCCTTTACCCTTTTCTCGCTCAGACTCATCATCATCAGCCATCGATAATGGAATGTGTGGCCAAGAAACAACTCTTCATGCCCAGCAACCCGATGGTGCGCAAGCTTAATATCCACCTGGCCAAGTTGCTGATGGTGCAGTTGCTGCCGTACCGTTTAGACGAGTCTGCTGCCTTTAGGGAGCTAATGGCGTGCGCTCAGCCTCGCTGGAAGATTCCTAGCCGGCATTGTTGTTCTCAAAAAACCATCCCTGCCTTGTATTCTCACATGGTGGACAATATGGGCCGCTCCCTGCGATTCTCACTGTGCTGCAAGGTTAACGCCATGGAGGGCACCTGGAGCAGCTCTTACGAACAGGAACAGTACCTGTCTTTCAGGGCCCACTGGGTCAATGTTTTTTCTGGCAGCACCCCGGCTACGAGGCCAGGTCTTTTTGACCCCCCCATGATTGTGTTGGCCTGGCTCCCACACTAGGCACTTATCCGCCTCCTCCTCCTCCATGGAGAGGGTTGCTTGAACTATCCCTCCTTCCTATGACATGTGTCAGGTCAAGCGTTGGCACAAGGCTGGAGACTGGATACTTGTTCTGTACAGTCTGAGACTGGATCCTTGTTCTATACCATTGGAGGGTGGACCCTGGTTCTGTACAGCAGGAGACTGGGCCCTATTTCTATACAGCTGGAGGTTGAGCCCTGGTTCTGGACAGCTAGACGCTTGGTACTAGTTCTGTAAAGCTGGAACCTGGAAGTGGAAGATGGACCCAGGTAGAGATGAGCTGTATCTGTTTTCCTGTTTTTTCTGTGAAAAAAATATGTTCTCATCATGGACGGCAAAGAAATGGGACGTAAATGCTGCAGAATGGGAAATTTACCAGTCTATGGTGGTGAGATGTAACACTGCCCACAAAATGTTACAATACATTACTAATACAATACAATGTATTCTTCTAATGCTACCATGACAACACACAAGCATTCAAATAAAGCCAACAATTAGACTCAAAGAGTGATGTAAGGTGATCTGTACATCATATTTGGGGTTCAATGAAAACAGCGAAGGCTCAATTATCCAGAAAAACCGTGACCCACAAGCATTCATATAACCACAAAGAACAAACAGAGTGGGAAATAGAGCCAGGAATATAAATCTGATCTATAATGGAGAAACCCCCCCCCCCCCCCCAACACCACACGCTGTGCCATGGGAGACAGAGTTACATCATTTAGACTCAATTAAAAGTTGATTTAACCCCTTTCGTTCCAAGCCAATTTACACTTTTTTTAAACATATCTTTATTCATGTTTGGGTTTTTTAATAACAAGTCAGCAATACAATGTTCATCATCATTATAGTACAGTAACATGTTACAACACAATTCCCCTTCCCCCAATAACAAGTAGTAAGTAACAGAGATATTATTATATTTTTAGTAACAATTACTTCTAATACTGTGAGCTCATGAGTACAAGTGATTTGATATAACAGCAATATATTTCAGTAAATGTCTGGTTTCCAAAACCTAGTCCTAGTCTCCCGCCCTCCTATGTACCAGATTACTATGTGGATCAGATATCACCAATTTAGAATAACATTCAATCCGTAAGAAAAGACTCCGGGAAAGCGCCCCATTGTCGAAAAAAGTCCCTGTTTACGCAGATTTATGCTGTTCTGCTTTAATGCGCTCCATGGTCAAGCATTTTGTTGTCTATTATACAACCTCATTGAGAGTCGGAATATCAGGATGGAGGCGGCCAATGTAGTAGCAGACACCTTTTGGCTACCAGAATGAGAACATGCAGAGCAGAAGTGATTTTATTAACCTCTCTCCCCGAATGGAACAATCGGGTCTCCGGTGATAATGGGACCTTATAGTTCCTGGCAGTCAATGATATGAGTGACCTCCAGTAGATTTGTACCTTCGAGCAGGACCAAAGTCCATGTGTGGTCTGCATTTGAGAAATGACATTTTGGACAGTGGGTAATCCGACCTTTTATGACTCCGCTGGCATTTCGAGATGTATGAAAGCCACACACTGACAAACAAAAGGTTAACAATGTTTTGAACTTTTGACTTTCAGGCTTCATATCTCACCATCCACTATAGCTTCAAACGTGAGACTCCACTCATTTTATAGACAATCATCTTGGCTATCTCATACATAAATTGGATTTCCAGCTATTTAGCATATGATTAGTTCTGCAGATTCTTCTCATGTAACTGCATTGTTACTGTTTTGCTCCCGGTGGTGGAACAATCTTTTTCTTCTTGTATACTACAAATTAAAACCTGTTCTCACCTTCCCTAATAGCTCAGTGTGTTATGAGGTTAATTCCCAAGTTAAAGGTCACTGGTTTGAATCCAGGAGCCAGACATGAAGAAGATTTCCCAAGAAAAGAGAAACAGCATCATGTGAGACCATGACAAAAGCTGGAAGAATATGAAATAAAGTCCGTCCATCCATTCCAAAACCAAGAGGTGGACGTCCAGGCAAAATATCGGAGCCAGCTCATCACAAGGATTATCAGTTCTGGTGTGACAAACGGCAGTGGAGGGGGCTCGAATGTAATGTAATAGTGAGATCACAGATGTCCATGCAAGCACCGTGTGATGTGCATTACACAATTCTGAAATGGTGGCCTGAAAAAAGCTGAAGAAGCTTTGACTTCAATATTGTCATAAGAAGCGTTGCCAAGTGCAAGTACAAACAGTGGACAGTAGAAGATTGGAAACAGGTGATTTGGAGCGATGAGGCGAAAGTCAATACACTGGACTCTGATGGGTACAAATGGGTCTGGGAGAAACAAGGGAAAAGGGGGCTAACAGATCGAGAAATTGAAGGAACTGTCAAGGCCACTGGAGATAGCCTGATGATATGGGGTTGTTTCACAGCCAAAGGCGTTGGATGCTTGACCAGGATCGATGATGGTCTCAATGCTAAGCTCTATGTGAGTATCCTACAAGATGAGTTACTTCGTACACTCGAGTACTATGGGTATGAAAGGGGCAACATATTGTTCCAGCAGGGCAACGACCCGAAGCATACGTTGAGATTGATGAAGAAATGGTTCTATGACAATGAAGTAGCTGGATTGGCCCCCACAGTCCCCAGACCTCAACCCAATCGAACACTTGTGGGTAGAGTTAAATAAAAAGCTGTATTTGTACCCAAGTGAGTCGACCAGTATGCACCAACATTGGGAACATGTAGAAGAGACCTGGGAACAGATTTCGGTCGAGACATGCTTGAATCTGATGGGGAGAGCATGTCCAGAAGGATTCAGGTGGATTTACAAACTAATAAAAATTTAAATTTAGAATTTTAGGAGCAAAATAGTAGCAATGCAGTTACATATGGGAAACTAATCATATGCTAAATAGTGCAGCGTCCCACTTCGTGTGTGTGTGCACTGCTTAAAAGCACTTTTTTCTCTATTACAAGCACTAGGTTGTCATGTATAACTTTCCATTTGTGTATCTAAAAAATCCCTGTTAACAGGCCTATTAGGTGCAATTTATACATCCCACCACTAGATGGGGATAAAGTTCAGGTCCTATCTATACCTAGGTCAGACCTAGTGAGGCAGATCAGAGTTTAGTTGGAAAAATGTAGTTCAGAAGAGAGCAGATCTGAGGTAGTCAGATCAAGTTAGTGGGAGGAAAGATAGAGTAAAGACTTCGCAACACAGATTAGTGAGTGGAGCCAACTTCGCTAGGAGGTGTTTACTCAGATGTTAGGCGCAGAAGAGCATTTTCCTTCGGTAGCTGGACTATAGACTTGCATCCCTGACCAGTAGGAGAAGAGTTTGCCTCCCTGGAAAAGAAACAAGCATTCCTAGGAATTCATCGGTGATAAGAGCCATTATTGGGGGCCACAGACACCTTTGCATGGCGGAGGTTTTATAGCTTCAGGCAGCCACACCAACCTTCTAAGGGACAGTTGAGTTTTCCTGTCTACAAATATTCAGCTTGTAGGGAAAGACAAGGAATAGGATCCAAAGCATCTAAAGGAACCAGGTACACGTAACGCACTGCTCCAAAACCACAGAACCTGACAAGCCTACAACAGTGGATTTGCAGAATTACCTCTGTATCATCTAAAGACTGCATAGTTGTACTGCTGCAACTGAAAGACCTAAAGTAAAAGTTGTCAGTTGCATCTTACCACTGTCTACCTCATTATTACTACCTATGGTTGTACCACCATTAACAGTACTGGCATCACAACAAAAACCATCAAGGGACTGAGCCGCAACAAGCACCCTAAGCACCCCTAACATCAAGGGCACCTCAACCACCATCTTGGCTGATGCTTCCTACCACAGAGCGTACCCCGGAGGATTTCGTGCTGTCCACCTCAACACTGTGCTGCCAGCCCAGGGAGGCTATCTGCTAACCGTGAGTAAACTGATGAACTGTGTGTTATACTATTTGGCCCCTCATCGGTCCACCGTGAACCTCACATGTTCCCCCTGCGACTGGCTGGCTGCAATAGCTACAAGTCCAATGGGTGTATGAGATAGCCAAGATGATTGTCTATAAAATGATGGTAGTGTCACGACTGTGACTGATCCAGACAGGTCTGGGAGGAGAAGGTCGCAGCGACTTGCTACTCGCGATAGCTTGTGAGTTTGCTCTGTGGTTCAGGGTATGTCATCAGGGTTTTGCCTTGTGAACCTTTTTGTCCTGACTGGGAGTTTGTAGGCATCCTTCTCAGGTGAGTCCTGTCTGCCACTCCCAGCTACTATATTAGTTTCAGTTTCACTTGCAGTCATTGCCAGATATAGTCCTTACTTCCAGTGCTATTCTGACCTTTGAAGGAGATCGTTTGATGGTATTGCTGTGGAGCTCTCGTCCGGTGTGGACCGTCGTTACTGGGATCACCTTCTCTGCTCGTGACTGGATAAGTCTATCTATGTTTGATTGTTTGTTTGTTTGTTGCTGTCTTCCCCTGTTGTTCTCCTAGACGTGAGTGATGGTGACTAGTGCTCCCATCTGCCTTTCCCCAGTCTAGTCTTGTTAGGGTGACTGAGGGTTTAGGCATCCTGCTCGCCGCACGGGTTCACACCCCGTCTAGGGTATCAGGACAAACAGGTGCCAGCTTAGGGTTAGTCAGGGGTGACCGTTCTATTTCCCATCCGTAGATAAGGGTCCCCCTTCCCCTCCGTCTGGTGCGACACGACTGCTGCTGGGATAGCGGTCGTGACAGTATATCTGGCCATTTAAAAAAAAAAAAAAAAAAAAAGTGACCTTTCTTTCTTTTTTTTTTTTTTTTTTTTTGCTTGCTGTTTTGCTTTGTATTTTTCTGTTCCACTATGGATCCGGTTACGGTTTTGGCAAAAGAATTACAGGGGTTATCCCTGGAAGTGGCAGGATTAAAAGCAACAGTGCAGCAGCAGCAGCAATCCTTGGGTTCCACCGTTGCTACGGGAAACCAAGGTACTCCTGAGCCAAAAGTGGTTTTACCTGATAGGTTCTCAGGAGGAAGAGACCAATTTGTAACCTTCAGAGAAGCTTGTAAATTGTTCTTCAGGTTACGCCCTAGGTCCTCCGGCGGTGAGGAACAACAGGTGGGCATTGTAATTTCGCTCCTGCAAGGAGATCCGCAGGCTTGGGCTTTCTCCCTACCATCAGACTCTCCGGCCTTACGATCAGTGGAGGAGTTTTTTAAAGCCCTGGGTCTCTTATATGATGACCCGGACAGGGTCTCACTGGCTGAGTCTAAGCTACGTAGACTTCGGCAAGAGAACCGGTCTGCTGAACTATATTGTTCCGAATTCCGTAGGTGGGCTACTGATACATTATGGAACGACTCGGCCCTTAGGAGTCAGTTCTGCCAGGGGTTGTCTGAAAAATTAAAAGACGCGCTGGCGGTATACGAGGTCCCTGGGTCTCTTGAGGCTGCTATGTCACTGTCCATAAGAATCGACAGACGACTCAGGGAGAGACTATTAAATTCTACAGAGGCCTCTATAGGGCAGGGATCGGTTTGTTATGATCCAGTCGAACCAATGCAAATTGGGGGCGCCACTAGACGGGTGAATCCTTCTAAGGTCCGCCGTAGGTCAGAGGTTTGTTTTCGTTGTGGGGGGAGGGGTCATTTTGTAAAGGTATGTCCCTCAGAACCCAAGAGACCACAAACAAGGGAGCCGCCGGAAAACTAGAGTCCCCAGATTGTGCGGAGGATAACAGTCTGGGCGTATTTCTTTCCTCCATACGCATGTCTCAGTTTTTGTTGTCCGCTACCGTTGAGGCGGGCAATAAGACTGAGATCTGTTCCGTCTTTTTGGACAGTGGGGCAGGGGTCAACTTGGTGGATTCACGGTTTGCTCAGGCTCTGGGTTTTACTCCGGAACCGGTACGCAGAACTATTCCTGTTTTTGCCATTGACTCCTCCCCTCTTACTCAGAGAGAGTTAACTCAGATCATCCATAATATCCATCTACAGGTAGGGGACCTCCATAAAGAACATATCTCTTGTTATGTCCTGGACAGTCTTCCGGCTCCTATGGTATTGGGGCTTCCCTGGCTGGTGACCCACAATCCAGTGGTGGATTGGCAGGCCGGGGAGATTGTGGAGTGGAGTGAACATTGTAAGGACAACTGCTTGAGTAGTAGGTTCTCTACACTCTCTGTAACATCTCTACCTGCCTTTCTGTCAGATTTTATGGATGTGTTTTCTGAGAAGGGTTGTCAGGGGTTACCACCTCATCGTCCATATGATTGCCCGATTAATCTTGTGCCTGGGGCAAAACTACCTAAAACCCGGTTATACAATCTTTCCGGCCCGGAGAGGAAGGCTATGAAAGATTATATTTCGGAGAGTTTGGCTAAGGGACACATCAGACCCTCTTCTTCACCCGTGGCTGCAGGGTTCTTTTTCGTTAAAAAGAAAGATGGGGGCCTGCGTTCTTGCCTGGATTTCCGGGAGTTAAACCGGATAACTATCCGAGATCCCTATCCTCTTCCTCTCATTCCCGACCTCTTTAATCAGGTTGCTGGTGCTAAATGGTTCTCTAAAATGGATCTCAGAGGAGCCTATAACCTGGTTCGCATCAAAGAGGGGGATGAGTGGAAGACGGCTTTTAATACTCCAGAAGGGCATTATGAAAATCTGGTCATGCCATTTGGTCTTACTAATGCGCCTGCGGTGTTCCAACATTTTGTCAACGATATTTTTAGTCACCTTATCGGGAGATTTGTTGTGATATATCTTGATGACATCCTGGTCTATTCTCCGGATTTGGAGACACATAAGATCCATGTGAGACAAGTGCTGCAGATATTAAGGGCCAACAAATTGTTTGCTAAATTAGAGAAATGTGTGTTCGCCGTAAAAGAACTGCAATTTCTGGGGTATGTGTTGTCAGATTCAGGTTTCCGCATGGATCCAGAGAAAGTCCGGGCGATTATGGACTGGGATCTGCCTGAGAACCTGAAGGCATTGCAACGTTTCCTGGGGTTTGCCAATTTTTATAGAAAGTTTATAAAGAACTATTCCTTGGTGGTCAAACCACTGACTGACATGACCCGAAAGGGATCCGATTTTTCCAAATGGTCACATGCAGCCAAAACTGCCTTTACATCTCTGAAGGAGAGATTCACCTCGGCCCCTATTCTCGTACAGCCAGATGTCTCGCTTCCTTTTATTGTAGAGGTTGATGCATCAGAGGTGGGGGTGGGAGCGGTACTTTCTCAGGGCCCGTCCCCTGGTGAATGGCGTCCGTGTGCTTTCTTTTTGCTATTAAGTTGGCCTTTGAGGAGTGGCGTCATTTTTTGGAGGGGGCGGTTCATCCCGTCACAGTGATTACTGATCACAAAAACGTATTATATCTGGAGTCTGCTAAACGTCTCAACCCTAGACAGGCTCGGTGGTCGTTATTTTTTACTAAGTTTAATTTTGTAATAACCTATCGCCCGGGGGCAAAAAATACTAAGGCGGATGCATTGTCTCGAAGTTTTCCTGGAGGGGGTGATGTTGAGGTACCAGAGCCTATTTTGCAAAAGGGGGTGGTGGTCTCTGCATTACACTCAGGTTTAGAGGGAAGGGTGTTGGAAGCTCAGGGGGACGCCCCGGCATCCTGCCCCTCGGGTAAACTGTTTGTGCCAGAAAATTTACGCCTGGAGATACTAAAAGAACACCATAACTCCACACTGGCAGGACACCCAGGTAGTAAGGCAACCTCTGAATTAGTGTCTCGTCGGTTCTGGTGGCCTAAGTGGCGCCAGGAGGTGTTTAATTTTGTGTCTGCATGTGCTACCTGTGCTCGTTCTAAGGTAGATCATACTCGTCCAGCAGGGCGTCTTTTTCCTCTGGCCATCCCCAACAGGCCTTGGACACACCTATCAATGGATTTCATTACGGATCTACCAGTATCAGCTGGGAAGACTGTTATTCTTGTAGTTGTTGACAGATTCAGTAAAATGGTGCACTTTATTGCTCTTACCGCATTGCCTAATGCTAATACACTGGCTCAGGTTTTTATTGACCACATCGTGAAGCTTCACGGGGTCCCTTCCGATATTGTTTCGGATCGTGGTACCCAATTTGTTTCTAAATTTTGGAAAGCTTTTTGTTCTCGTTTAGGGGTTCATCTGTCGTTTTCTTCATCTTTCCATCCACAGTCCAACGGTCAGACTGAACGTACCAATCAAAACCTAGAGACATATTTGAGATGCTTTGTTTCCGGAAATCAGGAGGAATGGTCATCTTATTTACCGTTAGCCGAGTTTGCCATTAATAATCGTCGTCAAGAATCCACAGATAAGTCACCATTTTTTGGTGCGTATGGTTTCCATCCTCAGTTTTGTACGTTTAGTGAGGGGGGGCCGTCTGGGATTCCCGAGGAGGAACGATTTGCATCTTCACTTTCATCAGTGTGGCAGAGTGTGCAAGAAAGTTTGAAGAGAATTGGTGGTAGATACAAACGTGCGGCTGATAAGAAGCGCTCTGAAGGTCCGGACCTTGGGGTGAATGACTTGGTGTGGTTGTCTACCAGAAATATCAAGTTGAAGGTTCCCTCGTGGAAATTAGGTCCGAGATTTATTGGTCCTTATAGGGTAATTAAGGTCATTAACCCGGTGGCTTTTCGTCTGGAGCTACCTCAGACTCTAAGGATCCATAATGTCTTCCACAGATCTCTGCTTAAGAGATATGTAGAACCTCCTGAACCATTGCCACTACCGCCTCCACAGGTGGTTGTTGATGGCAGTCTTGAGTTTCAGGTAGAAAAGATTGTTGATTCACGATATGTTCGCCGCTCTCTTCAGTACCTGGTGCACTGGAGAGGTTATGGTCCCGAAGAGAGAATGTGGGTGCCAGCATCAGAGATAAAGGCGGACAGACTTATTCGAGCTTTTCATAGGTCCCATCCGGAGAGGCCGGGTCTTGAGGGTCCGGTGGCCCCTCGTAGAAAGGGGGGTACTGTCACGACTGTGACTGATCCAGACAGGTCTGGGAGGAGAAGGTCGCAGCGACTTGCTACTCGCGATAGCTTGTGAGTTTGCTCTGTGGTTCAGGGTATGTCATCAGGGTTTTGCCTTGTGAACCTTTTTGTCCTGACTGGGAGTTTGTAGGCATCCTTCTCGGGTGAGTCCTGTCTGCCACTCCCAGCTACTATATTAGTTTCAGTTTCACTTGCAGTCATTGCCAGATATAGTCCTTACTTCCAGTGCTATTCTGACCTTTGAAGGAGATCGTTTGATGGTATTGCTGTGGAGCTCTCGTCCGGTGTGGACCGTCGTTACTGGGGTCACCTTCTCTGCTCGTGACTGGATAAGTCTATCTATGTTTGATTGTTTGTTTGTTTGTTGCTGTCTTCCCCTGTTGTTCTCCTAGACGTGAGTGATGGTGACTAGTGCTCCCATCTGCCTTTCCCCAGTCTAGTCTTGTTAGGGTGACTGAGGGTTTAGGCATCCTGCTCGCCGCACGGGTTCACACCCCGTCTAGGGTATCAGGACAAACAGGTGCCAGCTTAGGGTTAGTCAGGGGTGACCGTCCTATTTTTACCATCCGTAGATAAGGGTCCCCCTTCCCCTCCGTCTGGTGCGACACGACTGCTGCTGGGATAGCGGTCGTGACAGGTAGTCTCAGGTTCTAAGCTGTAGTAGATGGTGAGATATGGAGCCTGAAAGTCAAAAGTTCAAAACATTATTACCCTTTTGCTCATCAGCGTATATGGCCCTATGCATGATCTTAAAGTAGGTTTCTCTCCATGCCTTACTACTGTTTTTAATTATTTAGGCGATATTCTGCTTTGCCTGGACTGCCAATAAATTCTTGAAAAGCAGGAGTTTGATATCTTTATGTTTTAGTAAGATTGGAAGGGTTTGCAGGGGATATACAAGATGTAGCAGGGTTAGCACTCAAACTCTTAACTCAAATTTCTTAAATCATTGCGTTATCATGTAACAAAAGCCATTGAAAAGCAATTGAAGGTGTTTGCTTAGTTTAGATAACACATCTCAGAAATCTCAGAAAGCATGAGTGTTAACTCTACTACATCTCTACAATGTGCTACACGAAATTGTGTGATTTGGTATGCTACTCGGCCAGTTCTATCCGTGAATGACGTTGCTCTTTCAACATTATGGCACGCGACACAGTCCCCGCAGGGGCGGCAGACCCATTTTGGACCCTTTGAGCCAAATGCTTTATTTGGGCTGATGCCCTCATAATGATAGCTATGTACCAAAAATATCACATAAATTCTTCTCTCTCCTATACGTGATACATGGATGGGAAGGTAGATAGCTCTTCAATGCACTGTCAATTAACAGTATACTCCAGTGTTTCTGTAAGATCCTTGCCACTTCCCTGTGAGAATAATTGATGGTGGTGATAATTTTTACTATATTCCCTTCCATTCTCTTTTTCGGTGGATGATCTTTTAACAGCACGTCCCTTTTGAAATTCTTGGCCCGCACTTAGCCCTTTCTTAGGGATGTGTTGTTATAGCCTCTAGCTCAAAAACGATCACTCAACTACCTTGCACGTACCTCAAAGGTATCCTCACGGGAGCACAATCTTCGTAGTCTGAGAAATTGACCTGTTGGAATGCCCTCGATTATTTTATTGGGGTGTGAAGGCATGAAGGAAACTGTTTACCGGAGTTGATTTCCAAAAGATATCAGTATGGATGAAGCCCCCTTCATCAACCTGTAGTAAGATGTCCAAAAAAATCCATGTAATTCCTGCCTGCTTTGTAGGTCAATTTAATATTCATGTCGTTATCGTTCAGTGACTGCATGAAGTAATTCAGCTCTTCCATGGTACCCTGCCATAACATCAAGACGTCGTCAATGTACTGGCTCCACATATGTACCTTCTCAACGCGATCATATGGTTCAGTAAGAAAGATCCTTCTCTCCCACAGCCCCAGGAACAGGTTGGCATAGGCCGGCGCACAAGCCGCCCCCATAGCTGTTCCCTGGAGCTGTAGGTAGTAGGAGTTATTAAATGAGAAGAAGTTATGGCGCAACGCAAAATCTAACAGATTGAATATAAAAGTCCCATACTCACTGTCGATATTAGATGTCTTGATGAAATGAGTGGCAGCCCGTATACCATCTTCATGTCGTATGAAAGTATATTACGATTCAACGTGACAAGTCACAATGACCATATGCTCCTCAAGTTGTAGCCCTTCAACCTTTCTTAGGACATCACCTGTATCTTTCAAATATGAGGGAAGGCTCTCAACAAACGGTCTCAAAACATAACCAATAATTTTACATACCGGTTCACAGAAATTATTCGTACCTGACACAATAGGACGTCCAGGTGGGTTATTTTCATTTTTATGGACTTTTGGCAGCATGTAGAAGGCTGCTATGGTTGTATTTTCAGTGTATAATATTTCAAATAATTCTGAGAGATGACACCCCCATCACAAGGCTTCTTTTTCATATAGTGATGTGGGCCAGATGACAAAATTCCCACCTTTATCGGAGGGTTTGATAACTACTTCTGGTAACTGACTTAATTCTCTCAGGGCCTTCCGTTGGTTTCTATTCATTATCTTGTGTAATTTCTCCAGAAATATTTTTCATATCCTCTGTTACTAGTTTAACAAAGATGTCAATATTAGGATATGGTGCTGTCGGAGGGAACTTTTTGGATCTAGGTCTCAATGTGCATGGTATTGGGCTTACCTCAGTATTTTGCTCCTGCTATTCCAAGAGTTCGCAGAGTGTTTTTATTGCTGTGCGTTCATAGTCTGTATTAGTCACCAAGGCCCCTTTATCCTTATGGTAAATTTTCTCAAAAATCTAATTTCATGCAAAAAGGTTTAAATCTTTGACCACTTTAAAAAAAAATATCAAACTTGTGTTCAGGAACAAAACTCAAACCTATACCAAGAACATCCAGTGATGTTTGGTGTGAAAAACTAGATCAAGCAACGGTGCCCTGGATAGGCTAGGTTCGATCTCCTTAACGTAAAATATAAAGTTGTATACGGGAACCGCGCTATATTGTTAGCAGTTTATGAAAGTGGTTAGAAAAACTATAAACACGGAGAGCCAAGTTCTTATTCAGCCGTAAAAAGTATTGACTGCAGGTCCGCACTTCACATGCAATAAACCTGCTGTCCACCTCCAGCCTGTTGTCAGTTCTCACTTTAAGCCACCAACCGCTCGCTCCAGCCGAATCAGGATTACCTTCACAGAAAGGACAGAGAGATGGTGCAATACCCTCAGCACTCAGAGGTAACCAAATTTTATTTTACTCACATATTCTAGAGTTTTCACATGCATATATGTTTGCCCAAACATATATGCATGTGAAAACTCTGGAATGTGTGAGTAAAATAAAATTTGGTTACCTCTGAGTGCTGAGGGTATTGCACCATCTCTCTGTCCTTTCTGTGAAGGTAATCCTGATTCGGCTGGAGCGAGCGGTTGGTGGCTTAAAGTGAGAACTGACAACAGGCTGGAGGTGGACAGCAGGTTTATTGCATGTATTGCAATATAGCGCGGTTCCTGTATACAACTTTACCAAGAACATTAATTAATTACCTGTAATTGTTGGTTTTTAGCCACCCCTGTACGAAAATTTATTTTGTTTGTAGATCGATACGGAGTATCCTCTTTTAGTTTTCTACCCAACCAAGTGGAGTATGATCTTGCATTGCCTTCTTGGCTCCCCCCTTCAATATCGGTAGATACAGACGAGGAAATTCATGCGCTCCTACTACGTGGTTCCCTGGGGCCTCGTTTCCACTTATATATCCAATTTTGCTCAAAGTCATTTAAATCCCTCTGGAATTTCTTAACTTTGCGCTCCTTAATCTGTCTTTCCCATATATTACATGAATCATCAATGTCCCTTATAAAGCTCTCAACTTCATTACTCTAACATCTGATTCAATTGTGCCTCCATCGCTGTTTTTTCCTTATCTAACTGACCAAGTGTACTCTCATTCGCTATTATGAGAAGCTTCATAAAGTTCCCTGAGCAGCTGCTACACATCTCTTCCCACTTGGTGTTTAAATGGTCATTTTCTAGACCGAATGATGGGAAAATGTAAATCCTCAGCCCCCGAGGGATTACGTTTTTCAAGATATATTGTTCCATAGACGTTTTGTTCCACCATGTACAGTACATAATAATTTGTGTAGTACAGTTTTTAGATTACCTTTTAATTCCTTGAGGTTTCTTTGTTCCATGTTCTGTACAAGATTACTACCCCCGTTAAAAACTTCTTCACCCTGGGTTTTCCATGCTGCTTCACAGGCCCGAAAATCCATCTTTCTGGATAAACAAACTTCTGTAAAAAACAAAATTTGTCTTTACAGGTATAATCACCCCAATATACAATAGGGCTCCCAAAATTTATTGCACTCCGCATTTAATACTAATTACAACACCTACGATAAGCATTAGGCAGTGCTACATAAATACACAACTACATAATCTTCATTAATTCAAATAGTTTAAAAGTAATAGATAATACATAACGGTGGCAGACATATACAGACAGATAAAACACACTGTCGAGGATTAAATATCATAACCTCCTGGACTACTTCTCCCATTAGCTATACACTGAGTATAATGTGTCACCTACAGCATGATAAAGTGCATAGTGCAAAACATACCGACAGATTAATACACAAAAAATCTGAAAAAAAATAACACAATACAGCAGTCCAATGAATGCAATATAAATTTAAGTAAAATAATACCGACCAGTGTGATCATATACCCTGACGCATGTTTCGCATCTTGCTTCTTCAGGGGATTGTGTGCAAGTGAACATCTCACATATTTAGATCCTGGTGCTCAGTACAATTACAATCAAATAATTAGCCTATTAGCTATTATGTTTGAGAGATATTTAAAATCTATTAGGGAAGTTGGGCGATAGGAGGTTGCCAGGGTCTCATCTTTAGCCGGCTTTGGGAGCACCTAAATGAATGCCGTGTTCGTACCAGGTGGTATTGGTTGTCTCTGGAATAATTGATTGTAAAGAACCAGTGTGATTTTGGGCGACAGCATTTTATAAAATTGGTTAGTGTAGCCATCTGGCCCAGGTGCCATGACAGCAGTGGAGGGCAGGATTACCCTTCTCACCTCCTCTTCTGTTATGAGTAGATTGCCAGATCTGCAGGGGCTATCTGAGACAGTGATAAACCACTAAGCCATGTTTTGCTTTCAGGACGGCTTCCCTGCGGAGACTAGTAGAGGTCCTTGTAAAAATCCCTGAAGATCTAATTTATCTCATGTGGTAGGTGGCATAATGTGCCTTGTTTGTTTTTTAGAGACTAAAAGACTAAAGACGCTAAAGACGCCCGAAGCTTCACCGATTTGCTCCCAAATTTAAAGAGGTGGGCCTCCCTCTGTGACCTTTGTTCTTCCTTTCGCAATATTCAGCTGTCATATTCCGCCTTTGTTCGTTGCCATATTTGTTTAGATTGGGAGCAAGGCTGCAACTGGAAACTAGTATAATTGCTTATAAGAGAGCTGGTTAACTCATTTAACTTTGCGTTTATTTTATTTCCAAGTCCCCTCTCAGTACAGCCTTCACTACCCTCCAAACTGTGGGTCACTCAAGGGAGCATTTGTTTACCAGTGTTCCTCCCACCATTGTTGGATCAGCTCTTAAAACTGTTCATTGGAGGCAAGATCCGATGGAAACCGCCAAATAAAGTCTGACACTCATGGGATACTATCTATAATATCAAGGATCACTAGAGCATGATCAGAAATGACTAAATTGCTTATGTTAATGGTACTCAGTCTTTGGAGTACACCTTCCGACACCAGAAAGTAATCTAGGCAGGACCAAGAGTCATGTGCGGTGGAAAAATGCGTAAACTCTCTGCCCTCCAGGAAAAAATGCTGCAAGATTCTTGTAATCCATTGGCATTAATCAATTCCATTAGTATCTTGTCCCTGTGTCTAGGTACAATAAGACGACCCTGTGAACTACACCTGTCCTTCTCATGAACCATCACTGTGTTCATGTCCCCCGCAATAATCTTATAGGGTATCGGATCATTATGTAAAAATCACTAAAAATCCCCCCCAAAAAAGCATTGTCCTCATTCGGACAACAAATGTTATAAATGCTCAGGTCATCAGATGTATAACATCCTGCCATCCTGATATTCTGTGGAATTTATTACCATGTGAGCTACATTTGGTGCCCTTAGGGTGTACTCCCACATAGATGAGGTAATACATAAATCCCCCTTTTTCTCAAACTTTTCCCAAATCAAACAACCCCAACCTGGAATATTGAAGGTTAAGATCAGATTATGGAGAGCATCAAGAGAAAAGTATAGAAATGAGTGCTTATATAAAATCTTTCAAGAACTTCCCTTCTTCCCAGCATGAAGAAGGTCTTATAAATTCAAGATGTGCTCATATGGAAGGCAAAATGCTTTGGCTAATCATATGAAAAGATCAATAGAATAAGAACAAAACACAACGGACAACTATGGGAGACATTGTCCAATGATATCAAACGTTGCTGAATTGGTCCATAATAAAGTCTCTAGTAATGAAGAGCATATACGCGTCTCTTTAATACCCCCATACCATGACAAGAACTTTCTGTCGTCACCATACACTGTAGGACCTCTACCGCCAAGCTTGTGATCCTTGCAAAACAGGGGGGCCTCTAAGAGCCTGATTTCTCTGTTCCTTAGGCACCTGCTTGTTTCCATCAATCGATTCCAAGTTGGTGAATATCTCTCTTGCCGAATCTCCTGTCCTGACTCACCAGGATGGTGGAGGGAGTCTCCCTGAAGCACCTCTTCGGCTTTTTGGATAGTATGATAAGTGTGCGTTGAGCCATCTGTATTATAGGTCCTTAAAATCTCTGGGTAAAGCAGTGCAAATTTCACTTGGGTACGGTACAGCTTGGAGAAAAGTAAAGAAAATTCTCTTTTGCGTTGAGCAAACTTAGCTGAAAAGTCCTTAAAGAATAGGACTCGGTAACCACGGATCTTGAGCGGCGTTTTACGCCAATTGTAGGCCCATATCAGTGAGGCCTTTTCAGAGAAGTCCAAGTACCTGACTCTGACCTGTTTAGGTCTCTGGCGGAGAGATAAATGTAGTGTCTCCTCAGACGATATTCCTTGGAAGGAGCAGGTACCTGGGAGGAGCAGGTACCTGGACCCACTCTGTGAGCTCTCTCCACTTTGAGTATTCAGGCCCAGTGCCTTTTGTAGCTCCTGCTTGCATGTGGTGGGAAGATCTTGTAGAGGAATAGATTCAGGCAAGTTGATTATCCGAAGGTCGTTTGTCCGGGAACGTATTTCTAGATTGTCAATCTTGTCTCCCGCCTTTTTGTTTTCTTGTGTCAGCCTGCAACACTCAGATTGTAGGCAAGTATAATCATCTTCCAGGGTGCTTACACGTTCCTCTACAGAATCTATGCGGCGTCCATGATCTGCAATCTCTTGAAGCTGTTGTGATAGCGATGACAAAACTGTGGAACAAAGAGACTCTAGCAAGACCGGAAGGATCTGAGCCGCCACTTCCAAAGCTGGTCTTTTATAGTCTACCTAAAGCTCTTCTTCTCGGTCGTCACCCTCTGAGGATCTACCATCTGGAAGTGGCATAGGCCCCTCCTCAGGAGCTAGCGGCGGGATCTGCCATATTAGATACAGAGTTGTCCTTTTTGTCGAGTTCTGCTCCCCATGTTAACAATATTACCAGTCCATACAGCACGGCAGTAAGGTAATCAGTCGGTCTGCCCAGTTAACGCTCACACAGGAGCCCGGTACGGTAGGGGGAAAGGATATTTAGAGCGTTACCTCACAGAGCCTCAAACATGACTTTTCATGCTGGCGCAAGAACCGGAAGTCCCCAATTTCCATTTTTTTCATTTTCATTTTATTCCTCCTCCGCCTTCCAAGAGTCTTACTTGTCCGTTCACATAGTCGTATTAGGGCTTGTTTTTTGCAGGACAAGTTGCATCTTTTAATAGGACATTTCATTTACCTTTGTGTATTGAAAAATTTTAAAAAACTTCTTTGTGGGATGAAACAAAAAGGGAAATAAAATGTAATTCTAGCTTTTAGTGTTTTAGCTTTTTAATTTTTGGCGGTTTAATTTTTACTCAGTTCACCATGCACTAAAAAGGACATGATGGCCTTATTCTGGAGGTCTGCATGACTGTGACAATACCAAATTTATGTGGTTTTATTATGTGGTTTTTTTTTTGCATTGTCATATTATGACTAGAGTTGAGCGAACACCTGGATGTTCGGGTTCGAGAAGTTCGGCCGAACTTCCCGGAAATGTTCGGGTTCGGGATCCGAACCCGATCCGAACTTCGTCTCGAACCCGAACCCCATTGAAGTCAATGGGGACCCGAACTTTTCGGCACTAAAAAGGCTGTAAAAAAGCCCAGGAAAGAGCTAAAGGGCTGCAAAAGGCAGCAACATGTAGGTAAATCCCCTGCAAACAAATGTGGATAGGGAAATGAATAAAAATAAAAATAAAATAAATAAAAATTAACCAATATCAATTGGAGAGAGGTTCCATAGCAGAGAATCTGGCTTCACGTCACCCACCACTGTAACAGTCCATTGTCAGATATTTAGTCCCAGGCACCCAGGCAGAGGAGAGAGGTCCCTTAACAGAGAATCTGGCTTCATGTCAGCAGAGAATCAGTCTTCATGTCATAGCAGAGAATCATGCTTCACGTCACCCAACACTGGAACAGTCCATTGTCAGATATTTAGGCCCCGGCACCCAGACAGAGGAGAGAGGTCCCGTAACAGAGATTCTGGCTTCATGTCAGCAGAGAATCAGTCTGCATGTCATAGCAGAGAATCAGGCTTCACGTCACCCACCACTGTAACAGTCCATTGTCATATATTTAGGCCCAGGCACCCAGGCAGAGGAGAGAGGTCCCGTAACAGACAATCTGGCTTCATGTCAGCAGAGAATTAGTCTGCATGTCATAGCAGAGAATCAGGCTTCACGTCAGCCACCACTGCAACAGTCCATTGTCACATATTTAGGCCCAGCACCCAGGCAGAGGAGAGAGGTCCCGTAACAGAGAATCTGTCTTCATGTCAGCAGAGAATCAGTCTGCATGTCATAGCAGAGAATCAGGCTTCTCGTCAGCCACCACTGCAACAGTCCATTGTCAGATATTTAGGCCCAGCACCCAGGCAGAGGAGAGAGGTCCCGTAACAGAGGATCTGGCTTCATGTCAGCAGAGAAGTAGTCTGCATGTCATAGCAGAGAATCAGGCTTCACGTCACCCAACATTGGAACAGTCTATTGGCATATATTTAGGCCCCGGCACCCAGACAGAGGAGAGGTTCATTCAACTTTGGGTAGCCTCACAATATAATGGTAAAATGAAAATAAAAATAGGATTGAATGAGGAAGTGCCCTGGAGTACAATAATATATGGTTAAGGGGAGGTAGCTAATGTCTAATCTGCACAAGGAATGGACAGGTCCTGTGGGATCCATGCCTGGTTCATTTTTATGAACGTCAGCTTGTCCACATTGGCTGTAGACAGGCGGCTGCGTTTGTCTGTAATGACGCCCCCTGCCGTGCTGAATACACGTTCAGACAAAACGCTGGCCGCCGGGCAGGCTAGCACCTCCAAGGCATAAAAGGCTAGCTCTGGCCACGTGGACAATTTAGAGACCCAGTAGTTGAATGGGGCCGAACCATCAGTCAGTACGTGGAGGGGTGTGCACACGTACTGTTCCACGATGTTAGTGAAATGTTGCCTCCTGCTAACACGTTGCGTATCAGGTGGTGGTGCAGTTAGCTGTGGCGTGTTGACAAAACTTTTCCACATCTCTGCCATGCTAACCCTGCCCTCAGAGGAGCTGGCCGTGACACAGCTGCCTTGGCGACCTCTTGCTCCTCCTCTGCCTTGGCCTTGGGCTTCCACTTGTTCCCCTGTGATATTTGGGAATTCTCTCAGTAGCGCGTCTACCAACGTGCGCTTGTACTCGCGCATCTTCCTATCACGCTCCAGTGCAGGAGGTAAGGTGGGCACATTGTCTTTGTACCGTGGATCCAGAAGGGTGGCAACCCAGTAGTCCGCACACGTTAAAATGTGGGCAACTCTGCTGTCGTTGCGCAGGCACTGCAGCATGTAGTCGCTCATATGTGCCAGGCTGCCCAGGGGTAAGGACAAGCTGTCCTCTGTGGGAGGCGTATCGTCATCGTCCTGCCTTTCCCCCCAGCCACGCACCAGTGATGGGCCCGAGCTGCGTTGGGTGCTACCCCGCTGTGACCATGCTTCATCCTCATCCTCCTCCACCTCCTCCTCATCCTCGTCCTCCTCGTCCTCCAGTAGTGGGCCCTGGCTGGCCACATTTGTACCTGGCCTCTGCTGTTGCAAAAAACCTCCCTCTGAGTCACTTCGAAGAGACTGGCCTGAAAGTGCTAAAAATGACCCCTCTTCCTCCTCCTCCTCCTCCTCCTGGGCCACCTCCTCTTCCATCATCGCCCTAAGTGTTTTCTCAAGGAGACATAGAAGTGGTATTGTAACGCTGATAACGGCGTCATCGCCACTGGCCATGTTGGTGGAGTACTCGAAACAGCGCAACAGGGCACACAGGTCTCGCATGGAGGCCCAGTCATTGGTGGTGAAGTGGTGCTGTTCCGTAGTGCGACTGACCCATGCGTGCTGCAGCTGAAACTCCACTATGGCCTGCTGCTGCTCGCACAGTCTGTCCAGCATGTGCAAGGTGGAGTTCCACCTGGTGGGCACGTTGCATATGAGGCGGTGAGCGGGAAGGCCGAAGTTACGCTGTAGCGCAGACAGGCGAGTAGCGGCAGGATGTGAACGCCGGAAGCGCGAACAGACGGCCCGCACTTTATGCAGCAGCTCTGACATGTCGGGGTAGTTGTGAATGAACTTCTGCACCACCAAATTCAGCACATGCGCCAAGCAAGGGATGTGCGTCAAACCGGCTAGTCCCAGAGCTGCAACGAGATTTCGCCCATTATCGCACACCACCAGGCCGGGCTTGAGGCTCACCGGCAGCAACCACTCGTCGGTCTGTTGTTCTATACCCCACCACAACTCCTGTGTGGTGTGGGGCCTGTCCCCCAAACATATGAGTTTCAGAATGGCCTGCTGACGTTTACCCCGGGCTGTGCTGAAGTTGGTGGTGAAGGTGTGTGGCTGACTGGATGAGCAGGTGGAAGAAGAGGAGGAGGAAGCCGAGTAGGAGGAGGAGGAAACAGGAGGCAAAGAATGTTGCCCTGCGATCCTTGGCGGCGGAAGGACGTGCGCCAAACAGCTCTCCGCCTGGGGCCCAGCTGCCACTACATTTACCCAGTGTGCAGTTAGGGAGATATAGCGTCCCTGGCCGTGCTTACTGGTCCACGTATCTGTGGTTAGGTGGACCTTGCCACAGATGGCGTTGCGCAGTGCACACTTGATTTTATCGGATACTTGGTTGTGCAGGGAAGGTACGGCTCTCTTGGAGAAGTAGTGCCGGCTAGGAACAACATACTGTGGGACAGCAAGCGACATGAGCTGTTTGAAGCTGTCTGTGTCCACCAGCCTAAATGACAGCATTTCATAGGCCAGTAGTTTAGAAATGTTGGCATTCAGGGCCAGGGATCGAGGGTGGCTAGGTGGGAATTTACGCTTTCTCTCAAATGTTTGTGAGATGGAGAGCTGAACGCTGCCGTGTGACATGGTTGAGATGCTTGGTGACGGAGGTGGTTGTGGTGTTGGTGGTACATCCCCTGTTTGCTGGGCGGCAGGTGCCAACGTTCCTCCAGAGGCGGAGGAAGAGGCCGAGGCGGCAGCAGCAGAAGAGGCCGAGGCGGCAGCAGCAGAAGAGGTAGCAGGGGGAGCCTGAGTGACTTCCTTATTTTTAAGGTGTTTACTCCACTGCAGTTCATGCTTTGCATGCAGGTGCCTGGTCATGCAGGTTGTGCTAAGGTTCAGAACGTTAATGCCTCGCTTTAGGCTCTGATGACACAGCGTGCAAACCACTCGGGTCTTGTCGTCAGCACATTGTTTGAAGAAGTGCCATGCCAGGGAACTCCTTGAAGCTGCCTTTGGGGTGCTCGGTCCCAGATGGCGGCGGTCAGTAGCAGGCGGAGTCTCTTGGCGGCGGGTGTTCTGCTTTTGCCCACTGCTCCCTCTTTTGCTACGCTGTTGGCTCGGTCTCACCACTGCCTCTTCCTCCGAACTGTGAAAGTCAGTGGCACGACCTTCATTCCATGTGGGGTCTAGGACCTCATCGTCCCCTGCATCGTCTTCCACCCAGTCTTGATACCTGACCTCCTGTTCAGTCTGCACACTGCAGAAAGACGCAGCAGTTGGCACCTGTGTTTCGTCATCATCAGAGACATGCTGAGGTGGTATTCCCATGTCTTCATCATCAGGAAACATAAGTGGTTGTGCGTCAGTGCATTCTATGTCTTCCACCGCTGGGGAAGGGCTGGGTGGATGCCCTTGGGAAACCCTGCCAGCGGAGTCTTCAAACAGCATAAGAGACTGCTGCATAACTTGAGGCTCAGACAGTTTCCCTGGTATGCATGGGGGTGATGTGACAGACTGATGGGGTTGGTTTTCAGGCGCCATCTGTGCGCTTTCTGCAGAAGACTGGGTGGGAGATAATGTGAACGTGCTGGATCCACTGTCGGCCACCCAATTGACTAATGCCTGTACCTGCTCAGGCCTTACCATCCTTAGAACGGCATTGGGCCCCACCAAATATCGCTGTAAATTATGGCGGCTACTGGGACCTGAGGTAGTTGGTACACTAGGATGTGTGGCTGTGGCAGAACGGCCACGTCCTCTCCCAGCACCAGAGGGTCCACTAACACCACCACGACCATGTCCGCGTCCTTTACTAGATGTTTTCCTCATTGTTATCGTTCACCACAACAACAAAAATATTATTTGACCCAATGTATTGAATTCAAATTCAGGCCTTTTTTTAAAGACAACTAACACTATCTGGCTATCTATTTAGGTACCGTATTACACTAATACAGGCACAGCAGTAACCACAGATTTAGCTGACTATAAATTTGAGGCCTATTATTTAGGCGCTGAGTGACAGATTTAGGTTTACTGACAGAATTAGACTTGTGTCATGGTCTTACCTCCTTGCTGTTCCCTTCGTTTGACATGTGCTGGCGGCCATCTTGGTTTCTGGGTTTTCTTGTAGCCTCCCACCCTGCGGCTCCTCCTTCCCACTGGGAGGAGCTGGATGCCCAGCTCATATATATATAGGAGGTCTGTGGCTTCAGTTCCTTGCTTGGTCCTCCTGTGTTCACATGCTTCCAAGACTGCTGCTGCTTCTGGTTCCTGATCCTGGCCTCGTCTGACTACCCCGTTGGTTCCTGATTCCGGCTTCGTCTGACTACCCCGTTGGTTCCCGATTCCGGCTTCGTCTGACTACCCCGTTGGTTCCTGTTCCTGGCTTCGTCTGACTACCCTTCTGGTTCCTGACCTCTGTCTCCGCAAGACCCTGCTTCGGTTTAGCCATCCGTTCGGACTTTGCTTACGGCTTGCTCTTCAATAAAACCTTCTTATTTTCCACCTATCTCTTGTTGTACGTCTGGTTCATGGTTCCTTGACATTAGGACCAAGCCATGAATTCTGACGGTACAGGGCCACCCTCGCTACCTACGCTGGTTGCCAGACTTGATCAGCAGGATCACCTGTTGGGTCGGTTCGCTGTGGCGTTGCAAACCCTGCTTGAACGCACGGCTCATTTAGCTTCCGTTGCCGATGGGTCGGTTGTCGCTCCTGGGCCCGCTCCTACTGCCGCTCCGGTTGTTGCGCCAGAGTCTACCCTGACACCTGTTGCTGCGCCTGTGGTGTTTCAGGGTATGACCGGTTCTGCCCCCCTTCCACAGCGCTTTGGGGGAGAGCCAACTCAGTGCCGAGGTTTCCTTAACCAGGTGGGCATTTACTTCGAGTTGCTGCCACATGCCTTTCCTACTGAGAGATCAAGGGTGGGCTTCTTGATCTCGCTGCTCTCGGACAAGGCCTTGGCCTGGGCCAGCCCTTTATGGGAGAACAACAATCCGGTGGTTGCCGAGTTTTCCGGTTTTGTTGCTTCTCTTCGGAAGGTATTCGATGTGCCGGCTCGTGCTGCCTCTGCTGCGAAGCTCCTTATGTCCATCAGACAGGGTTCACGATCCGTAGCTGAATACGCCATTGAGTTTCGTACCCTGGCAGCAGAGGTGGGCTGGAATAATGAGGCTCTGGTCGCTGCTTTCTCTCATGGTCTCTCGGATGCCTTGAAGGATGAGGTTGCAGCTAAGGACCTACCAGTGGAGCTCGAGTCTCTTATTTCTTTCCTGATTTTGATTGACACCAGACTCAGGGAGAGACCTTCCTTTAAGGAGAGCCTGCGGAGGTCTCCTAACAGATTGGCGCCTACGTTTGCTGTCCCACCCGTGCCTCCCTCTCCTCCCACGCCTCCTGGGGATGACTTGTCTGGGGGTGAACCCATGCAGCGGGGGTTTGCTCGCCTGTCTGAGGGGGAGAGGGTACTCCGGAGACGCGAGGGCCGATGCATGTACTGTGGTCTCGGTGGGCATTTTCGGTTGGCATGTCCGAACCGTCCGGGAGAACGCTCGCACCTGAGGTCCTGTCGGGGGCAGATCTTGGGTGGAGTCTCCTCGTCCCCGGTTTCCCGTGTTGACAAACCACTGATCACGGTTGTCCTCTCCTGGGTCGGGGGCTCGGTGACGACCCAGGCGTTGGTGGACTCTGGTGCTGGTGGTTTGTTCATTGATAGAGTGTTCGTTGCCGCCAATTCCATTCCTCTGCAGCCTCGAGGTTCCCCACTGGCTCTTGAGGCGATAGACGGCAGACCCCTTCTGCCGCCACACGTGACTCATGAGACCCTTCCAGTGGGGATAGCCATTGGTGCCGTTCACAGAGAGTCGGTCTGTCTCCAGGTTATTTCGTCTCCACACTACTCGGTGGTCTTGGGGTACCCCTGGCTCCAGAAGCATAATCCGACTTTCGATTGGAGATCGGTCGAGATCCTCTCGTGGTCACCGCAGTGTGGGGCTAGTTGCATCCATGGGCCTGTCAAGTTGCTGTGTACTTCCTCGGACTCTCTGTTGCCTCCTGAATACGAAGAGTACCGGGATGTATTCGATAAGGTGCGCGCGGTTGCCCTACCTCCGCACCGCCCATACGATTGTGCCATAGAGTTACAATCCGGTGCCGTTCCTCCTCGTGGCAAAGTCTATCCACTGTCGGTAGCGGAGAATGAGGCCATGGAGGAGTACGTGAGGGAGGCGCTTTCACGCGGACACATTCGCAAATCCTCGTCCCCGGCAGGGGCTGGATTTTTCTTTGTGAAAAAGAAGGGCGGCGAGTTGAGGCCTTGCATCGATTACAGGGGTCTCAATCGCATCACGATCAAGAACGCTTACCCGATACCCTTGATTTCCGAGCTGTTCGATCGCCTCAAAGGGGCCACGGTCTTTACCAAACTCGACCTGAGGGCGGCATATAACCTGGTAAGGATCAAGGCGGGCGATGAGTGGAAGACCGCGTTTAACACCAGGACCGGTCATTATGAATCCTTGGTTATGCCCTTTGGGTTGTGCAATGCGCCCGCAGTCTTCCAGGAATTCATCAACGATGTTTTCCGTGACCTGTTGCAGCAGTGTGTGGTGGTCTATTTGGATGACATCTTGGTATATTCTGCATCCATGGAGGCCCACATTCTGGATGTCAGACGAGTGTTGCAACGCTTACGAGAGAACAAGCTGTTCGGTAAGCTTGAGAAATGCGAATTTCACCGATCCCAGGTAACCTTCTTAGGTTACATCATTTCCGCTGAGGGGTTCTCCATGGATCCTGAGAAGGTTTCGGCTGTCTTACAGTGGCCCCAGCCCAGTGGGCTTCGTGCCCTGCAGCGCTTTTTGGGCTTCGCCAATTATTATCGGAAGTTCATCAGGGACTTTTCCATGCTAGCCAAGCCTCTCACGGATCTGACCAGGAAGGGCAGTAATCCTCAGGTCTGGCCGCTCGAGGCCATCCGAGCTTTTGAGGCTCTAAAGTCCGCCTTTGTGTCGGCTCCGATTCTGTCGCATCCCAACCCTGGGTTGCCTTTTGTCCTCGAGGTGGACGCGTCTGAGACGGGAGTAGGCGCCCTCCTGTCTCAGCGTAGAACACCAGAGGGTCCTCTGCTTCCTTGTGGGTTTTACTCCCGGAAACTGTCTTCCGCGGAGTGCAACTATCAGATTGGTGACAGGGAGTTATTGGCCATCGTGCAGGCCCTTAAAGAATGGAGGCACTTGCTCGAGGGCTCGGTGGTTCCGGTTCTCATCCTGACGGACCACAAGAATCTGACCTACCTCTCTGAGGCCAAGAGATTGACACCACGTCAGGCCAGATGGGCTCTGTTCTTGTCACGTTTTAATTACGTGGTCTCCTACCTACCCGGCTCCAAGAACATCAGAGCGGATGCCTTATCACGGCAGTACTCCGAGCTGTCCGGGGAGGAGTCGATTCCGACTACGGTCATACCCCCGAATCAGATCCTGGCCGCTATTCGCACCAGCCTGACTTCTCCTCTGGGTGAGCAGATTTTGGCGGCTCAATCTGGTGCTCCCTCTGGGAGACCCAACGGCAGATGTTTTGTGCCTGAGGAGTTGCGCACTCGGTTGTTGCGAACCTACCATAACTCCAAGGCCGCGGGGCACCCTGGAAAGAATCAGCTGTCCTGGGCGGTTTCACGTCTGTTCTGGTGGCCTTCTCTACGTTCCGACATCGCCGCATATGTAGCGGCATGCTCCGTTTGTGCCCAGAGTAAGTCCCCTCGGCACCTTCCGTTGGGCCTTTTGCAACCCATAGCCACCGGGGAGCGTCCATGGTCACACCTGGGGATGGATTTCATTGTGGACCTCCCTGCATCCCGAGGCCATACGGTCATTCTCATGATTGTGGATCGGTTTTCCAAAATGTGCCACTGTGTTCCTCTCAAGAAGTTACCCTCTGCACAAGAGTTGGCCTCGATTTTTGCCAGGGAGGTCTTCCGGTTGCACGGTTTGCCCAAGGAGATTGTGTCGGATCGGGGGAGTCAGTTTGTGTCCAGGTTCTGGCGCGCCTTTTGCTCCCAGTTGGGGATTCATCTCTCTTTCTCCTCGGCCTACCACCCTCAGTCCAATGGGGCCGCAGAACGATCCAATCAGGCCTTGGAGCAATTCCTTCGTTGCTATGTCTCCGATCACCAAGACAATTGGGTTGACCTCCTGCCTTGGGCTGAGTTTGCCAGGAACACGGCGGTGAACTCTTCCTCTGGGACGTCTCCCTTCATGGCCAATTATGGGTTCCAACCTGCCGTGTTACCGGAGGTATTCTCTCCCCAGGATATTCCGGCTGTGGAGGATCACCTTTCCGTCCTACGTGCTTCTTGGGTACAGATCCAGAGGTCCCTTGAGGTCTCTGCGCAGCGCCAGAAACTCCAGGCTGATCGCAGACGAGCGCCCGCTCCTTCCTACCAGGTCGGAGACCGCGTATGGTTGTCCACCCGCAACCTCAACCTTCGAGTGCCCACTCCCAAGCTGGCGCCTCGCTTTGTTGGTCCCTTCCGAGTGCTTCGCAGGGTAAACCCGGTAGCCTATGCCCTTGCGCTTCCTCCTGGCATGCGGATCTCCAACGTGTTTCATGTCTCCCTGTTGAAGCCACTGGTGTGTAATCGTTTCACTTCCTCGATTCCTCGGCCTCGTCCGGTCCAAGTGGGCAATCGTGAGGAGTATGAGGTGAGCAATATCCTGGACTCACGCCTGGTTCCGCGGCCGGGTGCAGTTTTTGGTCCATTGGCGTGGTTATGGTCCAGAGGAGCGTTCCTGGGTTCCCTCCGCAGATGTCCATGCTCCTGCTTTGCTCCGAGCCTTCCACGCACGCTTCCCTCAGAAACCGTTCCTTACTCCGCGGAGGAGGGGCCCTTGAGGGGGAGGTACTGTCATGGTCTTACCTCCTTGCTGTTCCCTTCGTTTGACATGTGCTGGCGGCCATCTTGGTTTCTGGGTTTTCTTGTAGCCTCCCACCCTGCGGCTCCTCCTTCCCACTGGGAGGAGCTGGATGCCCAGCTCATATATATATAGGAGGTCTGTGGCTTCAGTTCCTTGCTTGGTCCTCCTGTGTTCACATGCTTCCAAGACTGCTGCTGCTTCTGGTTCCTGATCCTGGCCTCGTCTGACTACCCCGTTGGTTCCTGATTCCGGCTTCGTCTGACTACCCCGTTGGTTCCCGATTCCGGCTTCGTCTGACTACCCCGTTGGTTCCTGTTCCTGGCTTCGTCTGACTACCCTTCTGGTTCCTGACCTCTGTCTCCGCAAGACCCTGCTTCGGTTTAGCCATCCGTTCGGACTTTGCTTACGGCTTGCTCTTCAATAAAACCTTCTTATTTTCCACCTATCTCTTGTTGTACGTCTGGTTCATGGTTCCTTGACAACTTGGAAATGCACAGTAGCGTGTGTGTGAAGTTATTCAGAATGACCCTATGTGCACCTTGAATATTATATACCCTTTTAGGGATAGATTTCAAATAGCTCTGATACAGCAGAAACCACTAAATTAGGAAATTGCTAATTTGGGAATTGTATTTCAACCGAGAACAAAAACTGTGCTTTGACGGACATTAAATAACTTGCCCAGCCACAACAGTACAGCAGTAACGACAGATTTAGCGGGATATAAATTTGAGGCCTAGTATTTAGGCGCTGGGTGACAGGTATAGATTTACTGACAGAATTAGACTTGGAAATGCACAGTAGCGGGGGTGTGAAGTTATTCTGAATGACCCTATGTGCACCTTGAATATTATATACCCTTTTAGGGATAGATTTCAAATAGCTCTGATACAGCAGAAACCACTAAATTAGGAAATTGCTAAATTGGGAATTGTATTTCAACCCAGAACAAAAAATGTGCTTTGACGGACACTAAATAACTTGACCAGCCACACCAGTAACGACAGATTTAGCTGGATATAAACTTGAGGCCTAGTATTTAGGCGCTGGGTGACAGGTATACGTTTACTGACAGAATTAGACTGGGATATGGCCAAAAAATAACCACACTATTGATGGTTAAATGCACTTGGTGTGACAGCTTGACCAACCACACTACTGAGGGTTAAATGCACTTGGTGACAGGCGCAGCTTGCCCCTGATGTAGTATATGGCCAAAAAATAAACAGACTATTGCTGGTTAAATGCACTTGGTGTGACAGCTTCACCCTGATGTAGGCTTTAGCCAAAAAACAACCACACCATTGAGGGTTAAATGCACTTGGTGACAGGCGCAGCTTGCCCCTGATGTAGTATATGGCCAAAAAATAAACAGACTATTGCTGGTTAAATGCACTTGGTGTGACAGCTTCACCCTGATGTAGGATTTAGCCAAAAAACAACCACACTACTGAGGGTTAAATGCACTTGGTGACGGGCGCAGCTTGCCCCTGATGTAGTATATGGCCAAAAAATAAACAGACTATTGCTGGTTAAATGCACTTGGTGTGACAGCTTCACCCTGATGTAGGATTTAGCCAAAAAACAACCACACCATTGAGGGTTAAATGCACTTGGTCGCAGCTTGTGCTGGCGCACCACAAGACACAAAATGGCCGCCGATCACCCCAGAAAAAAGTGACTGACAAACGGTCTGGGCAGCCGAAAAACAGTGAGCAATTGAGTATCAGCAGCTCAATGACCCACAGCTGCAGATCGATCAATAATCAAGTACTTTGGAGGAGTTAATCTGCCTAATCTCGCCCTACTGTCGCAGCCGCAACCTCTCCCTACGCTAATCAGAGCAGAGTGACGGGCGGCGCTATGTGACTCCAGCTTAAATAGAGGCTGGGTCACATGGTGCTCTGGCCAATCACAGCCATGCCAATAGTAGGCATGGCTGTGATGGCCTCTTGGGGCAAGTAGTATGACGCTTGTTGATTGGCTGCTTTGCAGCCTTTCAAAAAGCGCCAAGAAAGCGACGAACACCGAACCCGAACCCAGACTTTTACGAAAATGTCCGGGTTCTGGTCCGTGTCACGGACACCCCAAAATTCGGTACGAACCCGAACTATACAGTTCGAGTTCGCTCATACCTAATTATGACACCCAGAAGTTTTTTAGATTTCTGTCTACAGATCTGTGGGAGGGCTTTTTTTGGGGGGGAACAAGATTTTTTTGTTTTTAATGGTACCACATTAGAGATGAGTGAATTTCTCAAAAATTCTATTCGGCCGGTTACCCGAATATATTTTTTTTATTTGCTTCGATCCGAATTTATTCACGGTGAATCGCGTTAAAAAAACAGTTATTTCCTGGATGCAGAGAGCTTAGGGAGTCTGCTGTGTTAGTGAAATAAGACTGTGAGTCAGTATAACATGCAGAATCACTGCACACTTCACTTATTTGGTGGCAGTCACAGGGCCAAAACTGACCAAATAACTCAAGTGTGAACTCAGCCTTACATGTTGATGCTAGCGCCAAGAAGAAGCACACTCCTTTTTACACCATCGTCTGCTGGTTCCACATAGATGTCAGACAGAACCTGTTCTATTAAACGCTTATACAAGTAGAGCCCCCCGACAGAGTGGAGAGGGTGTCAGCAGTAAGTTTGTGTTGATGTCACTGATTATTTTGCACTTTTGGCCAGCATCTGTTCCACGACATGAAGCAGTGGAATGACGTTGTTCATCCCGTAGTCCTGGTGACTGACAAATAACGTGGCCTCCTCAAAGGGCCTAAGGAAACGTCAGGTGTCACGCATGAGCTGCAACTGGTTGACAACAAAGTTACACAGGGGAGTACTGCTGTCTGCTTGGATCATCAAGAAATTGTTTATGGCCTTTCTCTGTTCGTATAGTCAGTCCAACATATGGAGGGTGGAATTCCAATGGGTGAAAACGTCGCATATCAGCCTATGTTGGGGGATGCTGTTTTGCCGCTGCAGCTCAAGGAGGGCGTGCTTGCCGATGTACAAGTGGCTGAAGT
The DNA here is from genome assembly GCF_014858855.1 of Bufo gargarizans. NCBI lineage: Eukaryota > Metazoa > Chordata > Amphibia > Anura > Bufonidae > Bufo > Bufo gargarizans. Next base: position 471,891,611 of record NC_058084.1, on the reverse strand, counting down.
GCATGCAAAGTTTCCTGGCCATTTTTAGGATGTCTTGCAGATGGGTGGAAGACTTCAGGAACCGCTTGACAACCAGATTGAACACGTGTGCCATGCAGGGCGTATGGCTCAGCCCTGCTTGACGCAGCACTGACATCATCTTCTTCCCATTGTCGGTCACCATGGTTCTGATTTGGAGTTGTTGCGGAGAAAGCCAGGATTCAATTTCTTGCTGAAGGACATGGAGCTGTTTCTCCCCTGTGTGACTCAGTTCAACAGGCAAACAAGGTGTAGAGCAGCATGACACCGCCGTGCCCTGCACATGTGGTATTCTGGAGGAGCACTGTGAATTGTCCCTGCAGTGGAGGCTGAGGACACGGTGGAGGATGAGGAGGTAGAGGCGGACATTGTCGCAGGACTAACGGCGTGAGAATGTGGAGGCTGAACCAGCATCACCTGGCCAAGTTGCTGGTGTGGCTGCGCAGAAACCACATTTATCCAGTGGACCGTAAAGGACATATATTGTCCTTGACCATAGTTACAGCTACTGACCAATTTTCCCCAAAAAGGCTGTATCACAAACAAATTTCACCACTGAATGGCTAATCGACGTAATTCGGTTCATACAGAAGAAAGTCTACAATCACCCATCAATTTTCCTGTACTCTTTTTCCTATTAATACACCCAAAAAAATAATAGGACGTACGTATCTATCCTATTAATACACCCGGTAAATGGCTGTAGTACAAAGGAACTTCACTGCTGAATGGCAAAAATTAATTAAATGGCACTAATACACACCAAAAAGGGCTGTAATTTTCTCACTTCAGCACACACGGCTAGTAAGCCCTTATTCTTTTTCCCCACTAATACATGCCAAAAAGGGCTTTAGAACATATCCGCAGAATGGCAAATATATATATTTTTTTACCACTAATACACTCCAAAAAGGGCTTTAGAACATATAACTACACCTCAAACGGCAAATATATTTTTCTTTTGCCACCAATACACGACAAAAGGGCTTTAGAACATATAACTGCACAGCTGAACGGCAAATATATATTTTCTGTTGCCACTAATACACGACAAAAAGTGTTTTAGAACATATAACTGCACCTCTGAACGGCAAATAGGCCCTTATTTTTTTCCACTTATATATCCCACAAAAGGCTTTAGAACATATAACTGCACCGCTGAACGGCAAATATATTTTTCTTTTGCCACTAATACACGACAAAAAGGGCTTTAGAACATATGACTGCACCACTGAACAGCAAATAGGCCCTTATTTTTTTCTACTTATACACGCCACCGTAGGCTTTAGAACATATAACTGCATCACTGAACGGCAAATATATATTTATTTTACCACTAATACACAACAAAAAGGTCTTTAGAACATATAACTGCACCGCTGAACGGCAAATATATTTTACTTTTTGCCACTAATACACGACAAAAAGGACTTTGGAACATATAACTGCACCGCTGAAGGGCAAATATATTTTTCTTTTGCCACTAATACACGCCACAAAAGGCTTTAGAACATATAACTGCAGCGCTGAAAGGCAAATATATTTTACTTTTGCCACTAATACACAACAAAAAGGGCTGTCACTTCATTACACAATGGCTATTTTTCCCCACTAATACAAGCCAAAAAATGCTTTAGAACATATAGCTGCACCGCACAAGGGAAAATAACACTTAGAAATATTTACTTGTAATAAACCCTGTTCATGGCTGTATCACACAGCACTTGCACCCTAATAAGAATGGTTTGCTGGAATTACAGAGCTGTATAATGGCAAATTGGATCCGCAGTCAATGCAGCAAGGTGTAATAGGATTATGGAATGATTCCTCCCTATCCTCTCCCTACACCTTGAATAATCTTTCCCTGAACTTGTAAATCATTTTTTCAGCACAATGAAGTCTTTGCTAACACTGTCCCTAGCGCCTGCTGACGTCTCTCCCTGCACTAAGCACACTGGAAAATGGCTGAATCCAAGATGGCTGAGGCTATTCATAGGGCTGTGACATCACAGGGCTGGCTGGCTGCTGATTGGCTGCATACATGGTATTATGGATTATACCGCCTTCCCAGAGTTTCTTGCTCCATGTCCTCAATCACACATGCAGCAGCCATTATAGAAAAAAATGAAATTCGTTACCATATAAATTCGGATTTGGTGCAAATCGAATTTATCCTGAAATTAGGATCGAATTCCACTTCATCAACTTCGATTCGATCATCTCTAGTGCCACTTTTTCAGCAAATTTTTTTTCCTGGGAGCAAGGTGACCAAAATATGTCAAATCAGCCTTTTTGTTTTTCCTTTTGGTACTTAACGTGCAGTATAAATATTCTTGTACTTTAATAGTTCGGACATTTTTGGATGTGGTGGTACATGTGATTTAGATTTTTTTGTTTATTTTTATATGTAGAATTGGGAATTCATTTTTGATTTTTTCCTTTACTTTTAGCCCCATTGTGGGACTTGAACATGCAATTGTACCATAGACTGTACTAGTGGTCGCAATGTAACCCCTTTTGCTTTATGCTGCGATGTAGCATCGTGATACAGTGATCTTTGGTTGTGTGACATGTCACCCGGCCAAAGTGGTTTTTGCAGCCCTAGGGCTGAATTAGGACTCATGCACCCTCTACTGTACCTCCGTATTCCTCCAGTTTCTTACTCATGCTCCATTGGATGCCATATATAGGGAGGTATGAAGCATTAGAATTTGAATATAAGGCATCAGTACTTTTGCAGTCCCCTCTAATAGCACTTCAAGTGACCTTTATTGGCTGTAATTGTAGTAGTAGGTCCATGCATGTCAATGTTTCCATAAATGAAGTATTAAGCCCATGCATGGTAACGTTTCCATTCTCTGACAGCAAGCAGAAATCTTTAAAATGGGGAGGACCTAAACCACAGAGTCGCTGAATGCTGTAATTAAGATTTATTTACATACCCCACACCGAGAGATACATGGCCTATTCAGCTCTGCTACATTTTCCCGCTGTCCTCAACAGTGAAGACAAGGAGACTGGGGTTACCCTAGATCAGAAAGCCCTCCAATTGCGTCAATTCATTGCTTCTTCGAAACAAACTTTTATTTTTTGGTCTTCTCCCCATTGAATGGATTAATCCCTACACTAACAAGTGGAAATCATCAGCTTAAAATGAAGCAGGCGGATTAGAAGAATGCAATCTTTACGCCTCTCATACTGTTTCCCGGCGCTGCTTACCGTCACAGTGCGACAGAAAGCACTTTGGCAGGTTAACGCCAAGGCGAAATACAGTTTTGCTTCTCTCGGCTCAGCTGGATGAAGACTGTTGCCGGCTCTTTCTGACGTCATTCAGACCATTAGGAGAAAAACAAAGTGGTAAAAAAAACTTCTCCCTAACAATGTTGTCTAAGGGTGCAAATCCCTGCACACAGTCAATTAATTCAACTCCTTCTACAAAGATGACGGCACCATCGAATGCTGAAAGGCTCTGGCTCATTATCACCTTATAATGCTTCCCTGAGAGACCTCTCATCTGTAATGACGGCATTGAAGGACTAAACAGCTGGAGGTCTTCATAAAGGAGTTAGTGGGGGGTTGTCATTGTTCTTTTCAGGCCAATATGATACTTGGTATGAAGCCAACATAGGCAGGTGGACCTTTAAGGTGGTTCAGGAGGAGGTACAGAGCAAGGATTTTATGTGAATTGCAGGGGTCTTGTGAAGCTGATGTGTTTCGGTACTAGACGTCCAAGGTTCTTCATGGTGACCATAAGACACTTTGGGTTTCTTAAGCAGCTAGATGATGGTAAATTGACTTACTAGGATGCAAGATTAGTACAGCCCTTTAACACCCCCCATCCCCCTTTATCCCATTAAAACACACAGAGACCTTTTTTGGTGTAAAAATGCCATAGCGGCCCATTTATTAACTTGTTAACAATCATAACATTTCTTTACATAACTTGCATGCAATAACGCACCGATAATGAGGAATCCTGGAAGGCAACCCCATCATATTGATCCTCCAGTTTAAGTTTTTTAACCTTACCCTTGGCCGCACTCACCAACCCAAAGGCACAAAACATAAACATCATGCCACTGAAGGCCTTCTAGCCAAAACAGGAGCACCTATCCTTCAACTCACCAATCCCCCTATGATGCACGCCTTAACCCCTTAGGGACGCATGACGTACCGGTACGGCATGTTTCCCGAGTCCTTAAGGACCCATGAGGTACCGGTACGTCATGAGTTTAAAATAAGATTGCGGCGCCCCGGGGGTTAATCTGAACGGGATGCCGGATGTGACCCCCCCGTATCGGTGATCGCAGCAAACCGCAGGTCAATTCAGACCTGCGGTTTGCTGCGCTTTCAGCCGATTCTGATCCCCGCGGTCAAACTTTCAAATGCCCCAAATAAAGTTGTATTAACCCCCCCTGCACCCCTGAATGATATTATGTGGGCGGGTGGTGCAAGGGGGGTGTCGCAGGCGGTGCGGGCGGTGCGGGAGGCGGGATCGCGATCCCCCGGCCGCCTCCCCTTGAATAATTGTTGGCGTCTAGTGGGTATACCAGGGTGTCAGCACATTGCTGACACCCTGGTATAAACGGCTGACATCGGTGATGCGATGTCAGACGTTTAGCCCTTTCCATACCGCGGTCCGTATGGACCGCTGTAAGGAAAAGGTTAACAGATCAGGGAGCACCCTCCCTCTCCCATCGGGGGGCTGCTGTGCCTTTGCAGCCCCCCGATGGAGAGGGAGAGAGCCCCCAGACAGCCCCCCGACAGCCCTGTCCTTACCCTTCCCCGTCTGCGCAGTTGTGGCTACAACTGAGCAGACGGGTAAGGTTCCCATGGCAACAGGACGCCTTCTAAGGCGTCCTGCTGTCCATGGTGCTGAACAGATCTATGCTAAAGGCATAGATCTGTTCAGACAAAGTGTAAGTAAAATACAGTACAGTACCCTATATAGTGTACTGTACTGTATTATACAGACATCAGACCCACTGAATCTTCAAGAACCAAGTGGGTCTGGGTCAAAAAGTGGGTCGCCGTGTCCGTAACGACCTGATCTATGAAACGGTCATGTTACTTTCCCCGCACGGTGAACGCCATAAAAATAAAAAAATAAAAACTATGAGAAAATTTTAATTTTGCCCACCTTACTTCCCAAAAAAGGTAATAAAAGTGATCAAAAAAGTCGCATGTATGCCAAAATAGTATCAATCAAACCGTCATCTCATCCCGCAAAAATCATACCCTACCCAAGATAATCGCCCAAAAACTTAAAAAACTATGGCTCTTAGACTATGGAAACACTAAAACATGATTTTTTTTGTTTCAAAAATTAAATCATTGTGTAAAACTTAAATAAATAAAAAAAGTATACATATTAGGCATCGACGCGTCCGTATCGACCGGCTCTATAAAAATATCACATGACCTAACCCCTCAGGTGACCACCATAAAAAAATAAAAATGAAAACTGTGTGAAAAAATAAATTTTTGGTGATCTTACGTCACAAAAAGTGTAATAGCAAGCGATCAAAAAGTCATATGCACCCCAAAATAGTGCCAATCAAACCATCATCTCATCCTGCAAAAAATGAGACCCTACCTAAGATAATCGCCCAAAAACTGAAAAAACAATGGCTCTTAGACTATGGAGACACTAAAACATTTTTTGTGTTTTAAAAATGAAATCATTGTGTGAAACTTACATAAATAAAAAAATTTGTATACATATTAGGTATCGCCGTGTCCGTAACAACCTGCTCTATAAAATTACCACATGATCTAACCTGTCAGATGAATGTTGTAAATAACAAAAAAAAAACGTGCCAAAAAAGCTATTTCTTGTAACCTTGCTGCACAAAAAGTGTAGTATAGAGCAACCAAAAATCATATGTACCCTAAACTAGTACCAACAAAACTTCCACCCTATCCCGTAGTTTCTAAAATTGGGTCACTTTTTGGGAGTTTCTACTCTAGAGGTGCATCAGGGGGGCTTCAAATGGGACATGGTGTCAAAAAAACCAGTCCAGCAAAATCTGCCTTCCAAAAACCATATGGCATTCCTTTCCTTCTGCGCCCTGCCGTGTGCCCGTAAAACAGTTTACGACCACATATGGGGTGTTTCTGTAAACTACAGAATCAGGGCCATAAATCATGAGTTTTGTTTAGCTGTTAACCCTTGCTTTGTAACTGGAAAAAAAATATTAAAATGGAAAATCTGACCAAAAAGTGAAATTTTGAAATTGTATCTCTATTTTCCATTAAATCTTGTGCAACACCTAAAGGGTTAACGAAGTTTGTAAAATCAGTTTTGAATACCTTGAGGGGTGTAGTTTATAGAATGGGGTTATTTTTGGGTGGTTTCTATCATGTAGGCCTCACAAAGTGACTTCAGACCTGTAGTGGTCCCTAAAAATTGGGTTTTTGTAAATTTCTGAAAAATTTCAAGATTTGCTTCTAAACTTCTAAGCCTTGTAACATCCCCAAAAAATAAATAAATATCATTCCCAAAATAATTCAAACATGAATTAGACATATGGGGAATGTAAAGTCACCACATTTTTTGGGGGTAGTGCTATGTATTACAGAAGTAGAGAAACTGAAACTTTGAAATGTGCTAATTTTTTAAAATTTTTGGTAAATTAGGTATTTTTTTATGCAAAAAACCTTCAACGTTGTACAAACTGTCTATAACACAGAAAAGGAAACCGGATGCTGAGTGTCCCTAGCTGGCGCCCCCGCCTATGACCCTTCAATGCCTTACGCACCAAAAACCCTTTTGATACTTCCGCTAACCCTCGCAAACGCAACTTTTTTGACACTGCTGAAAACGGCACCCTGCTCTCAAAAGATAACCCTACTAAATACACCAATAACGTCTGAAAATCATCCAACGAAACGCATCCTCCCACTTGATCTATTAACTTTTACACTACGACCAAACCGATGTATATGCCGACCATGTACCTCTACTGACCGATTGCCGAATCAAAGTTACTAACGCCCCAAGGCCACGCTCCAGAGCCCCTGGGGACAAGTCAGCCCTTTCTCGTCCGCTCCTGGCACCAATCGCCGAAAACAGTCCCACTGAAAACGAGAAAGAGAACCTGCAACTGAATTATCTATCCCAGGCACTTGCACCGCTACAAAACAAAAATTTTATTCCAACCCCTAGAACTAGATGCTGTAACAACCGGCAATGAACTAGTTGTTTGTGTATTTATAGCCTGTACCACCCCTAAATTGTCACAACAAAATTACACGCGTTTGTTACGTAACAAGTTCTCCCACAACTCAACCACTAATACAATTAGAAATAACTCTAACAGTGCCAAATTTGTCAAGAAACCCACCTTTCGTCAGTCCTCAGGCCAAGGACCCACACTTAACTGCCCCTGGAAAAAGGACCCGTATCCACATGCCCTGGATGCATCGGTATGCAGCTCCAAATCAAAACTTGACACCGGCGCCTCCATCCAAGATGATGTGAGTCGGCCTCATGCTCCTGTAATTTGCCCACTGGCTCCTGGTATCGCCCATACGGCTCAGGTAGGAGAGCGTTAGGTCCCGGGCTACTTGAGAAACCTTGGCGTGGTGCCCGGGCTTAGACATGTTCTACACCGTAGGACATGTTGACTAATCTCTCAATTTTAAAATCAGTTTGAGGGTTTAGTGAGACTGCAGAGTGCACCTGTCTTTTGCGATTGTTTTGTTATATTGTTATATTGATTATGACATCCGCACTTGTTACCATGTGTGAGAGGTCTATTGTGGTACTTGTGGTTCGCCGCGGGCATCCTCCACCGTATGCATTTTGCTGGGGATCGCCATTAGCAATGGGCCACAAGTGCAGTATTTGGTCCCCTGTATATATGCACGACTGCATGTGGGTTTGAGCACCTCCTGCTAATGCCACCCTGTCTTTTTAGTTTGTATATATAGATTCCTGGAAGTGTATAAACTCCAATTTAAATGTGCCTGTTTTCCATCTACAGGCCACATTTAGGTGCACCTGTGAGGCCTGGGCCATATCAGCCAGCCTTGAGTGGGACTCGCAGACTCACCCCTCCTCCCATTGCAAGCATGGTTACATGCTGGAGGTAACTGGTGAGCTGTTTGTGAGTCGGCCTCATGCTCCTGTAATTTGCCCACTGGCTCCTGGCATCGCCCATACGGCTCAGGTAGGAGAGCGTTAGGTCCCGGGCTACTTGAGAAACCTTGGCGTGGTGCCCGGGCTTAGACATGTTCTACACCGTAGGACATGTTGACTAATCTCTCAATTTTAAAATCAGTTGAGAGTTTAGTGAGACTGCAGAGTGCACCTGTCTTTTGCGATTGTTTTGTTATATTGTTATATTGATTATGACATCCGCACTTGTTAAAATGTGTGAGATGTCTATTGTGGTACTTGTGGTTCGCCGCGGGCATCCTCCACCGTATGCATTTTGCTGGGGATCGCCATTAGCAACGGGCCACAAGTGCAGTATTTGGTCCCCTGTATATATGAACGACTGCATGTGGGTTTGAGCACCTCCTGCTAATGCCACCCTGTCTTTTTAGTTTGTACATCCAAGATGAACGCCCAATGAACTCTCCCAAAAACCAATCCGACACCGCCAAGTCATCCCGTACTTCCGCTGACAATCTCACATAATGAAATGGTGCTGTCACCCCTACCGTTGCCAAAGCCAAACGTCTACAGAAAACCCGACCCAAAATTCGACACGCAAAGTTTTACTTTCCCAAAACTGACTGAACCCTTCTAAGCTGTACCTTCTTATCCAGTCGCAACGAAGCCACCTCCGCATGCAAATCTGACACCTTGTTCTCAGGTAACCGATATTCCATCTCTACCGTATTAATACCTATACCTAGAAATTTGATCAGCGTGGAAGGTCCTTCTGTTTTTCTGGAGCCAACGGAACCCGGAATGATGCAGCTACCCGCTCCATTGTATGTAACAAAGTTGAGCACACCCGAGAGCCCGTTGGGCCTAAGAACAGGAAATCGTCTAAATAATGTAATGCGGAATTCCATCCTGACTCCTACTGCACTACCCACTCCAAAAACGTACTAAACGTCTCAAACAATGAACAGGAGATTGCACAACCCATAGGCAAACAACCGTCAACATAAAACTGACCCTCCCAATGAAAACCCAACAAATAAAAACTACTTGGATGAATCGGCAGCAAACAGAAAGCTGCTTCAAAATCCGTTTTTGCTAAAAGAGCTCCCCGACCAAAATGCCGAACCCAATTTACCGCCGCGTCAGATGACGTGTACGAAACCGAACACAAATCCCGCTAAATCCCATCATTAACCAAACTCCCAGCCGGATAAAAGAGGTGGTGAATGAGCCGGAATTTGTTTGGCTCCTTTTTAGGAACCAAACCAAGGGGAGACACCCTCAACCCCGGCAAAGGAGGCACCGCAAAAGGCCCCGCTATTAGAGTTGAGCGAACACCTGGATGTTCGGGTTCGAGAAGTTCGGCCGAACATCCCGGAAATGTTCGGGTTCGGGATCCGAACCCGATCCGAACTTCGTCCCGAACCCGAACCCCATTGAAGTCAATGGGGACCCGAACTTTTCGGCACTAAAAAGGCTGTAAAACAGCCCAGGAAAGAGCTAGAGGGCTGCAAAAGGCAGCAACATGTAGGTAAATCCCCTGCAAACAAATGTGGATAGGGAAATGAATTAAAATAAAAATTAAATAAATAAAAATTAACCAAAATCAATTGGAGAGAGGTTCCATAGCAGAGAATCTGGCTTCCCGTCACCCACCACTGGAACAGTCCATTCTCAGATATTTAGGCCCCGGCACCCAGGCAGAGGAGAGAGGTCCCGTAACAGAGAATCTGTCTTCATGTCAGCAGAGAATTAGTCTGCATGTCATAGCAGAGAATGAGGCTTCACGTCAGCCACCACTGCAACAGTCCATTGGCATATATTTAGGCCCAGCACCCAGGCAGAGGAGGGAGGTCCCGTAACAGAGAATCTGTCTTCATGTCAGCAGAGAATTAGTCTGCATGTCATAGCAGAGAATGAGGCTTCACGTCAGCCACCACTGCAACAGTCCATTGGCATATATTTAGGCCCAGCACACACACAGGCAGAGGAGAGAGGTCCCGTAACAGAGAATCTGGCTTCATGTCAGCAGAGAATCAGTCTGCATGTCATAGCAGAGAATGAGGCTTCACGTCAGCCACCACTGCAACAGTCCATTGGCATATATTTAGGCCCAGCACACACACAGGCAGAGGAGAGAGGTCCCGTAACAGAGGATCTGGCTTCATGTCAGCAGAGAATCAGTCTGCATGTCATAGCAGAGAATGAGGCTTCACGTCAGCCACCACTGCAACAGTCCATTGGCATATATTTAGGCCCAGCACACACACAGGCAGAGGAGAGAGGTCCCGTAACAGAGGATCTGGCTTCATGTCAGCAGAGAATCAGTCTGCATGTCATAGCAGAGAATCAGGCTTCACGTCAGCCACCACTGCAACAGTCCATTGGCATATATTTAGGCCCAGCACACACACAGGCAGAGGAGAGAGGTCCCGTAACAGAGAATCTGTCTTCATGTCAGCAGAGAATTAGTCTGCATGTCATAGCAGAGAATGAGGCTTCACGTCACCCACCACTGCAACAGTCCATTGGCATATATTTAGGCCTAGCACACAGGCAGAGCAGAGAGGTCCCGTAACAGACAATCTGGCTTCATGACAGCAGAGAATCAGTCTGCATGTCATAGCAGAGAATGAGGCTTCACGTCAGCCACCACTGCAACAGTCCATTGGCATATATTTAGGCCCAGCACACACACAGGCAGAGGAGAGAGGTCCCGTAACAGAGGATCTGGCTTCATGTCAGCAGAGAATCAGTCTGCATGTCATAGCAGAGAATCAGGCTTCACGTCAGCCACCACTGCAACAGTCCATTGTCATAAATT